>NC_139479.1:10276001-10601436 GCF_008360975.1 Lichenostomus cassidix | reverse complement strand
CCCTCCCCCACCCACAACTGAACCTCTTAGATGGAAGTGAAGAAAAAACTATTTATTTAACAAAACCACGCAGAGTGCCCTACAAGGCACAGGGGAAGGGGAAAAAAACAAGGTGAAAGGCAGTTATTCAACCTGATTAAAAAGTCCTTTTCTCAGACGCAGTCCCTCTCCTCCTCGCCCCACCCCGGGGCCGGGTGGAGCTCCCTGGAGAGCTCTGCTGTCCTCTGGCCCTCCTGGGTCTCCGGGTGGCAAAGCAGATCGAAGAGAAGGGGTCCAAACGAGGAAAAAAGAAGAAGAATGGAAAAAACGGGAACAGAGCTCACTCCGACCCCCGTCCAGCACGCAGTCTCTCTGCCGGGCGACGAATCCTCCCCCGGAGCGAGGCTTGGAGAAAATGTTTTCAAAACAACCCGCGTTCCTCTCTGCGGCTGGGTGCAGTTAAAGAGACAGGACCACACATTTTTACACATTTTTTTTTCTTTCTTGGGCATATAAGCCAACGATAGGGGATAAAGGATTATCATATCATCAATCCAAGACATTCCACCCCTTATTCCATAGCGTTGGCTTAAGGCCCACCTTAACATCTTCCAACTTCAAACACACACATATATATATACACCTATATACATACATACACACATACATATATACATATATACATATATACATATATACATATATACACATAACTATGTACAAATAATGTCACGAACGGTGAACGGTGGTATGTTGCCATCCTAACCTTACATGTGGCCTTCACCCAAAATTAAATTTCCCTGAGGGACACATTGTGTTTTTCCATCTTCCTGCATTATCCACCAAGTACACCCTGGTCCCTGGGCAAAGACAACCCCACGGATGGGTTTGTCTTTATGTGAGGCAGAATCAATCCAGACAGTTTTCCCTAACAAGCCTCTGGCATGTACTGCTGGGACCTTATCTCCATCCACTGTATGTAGAAGCTCAGATTGGGCAGGACCTGCTCGGTTGATGGAGCCTCGGGTATTGACTAACCAGGTGGCCTCTGCTAAATGTCGCTCCCAATTCTTGTAAGTTCCCCCACCCAATGCCTTTAGGGTGGTTTTTAACAATCCATTATACCGTTCCACTTTGCCAGCGGCTGGTGCATGATAGGGAATGTGGTACACCCACTCAATGCCATGGTCTCTAGCCCAGTTGTTTATGAGGCTATTTTTAAAATGAGTTCTGTTATCTGACTCAATTCTCTCAGGGGTACCATGCCTCCACAGGACTTGGTTCTCAAGGCCCAGGATGGTGTTACGAGCAGTGGCATGAGGCACAGGGTAGGTTTCCAGCCACCCCGTGGTGGCTTCTACCATTGTGAGCACATAGCACTTGCCATGGCGGGTTTGAGGCAGTGTGATGTAATCAATCTGCCAGGCCTCTCCATACTTATATTTTGACCACCTTCCACCATACCACAGGGGTTTCACCCGCTTGGCTTGCTTGATGGCAGCACATGTTTCACAGTCATGGATAACTTGAGAGATGCAGTCCATGGTTAGATCCACCCCTCGGTCTCGTGCCCACTTATAGGTGGCATTTCTGCCCTGATGGCCTGAGGCATCATGGGCCCATCGAGCTAGGAATAAATCTCCTTTATGCTGCCAATCCAAGTCTACCTGGGACACCTTTATCTTTGCAGCCTGATCTACCTGTTCGTTGTTTCGGTGTTCCTCATTAGCTCGACTCTTGGGGACATGGGCGTCTACATGGCGGACCTTCACAGGTAGTCTCTCTGCCCGACTAGCGATGTCTTTCCACTCTTCAGCTGCCCAAATTGGTTTTCCCCTACGCTGCCAACCAGCCTTCTTCCACTTTTCCCGCCAACCCCACAGAGCATTGGCTACCATCCATGAATCAGTATAAAGGTAGAGCTTTGGCCATTTCTCTCTTTCAGCAATGTCCAGGGCTAACTGAACGGCTTTGAGCTCAGCGAATTGGCTCGATCCCCCCTCTTCTTCCCTAGCTTCTGCAACCCGTCGTGTGGGGCTCCACACAGCTGCTTTCCATTTTCGTTTTGTCCCTACAAGACGACAGGAACCATCAGTGAAAAGAGCGTAGCGTGTTTCATCTGCTGGCAGTTGGTTGTATGGTGGGGCTTCCTCTGCACGGGTCACCTGTTCCAGCTCCTCTTCCTCAGTCAGACTAAAATTTTCACCTTCAGGCCAATTTGTAATTATTTCCAAAATCCCAGGGCGATTCTGATTTCCCATACGGGCGCGCTGTGTGATAAGGGCAATCCATTTGCTCCATGTGCCATTGGTGGCATGATGAGTAGAGGGAACCTCTGCTTTAAACATCCACCCCAGCACTGGTAGTCGAGGTGCCAGGAGGAGTTGTGCTTCTGTGCCAATTACCTCTGAGGCAGCTTGGACTCCTTCATATGCTGCTAGGATTTCTTTCTCTGTTGGGGTGTAGTTGGCTTCAGACCCTCTGTAACTTCGGCTCCAAAATCCCAGTGGTCGACCTCGGGTCTCACCAGGCACCTTCTGCCAAAGGCTCCAGGACAGGCCATGGCTCCCAGCTGCAGAGTAAAGCACATTCTTTACTTCTGGCCCTGTCCTGACTGGGCCAAGGGCTACTGCATGAGCAATCTCCTGTTTGATCTGGGTGAAGGCTTGCTGCTGTTCAGGGCCCCAGTGGAAATCGTTCTTCTTGCGGGTTATGAGGTAGAGAGGACTCACGATCTGGCTGTACTCAGGGATGTGCATTCTCCAAAAGCCTATGGCACCTAGGAAAGCTTGCGTCTCCTTCTTGTTGGTTGGGGGGACATTGTGATGATTTTATTGATAACCTCAGTAGGAATCTGACGCCGTCCATCTTGCCACTTCACTCCTAGGAACTGGATCTCTTTGGCAGGCCCTTTGACTTTGCTCTTTTTTATAGCGAAACCGGCTTCCAGGAGAATCTGGATTACTTCCTTTCCTTTCTCAAATACTTCTTCTGCTGTGTCTCCCCACACAATGATGTCATCAATGTCTTGCAAATGTTCTGGAGCCCCACCCTTTTCCAGTGCAGCCTGGATCAGTCCATGACAAATGGTGGGACTGTGTTTCCACCCCTGGGGCAATCGGTTCCAGGTGTACTGCACGCCCCTCCAGGTGAAAGTAAACTGAGGTCTGCACTCTGCTGCCAAAGGAATGGAGAAAAATGCATTTGCAATGTCAATAGTAGCATACCACTTTGCTGCCTTGGACTCTAGCTCATACTGGAGCTCCAGCATGTCTGGCACAGCAGCACTCAGAGGTGGAGTCACCTCATTCAAGGCACGATAGTCCACAGTCAATCTCCATTCTCCTTCAGATTTTCGCACAGGCCAGATGGGGCTGTTAAAGGATGAATGGGTCCTGCTGACCACCCCTTGGCTCTCCAGCTCACGGATTAGTTTGTGAATGGGAATCACGGCATCACGAGTTGTCCGGTACTGTCGGCGGTGCACAATCGAGGTTGCAATTGGTACTTGTTGCTCTTCTCCTTTCAGGAGTCCTACTGCAGATGGGTTCTCTGACAGTCCAGGCAAGGTGTTCAATTGTTTTATGCCCTCTGTCTCCACAGCAGCTATCCCAAATGCCCACTTGAGTCCCTTTGGGTCTTTGAAATATCCATTTCGGAGGAAATCTATACCCAAAATACATGGAGCCTCTGGGCCAGTCACAATGGAATGTTCTTTCCACTCTCTTCCAGTCAGGCTCACCTCAGCTTTCACGAGGGTCAAGTCTTGTGATCCTCCTGTAACGCCGGAAATAGAAATAGGTTCTGTCCCCACATGTCGCGATGGGATTATCGTGCATTGTGCACCAGTGTCAACTAAAGCCTCGTATTCTTGTGGCTCTGATGTGCCAGGCCACCGAATCCACACTGTCCAAAAAAATTCGGTTTTCCCTGGCCTCTACCTGGCTAGAGGCAGGGCCCCTCTAACCATGGTGGGTATTTGTGTTAGAGGTTCCTTCAACGGAATCAGACATATTGAGTAGAGCTACTTCCCTTCTGGTGGAGTTCCTTCTCTGAGTCTTGCCCTCCTTCAATTCACGCACTCGTCGTGCCAGGACAGCAGTGGGTTGTCCATCCCACCTGTTCATGTTTTCTCCACTGTCACACAAGAAATACCACAACTCATGTCGAGGGATATATTCAGTTCTCATAGCTGAGGAGCGTCTGCGTGGGGTAGCAGAACCTCTGGTCTGTACTGCTGAGATTTGGAGAAGGCTGTCTTTAATCTCTTTACTGAGTTTCTCATGATTCTTCTCTATCTTATTTTCTAGTTTCTGCAGATTTGTTTCCACAGCTGAGATTCTTGCATTCATTGGGCTATGCACGACATCTGCATACGCTCGGAGTTTCCTTGTCATATCACGCACAGTCTCATGCCCATCATCTTGCTTCATAATGGCTAAAGCAGAAGCATACCCTGATGGCCCAAGCTTTAGGAGTTTCCGCCACATCACAGGTGTACATTCTATCCTATCTGGGTCTATAATCGGATCTGGGTTTGCTATGTCCTCTGGGAAGACAATTTCTACCACTGCCATTTCTCTCAAGCGTTGAATCCCTTGTTCTATGGTTCTCCACTGGGTTTGTTGCGAATAGAGATCGTCGGGATGTAGGTATCTGTCCCTCGCAGCTCTGATAGCTCGTCTCCAGAGGCTGCTGCAGTCAGGCCCATCTCGTATAGTTTGGTTGAGATCTGGGTCACGTGACACAGTCCCTAAATGCCTTGCCTCAGTAGCATCTAGAAGTGTAACATCGCCTGCAGCATCCCAAAGACGGACTAACCAACTAATCACAGATTCATCATCTCGTTGGACATAATCTTTTCTTAGGCTGTGAAGGTCTCTCTCATTCATGGATTCAACAATGACCTCTGACTCAGTTGCTGGCCTTGAGGGTCCCTCCCCACTGTCATCTGGGCGATCAGTCTTAAATTGGGCTTTCCTGCTCCTTGTAATAGGAGCAACTGCCATTGGCTTAGGCTCCCTTACTTCCTGTTCTATAATATCTGACAGTGTACGATAAGCATATGCCAGGGCCCAACATATTGCACTGCAGTTGTCTCTGCACTTCTCTTTCAGATACTTCCCCACCTCAGCTGGTCTCAGGATTTGTCCAGGGGGAAATTCCCAGTCTATTGGATCAGAGAATTTCTTTAAAGTTTTACCTATGTCCTCCCATACTCCACACCATTCAAATTTCCTCACATCTGGATTAGGTGCCTGCTCCTGCTCAGCCCCTCTGGACTTCTCAGCCCTCATTCTGGTAACACTGAACATCATATACACGGAAACTCCTAGGTAAAGCACCTGTACTACCAAGTTAATGGTCTCTTTAACATCCAGGGGAAACTGAATATTCTCAAAAGCTGATATACCAGATTTAAAGGGAAAGAGATGGGTGAGGAGCCAGGAAGCTTCACCCTCTACTTCTCTAACAGGTTGAGTAATATTACTAACAAAACTCCAAAACAGGTTACTAAAACTAGAGGAGGAAACTAACAGAGCATGTACATCTTTAACTGTTTCCCATACCTTCTTACAGATCGTCAGTATCACCCACATTACTATAACAAGCCGGAGTCGTGTCCCTGATTGGTGGAAATTATACATTAGGGACAGGATTGCCCCTACCTGTTGGTAGGGAAACAAACCTATGTGCCAAACAGACAGTATTACATCAAACAACCTCCCATCAAACAGCATAGTGACTACTGATGGCTGTAATTCAATACCAAGCGTTTAAAACCAGAATGCAATTATTAGGGTTTTTCCTTCACTTTCTCTAACCCCACAAAAGGTGTAGAACAAGTAATCAAGGCCCCACGTTGGGCGCCAAATATGTCCCGGGTTAATGATAAGACTCTCTCCTCCGAGAGCGAAGGGCCCCGACACCCCCTCCCCCACCCACAACAGAACCTCTCAGATGAAAGTGAAGAAAAACTATTTATTTAACAAAACCACGCAGAGTGCCCTACAAGGCACAGGGGAAGGGGAAAAACAAGGTGAAAGGCAGTTATTCAACCTGAATAAAAAGTCCTTTTCTCAGACGCAGTCCCTCTCCTCCTCGCCCCCCACCCGGGGCCGGGTGGAGCTCCCTGGAGAGCTCTGTTGTCCTCTGGCCCTCCTGGGTCTCCGGGTGGCAAAGCAGATCGAAGAGAAGGGGTCCAAACGAGGAAAAAAAGAAGAAGAATGGAAAAAACGGGAACAGAGCTCACTCCGACCCCCGTCCAGCACGCAGTCTCTGGCGGGCGACGAATCCTCCCCCGGAGCAAGGCTTGGAGAAAATGTTTTCAAAACAACCCGCGTTTCTCTCTGCGGCTGGGTGCAGTTAAAGAGACAGGACCACACATTTTTACACAATTTTTTTTTTCTTTCTTGGGCAACCCACAGATTCAAGCTTTTAAGTAAGGTTATTAGAAGTGAAGTGCCCTGCCACTTAGTCAACTTCAAAATATGGATGTATTGAAAAGTCTGATTTCAGAACAACAGATGAGTGAACTATGGAGTGATGGAGTTGAACAAATGGCAGTCTTTTCTCCCTTCTTATTTTTGGCTTAAACCAGAACAAAAAGTAAATCCTATTTCAAAGTTCTGAGAGGTTGGTACTGGAACTGAAACGAAACCATTTGCAGTCACAACTGAACCCAAACTGGCCTAGGGCAAACGTGTTTGCTATGTGTGACCTAGAGCTCAGATGCTGAAGAGCAAGAATGCGGTCCCACAATGAGTTTATAAACTCGGTGATGTTCTGGTGATTTTGCTCTGGTTATTGTCATCTGTGAAAAATGGACCTTTGCTTTGGTCCATTTTTCTATCAACTTAATATAATATCCTTTTGGCTTATGCAAAATTTTCACATGTGAACTATATATCAAATGTATAAAAATAATAGAAAATTTACAGAAGTTACTTTCCTCCCATTGCACTTTCCAGAGAAGCTAACACTAGCAAAAATTACCCTATCCATATTTTTATTTTATACTCTCTATCAGACTAGAGATAACATTCTGGAATCTGACTCAGAAAGCATGAACATTTAGAAGTTGATTCTGCCCCTTTTGAGCCTTTGCAGCACAAGGTATCATTCAGGGAAACCTGGATTGAAGGAAAACCTGAATGTATGAAAGCTGCCTACAGTCAGCTGAAAAAGCCCTGCACAGCCTTCCCTTGAACCTCCCTGGAAATGAGTGGAAAAGTGGGGGAAGAGTGAGAAGAATCACACCAAGTGCTCCAGGACAATTTAAGCTGGTTTGAGGCCTGATTTCTATCCTGAAATACTTGCTTCATGCTGTAATTTAGCCAGATACTTTGTCAGAACAAGAAGCAGAACATGAAACCCAAAAATTTCATATAATCTTTTATGCTGGCATCTCTAGTAATACATTTTTCCAATAAAATATTTAGAAAAATGCATTTTTTGCATTGTCATAAAGCTTTATTTTCAGCCTTTCTGTCCCTCCTCTTAACATAGGCATGCTTGCCAGCATCATTCCTCCTGGACTGCCTCTGTAGGGATATAATGTATTCTGATTGCATAGAGCCTATTCATCTATAAGGCTGTTGAGTCAGCCACGGACATATTTGAACATTTGGTAGTTTAACCTTGAAATAAATGGTAGAGGAATGTCTTTTCACCACACCCAAATGTGTTCCTGACTAATCATCATCTTTTTACTTCCATGCCCCTGTGATTATTGCAATTCCATTTTTGCAGCAGAAAATCTCCCTCTTTTAAATATTTTCCATTTTCCAGAAATAAATGACCTCACCATCATGCTTAATATGCACTTGTTTTGTGGGGGTGTTTGCAGGGGGTGTGTGTGTGTGTGTGAACGCATGTTCTTTCTGAAATTTTATCTCAAAGTTAAGCTGAAAATCTGTGCTATGGTTCCAGGCAGGAATGCAGCTGCCTATTTCCTAAGGGAAATAAGGAGCCTAACAGCTGGCCTGCTGGAGCAAAAGCAAAACAGATATTTGGCTTCAATGGCCAAATCAGGATTTTGCCCTCCTTATGCTGGAAACTTAAAAGTTATGGATGACTGAACAAACAACTCTTTGTATTCCACAAGCCATGGTGTGCTCTCTGGGTTGCACAAGTCTGTGTTACTCATCAATAATTATCTACACCTGCTAGGAACTGAGTGGCATCTTTAGGAGCAACACCCATTATGAACTACTAGGAGCTACAACTAGCACAAACATTTTTAAGAGCATTCAGAATCACATGATGGTTATCCTTAATATCCTTTCTTCTCATATGGATGCAGTGGTACCTCGGGTAACATGACCCTGTACTAATAGAATTGAGGAAAGGAAGCTCTTCAAAAAGTAGTTCTTAGGTGCCACCTGAGCAATGGGTAATTATTCCATGCCACATGCCAATGTAACCCTTGAAAGCTGAAATGAAAGCTATGAAACCCTTGCAAGCTGTAGGGGTTAAAGGATGCAGTTTCATGAAGCCATTGTGGCTCACAGGCTGGAAGCTGGGCTACTCAAATCAGAAAGTGTGAGCCCTTGTCAGCCATGAAGAGGTTTGAAATGCCCTAAGGAGATGAGCAGAAAGAAATGACTGAGCATGAAATTAAAAAGGTACAGGGTAAGCAAGGCAGCACTTCTCTTTATTATAGCCTTAATGATACAAATTAACAATTTTTATTGTTAATTTACAGATTCCTACACAGCAATCTTTCTGGACTTAGCTTAGCAGGCTATAATTTATAACTTTTACATCTACAGTAAACATACATTGCTGATATCTTTCCCTTTTTTTTTTTTTTTTTTGGTAATTTACTGTATGAGAAGATTTACCAAGGAATCTGAAAGAAGCCTGCATACTAGGTCAACTGGCAAAGAAAAGTCTTGTTATGATAAGGATATAATACCATGCAGAGTGTTTACATTTTTCTCTGGAAGATTAAGTATTTGGAATTAATTTGATGAAGTACAGTGGACACATAAAACTGAAAAGTTAGAGGGTCTATGGTTGCTAAAAATGGGAACTCATTAAATTTGTTTAACAATAGGTAATAAAAGCTTTTATACATTGCACTCTATAAAAATAATACAGTCTTAATTAACCAATAATTAAATATTAAAAGAGTTCAGTCAGGCGATAGAAGAAATGTTAATTTTATTTATAATTCTGTTGTTACTGAAAAAGAATTAAGCTTGTTCTGACAAGATTGGTTTTATTTACCTTAATTGTTTACTGTAATATTTCTTCGAATGTGCTCCAAAATTTTTAGACTTATTAGTGTTGATCTCCAGGATTGTGAATAAAATTGATGAAATTATGTTTTTAAGTCACTTAATTATATTAAAATATTTGTCACATATATATATACACACACATGGTTTTAGTTATAAAAATAATTAATTAGAATGGAGTAAGTTCTTTTGAAAAGTGACATAATCATGTCAAATTTTTTCAGTTTCTCAGACTTAGATTGTCTCTGCTCCAGTGACATCTCTTAGTTTTCCCTGCAGGTGTCACTGAATGTTTCAGTGTGGCTTTGTATTCTGACACTGATTTTCCCAGAGTGCTTTTCTTATTGGTGTCTGGTAAATTCAGCAGCCAGCAAGGTGATTGCCTTGCAGGTTGGGTTGATTGCTTTCCTTCTAAATGGTAAACTGTTTTCAGATTTCTTATCGTTTTTGACATTTCACACTGTTCTGAAGTGCCTGCTCACTGGGTTCTGAAAATTTTCCAGGTATGTGCAAATTCTGATTTTTATTTTTTTTTAATAAAAATTTTAGACTTAGAAGGTAGATATGGAACAGCTCTATCTCAGGGGGAGGAGAGTTTACCAGTATAAGCAGGATGGCTTTGAGGTAAAGTAATAAAACTATGCAATAACCTAAATAATTTATAAGGAAGAAAATAATATAGGATAATAAAATAACTTGTAATAACTTGTAATAACTCTTCCTTAGAAAGTCTGTAAAAATTATGAGACTAATTAATCAAATGGAAAAAAAAATCCTGAGTATTTAGGAAGCTAATACAAAGCAAAAATTGTCCTGCCTACCTTACAAAATAGATCAAAGCCAGTAATGAGCATAAAATCTGGACAGTTGCCTGTGAGGAGTCAAATATTTTAATGATGTTTGACAAACAATAGGACCGCAATACTACTGTATATAATAAAAAATATTCTTAAGATTGGGAAGAAAAAGAGATTTTTTTATCCTCCTGAACATGCAGAATTCCAATTTATTGCTGTAATAATCCATCTAAAAAAATGAAGGAAGATGAACAGGAGATGAGATGACAGATAAGCAATTTATTTAACAATACCATGTACTACTTCTGGTTTTGTTCCCACGTATCTGTGGAATCCTCATTAGCATATGCTAATGAGCATTTCTTGTCAGTGCTCAGTAAATTTCATGGTTTAGGATATATTTGTTTATTCATTTGTTTATCTCAAAATTGTTCTTACAGGGTCTTCAAATGCAGTCAAAAGTTGATATTGCAAATCCTCCCACTTCTTGCTCCCTGCTCCAGTATTTTAGCAGAATCCCAGTGACTCTTTCACCTGATCAGTTTTCAAAGCACTGCCTAAGGTACTAAACCTGTTTTTTACCAGTTTCACATTTCACATCTGCCACACTAAAAAGCAAAGAAAAAGCAAAGACTGCTTAACTGTACTTCTCAAAAGCAGTGATCTATTCTCTCCTTTGCCACCTTCTTAATGCATTTTTATTTTCTTTATTACAAGTGCAGTAAAGATCATTGCACTTTCTCAGTAGGCTACAGACATCTTACAAGAAAATTAGTGTTTTAAAGGTGGAATTTCAGTGTCTGAAAACTGGCAAAAGGGCAAGACAGTGGAATTTAGATCTGGGACCTGAGAGCACATTATCTCATATGCAGAGGGGCTTTGATATGGGTAATACATGGATGCCCAACAAGAATCCTCAGACAAGAGTCCTCAGACAATTCAGACAGAAGTTTCAAAGGCATCCCTCAACCTCCTCCTCTAACCCTTGAGCCACACTAAAGCATCTTCCTGCTCCTCAGCAGCTGGTCTGCAGGCAGGTGCCATTTGACAGATTCTTACCAGAACTATGTAGTAAAATTGCAGAATAAAGCCATGTTATTCTACCCTTCAGATAAGCAGAAAATGCTTGTGTACAGTCAGCTCTAGATTTTTGTGGGACCCAGTTGGCTGTGTAAGGTACTCCTTTATTCAGAGCAAGACATGAATCAAAACTTCTGATGCAGGTGCACAAATCTCATGGCTTCAGGTTCCCAAAGCAGGAGGTAAGTTCTGTCCTAGTTTTGCTTAGAGTGTTCAGTGGCATTGTCCTGCATCACTGTTACACACAAGTAAAATATACATGATGCTCCAGAAGGAAAACAAAGCCACATTTTCTCTGCCACTAAACCAGAGCTCTCAGACCTTAAGGAGAGTGAGAAGACAAGACCTGGTATATCCTCAGCTATTAAAAGAGGCGCAGGGGATGTGCTGCAGCTCTGCTCCTGCGAGGGGCCAGACCTCCTCATCACAGTGCAGCACTGTGTGGTCTGGGCTGCAAAGGCCAAAACAAGCTCAGCTATTTCATTATTCCTGCCACTTACTATTTATACATTGTAAAAATGTATTTTTATATAAAATAATACCATCCAAATTAAATCCAGAATAAAATTGTACTGCAAGAGAATCATATTAATGTAAATCTGTGCAAAATATAACTTTATATAAATTCAATATACTTATATTTATATAAATGCATTACATATTTGTATTTAGAAAAAGTAAATGTAAGTATACAAATATATATACTCACCTTGAAGTGACTGAAATTTCAGAACTATGTTTTCTACTATCTTAAAAAACAATACTCCATAGAACACTCACTTAATGAACTCTGACTTATTTCTCTGTATTAGAAGTAGGAATGACATAACTATTTCATATCAGGTTTATTCATTTGAGGATACAGAATTTAAACCAAAATATTCCTTATTCAGGTATGCAGTTTGATTTTCTGTCTTTTGTGCCTCTTGTGCTTACCATTGACATTAACATCGTTTGAGTAAAGAGGAATATTTCAAGAAGACTATTTTTATCCACAACAGAGAATTCAGACACTATTTCTTTGCAAACTAAACAGAAAATTTTATCTCAAAATTAGGAATTACTATATTTCAGAATAAATACATTTTTTAAAAAGAGTAGCTCTTTGGATTGCTTATTTTTCTGAAAGACTACAAAGTCTGTTTCCCAATATTTCAAGTGGAAGGGAAATGCAGACTTCCATGAAATTTAGTGTTCCACTGAAGTACAGGAAACAGCAGTCACAAAATACTGCCTGGAAAAAAAAATTAAATTCCCTTGTGACATATTGCACTGCTTGAGGAGAAACCCTGTATTGGTTTAAACCCTGACAGAAAAATACCACAAATTTCCTCTGAGTACAGTGATTGTATTTAACAAGCTGCCCTTCATGCATTTTATATCTCTGATGGCAGCTGCATATCTTCTTCCACTTACTGGAATATGCCTAATATAATAGGAGAAGTATATGCAATACAAGGAACTGCCAGCTTTATGCATAACTTTCAAAACAAAGCAGTTTTCAAAAGGATTTTGGTTAGGGTTTTTTTACTTATCCTAGGATTTTTAGCATCACTGTGTAACAGAAAAGTCACTTCTGTTTATCTGGGAGCCTGTGTGACCTTCAGTGGACTTCCTAAGGAGGGAACCACTGTGACCTGGCCACTCTGGCCAGTGTGGGGTGACCTGTAGATGATCATTGATCTGGTCCACATCTGCACCTGCCCTGTAACCTCCAGAACTGGTGGTGATCAACTACAGAAAGCTGCATTTCCTTCCCTCATTGCCCCACGTTATCTCAGATTTCCAATTTACATACCTTATGTATTTTCTGTAGCTGATAGTCCTCTCTTCTAATTTATCATGGAAATCATGCAAATGCAGATGTCATCTCATTACGTAGATGTTGTAATTGTTGTTCCCTGTGGACATGTAATTCTGTCACTTGGGACCATCAGCTTCCATCCATCACACTAAAGAGATAACAAGTCATACCCATAATAAAGGACAAGATTCACAAGTGCTTTGGTCCAGCCTGAGCACAAGCCAGACAGATCATAATACTATTGGGATTACTGAAGTTATCAACTGCAAGGAGTGTTCAGTGTACATACTCTGAGAAGGAAACAGGAAAAGAGAGGGGCTGTAGTGAGTTGACCCTGGCTGAATTCCAGGCACCCACCAAAGCCTCTCTGTCGCTCCCTTCCACAGCTGGAGAGAAAATATAAAGAAGAGTTCATGGGTTGAGATAAGGACCAGAAGAGATCACTCATAAAATACCATCACAGACAAAACCAGGACAGAATTAGAGATATTAATTTAATTTATTACTAACAAATTCAGAGCAGGATAATGAAAATAAGATCTTAAAAACACCTTTCCCCCACCTCTCCCTTCTTCCCAGCTCTAACTCCTCCCCCAGCAGTGCAGGGAGACAGGGAATGGGGGTTATGGTCAGTTCATCACAGGTTGTTCCTGCCATTGCTCAAGGAGAGTCCTTCCCCTGCTCCAGCATGGGATCCCTCCCACAGGAGACAGCTCTCCATGAACTTCTCCAATGTGAGTCCATCTCACAGGCATAGTTCTCCACAGATTGCTGCAATGTGGGTCACTCTTCCATGGGGTCAGTCCTTCAAGGACAGTCTGTTCCTGCAAGTGTCCCCATAGGGTCACAATTCTTGCCATCAAACCTGACCCACTGTGGGCTCCTCTCACCATGGGTCTGCAGTCCCTGCCAGGAGCTCGTTCCATCATGGGCCTTCCATGGACTCACAGCCTCCTCTCAGACATCCACCTGCTCCAGCATGGGTCTCCTCCATGGGCTGCACGTGGATCTCTTTATCCTCATGCTTCACAGCTGCTTCACCATGGGCTGCACCATGGGCTGCAGGGGAATCTCAGCTCAGGTACCTGGAGCACCTCCTGCCCCTCCTTCTCCACTGACCTTTGTGTCAGAGTTGCTCCTCTTACGTTCTCACCCTGCTCTTCCCTGGCCTCAATTATATCTGCACAATCATTTTTTTTCCTTAAATCAGTTATCACAGAGGCATTACCACCATTCCTGATTGGCCCAGCCTTGGCCAGCAGCAGGTCCATCCTGGAGCCATCTGGCCTTGGCTCTGCTGGACACAGAGCAAGATTCTGGCAAATTCCCACAGAAGCCACCCCTGTAGCCCCCCTTGTTATCAAACCTGGCCATGCAAACACAATACAGGGACAAAGGCTGTCTTCCATTTCACCTGAAATGAGCATAAAAAATATCAAATGAACTTTAATTTTCCTTTTCCTTTTCCTTTTCCTTTCCAAAATAAGAGCGGAGAAAGGGAAATAGTCTCTATGACCAATGAGTAGATGAAACGTTGGCTTTTCCAAAACAGATTTAATAAAACATTAACCTAGCCAACTAACAGCAGGTTTGGTTCTGTTTGGTTTTCCCCACCAGTGTCAGGAGAGAATCCAGGCTCCAGAATGGCAGCAAAACCTGCTTGTGGCAGAAGGTAGGGCACAGCAGGGTCAAAGAGCAAGCCTACATCAGAGCAGAGCAACACAGGAGGACCTCACTGTACTGAGGACCTATTATTCACACTATAGGGCTAAAAGATATTTTCCTTTGAATTAACTCTTGCCTAGTCCCATGAACTGCATGCCCACGAGCAGCTGAGCTCACCTCCCAGCTCAGTCTCATCTGAAGGGAATCCTCTCCTTCTCTTCAAGATCTTTCCACAGAGTGAGCCAAGGCATGGTAAATGGAGTGACTGGAAAACTCCCTTTCAAAGGTAAGCTCCCAATCTAAGTGATGTGGCTGAGGATGACTATGCTTATGCTGTGTGCAGGCACAAGAGCACTTAGATAAAGCCTTTTTTTTTGAAAATAGGACTGCACATCCAGCACCATATTGAGAGAAATAAGAGATTTCTTAGCTGCAAAGCAAAATTACTTGTTTCTAGAAATATCACTTCAGAAACTGCAGATATTTTAAACTAGTCTGAGGATGGATTGGGGGTGGATGTTGTTTGGGTAGGGTATAATAATATATATTTTATATATATATATATATATATATATATATATATATATATATATATATATTCCACATATCTAATTTAATTCTCCTTTAGGCCTAAAAAATACAGGAGCTCTGAGTGAAATATTTATGTCTATGTGTTCCCTGACTCAAGTCAATCCTGTTGGTTACAACTTTACCATTACCACTCCTCTTTAAAAAATTATATTCAGAACATAACCTAAAAAGGAGGTCCTGAATTTTTTCATTGTTGATTTTAAATTTAAAAACTTGGAATAAAAGAAAACAATATATCTACATAATCACAAAAGTTTTACCACTATAGTCAATATCTTCTTGTATTTAATTTTAAAGGAAATAAATTTTACACAAATTACAATGCTGAAGGGAACAGAATATGAGCTTGTTAGAACTTTTATTTTTGTTGTGAATTAATATACCTTAAACATCAGTAATCATTCTAATGAAACAGCAGCTGAAGCAGTAGTGCATAAAATTAATATGCATCAAGTGACAGAAAGGAGATGATCTGTTGATAGGTTTATCTATAAAGTTTGCATGCACAATTCAAATGGTGTTTAGCAATTCATATATCTCAGTTATAGCCCATTTTTATTGCCAAGTCACAGACTGTGTTTGTTCAAGTAATAATATCACTTTTTTTCATGGCAAAGTTTAAACAATTCAGATGTCAAGTATTTGATCTAGTCATGAGTGCTTTAGAACTGGGGGGCAGGGCTGGAGGGAAATAAATATAGCAAATATATTAGCAAATACAGAGACAACAGAGCAACTTGTCACTTTCCCTTTTTATTCTTTTTTTTTCTTTTTTGGTGACATAACATCAGCATAACGTCAGCTCCTGGAGAGAGGCTTGTACTAAAACTGAGAAGTATTTCAGTGTTCAAGTTGATTACTTGAACATTACTGAGACATAAATGCCTGCAATTTAAGCAATGAATAACGAGACTACACAGATTGCCTATAGAAAAAGACTTGGAAAGGGCTGAGATATAGAGGGTTTGTATGTGGTATAGAAAGAATTTATATTTAGTAATTGAGAAGCAGTCAGACATATTCTGCTGACATATTTGCATTTGATATCCAGATAGGGGCAAATCGTTTTTCTTAATACAAATAATCTTAAGCTTTAGTCCTTTCAGCCTAAGATTTATAACGTGGGCACAAAGTGACTCTGGCCCTTGAGTCTTCAAGAACAGTCAGCAGCAAAAATGGCACAGCAGTGTGACAGTGACAGATATCACAGAATGATATGTTCCCATTATGTATCTGAGAGCATGGATGGATTCATAAACAAGGGGGATGAAAGCAGAAAAGGAAGAGGCATGCATCAGATTATTACAGAGTCGTGCTGTTCTCTGATAGCTGGTGCAAGAGGTTCACTGAAATTAGATATGTATAGAATTTAGATTTCACTAACAATTTTTTTGGTTTCAGAAAATCAATCATCTGGGAAGTTAAATAGAAAATAGCACAGTCAGATGAACTTTGAAAAGTCAGTATAAAGGTTGTTATTATTTAAGTATTCATGTACCATGGGAAACTTTATCACCACAGGTTTTAAACAAAACAATTTCTCTTACTCTGGGACTTTGAAGAGTCTCTTCCAAGTTCAGAATGCCTGGGAGAGGGCAAGGTAAGGTAATATATTGGCTAATTAAAGAGTTGTTAGCCAAAAGAAAATATCCAATGGAAAATACTTTCCAAGTGTGTCCAAATATTTCACCTGCCATTATTGAAAGAAAAGTCTAATGATAAAGCTGTATAAAATACAGAAATTCTGTTCCACAGAGAATTTTGAATTTTTCTTTGTTTTGATTTTAAATCAAACACAGAATTTTTTTACACAATCTGTAAAGGAGCTCATTAAGGGGAGGAGGGGCAGAATGTTGTCTGTCAACCAAACCTACATCTTACTACTTTATATTGATGCTATCAAAGCTCAAATGTAAAGTTAAAACCAAAGTGAGACAAGAAATTTGAAAAAAATGCGTCTCATTTCAGTGCTTTTAAGAAGGATGTTTAACGATAAGTAAATTAATAGATTTCTTTTAGAATGAAGTTGCTATCAAATGCACACAACCCATGAAGCTTTAATACTGCTAGAATCACACATTCTCAGAGGATTAAGCTTTTCTGACTGAGAAACTGCATCTAAAGAAAGGTAGCCACTAGGGCTCCCATATTAGGAAAGGAACCAAAAGCTTCAGTTGAGCCACATGCCTGTGTTGCCTATAGAAGCAGAAGACTTCCCACAGCTGGATTGCTGAAATGGCCCCATGGGCACATTGGACTGTGTAGCCCTGAAAAATACAGTTGATATACATCATATTTTTTAATATAATCTCCCTCTCTAGAGGCAGGGTATCATTTACATAGTGCTCCAAATTAGGAGTAAAAAAAAAAAAAGTATTAAACTTATGTGGAATTCTTTTTGGACACTTTTAGTCACTTGGAATGAAATCTTAGTTATGCTGAATTTGCAGGGAGGCTCACTGATGATTTTTAAGTACTCATGATTTCTTTCACTTGTTACGGTCTATTTCAGCATTGCAAACTTGCATTTAGCTTTAGTCATTCAGATTCTCCCCTACCGACTAGAAGAGAATGATTTAATATTGTGAGGGCAAGAGTGGAGATCCCAGAGCGTTATGTATTTTTTCCTTTGATTACGTGCTCTCATTTTCTTGCAATTTTATCCCTTTGTCCTCTTCTATTTGATTTTCTTGCTGAGCATCCATTGTAATAAAGTGCCATGTTCAATGAAGTTGCAGTGAGCAATTTAAATAATAGCAGGTGTAGATGTGTAGGAATTTTGATTGTAATGCACTGCTGTGAAGAACTCATGCATTTATAGTGCAGTGTATTTCTGAACCTATTATGGCAATAAGCCAATCAGCTCCAATGTGCCAGGGGCAGCGCTGCAAATGTATAGAGTTGATGGAATTCATTTCAGTCACTTATTCTTGAGGTAGGATTAGAGGAAATTTTGATCAGTTCATGCATCTCCAATTTGGCCTGCAGCTTTGAGCTCTGGCTGCAGCAGAGCTCTCAAGCTGAGCACAGATGGGGCTGGATAGTATCTGGGTGAGAAGCTTCCAAAAAAATCGAAATGCTGCAGTGTGTAGGTGTTGGTAACTCACTAGGCAGTATGCTTCCCTCAGGTCTGCTCCTTACATCCCTGCCTTTCACCATGTTGGAAAATGCCAGCTTGTTAGAGGTATTTCCTTTGAAGATAAGAGTTAAGATCAAGTTCCTTATCAGTTGAAAATCCTATTATATGTTCTCCACTACTAGCCTTGATATTATGTCTAGCTTCTAGCTCTGGCAATTCCATTACATTCTGTCTGCTTTTTCCCATTTCATTTTCAAAAGGAGTGAGGTTAGGACTGCTGTCAATATAAAACAGCTATGACTGCATTTTGCAGAGAATGAGTTGAGGCTATCTGTGTTTGAAGAAAAGGGGGTTTATTCTGGGTACTAGTCACAACCTACTGCAAAAAAATCACCTCTATACATATCAATTGAGAAACTCTTTAATTTTAGGACTGTTACTTTGGTAGTATAATCTCCATAACTATTCAAATTATTCCTTATCTTGCAGTTCAAGTCAAACTTTATTTTTCAAACTACAGCTTCAGTTGTGCTAGAGGAATTCAGTTAAAAGTTCATGCACTGCATCTGGGAACACTTTCAGAATGTTATGCATGTAAACATAACATGACTTACAACTTGAACATGACTTGTACTCTATGAAGCACTTGCTCACCCACTGGACACAATAGTGAACAAGAAATTATATGGAATGGTCTGGGGCAGAGCAGAAAACACCATTTTTTTAAGGTGCTTAACAGCATTTCTTACCCATTGGTTTTAACACTACTTTGCAATCCAGGGTAGGTGTCTCTCAGATCCACTTCTAACACATTTGCCACCCAGGAAACTCTGTTAAGCTCTTCAAACATGAAGGAGGTTTTTACTGAGTTCTCTCACACCACAACTGTGCAAGGAAGCTGGGGAGTGAGTTTGGTGCTCAGAAGTTCTGCTGAAATACCACTGGGGACAGTGGTGGGCGAAGTGGCACCATGGCTGTGTGAAATGTCAGTCATGCCATGGGCCAAGTTCTGCTCAAGTTGCTTCTCCAGCCTGTAGAAAAATCAGTGAAGTTGCATGAATGAGCAGCAATCAAGAGACTTGTCTTAGCCTGAATTTGCTAAGCTAATGACATTACTTTGTAATTACACAGTGGATCGTTGACTTTTTTCTGCTTCACATTGTTTATAGGTAAAATGTGTTGTTCAAGGTATCATGGAGGAAGTCATGGTGACATTGTACTATTGCATGGAAGAACATTACTTTTATAAAGTGCTTAGGAATCAAAAGCTGCCTTTGCACCCATTGACACACCATCATCACATCTCCTCAGTAACCCGCCCCCAAAACTAACAAATGTAGACAGGATGATAACTGATGTAATTTTGGTGAAAATATCTGCGATCTACCAAAATTTAGTCAAGAGATGTTATGATCCTGGACTTCTTCAAAGAAATACAGAAAAAATATATTTTTTGTAGTGGTGGAAGAGCATGTTGAAAGATGGGAGGTAAAGCAGCTTAAAACATGCAAATTGTATCTGTAGTAGAATGGCCCTAGCTATTATATATTACTTTAAAAAAAGCACATGGGATATCTCAGAAGGCAGGAGCTTAGGATCTCTTTTATTCTCTTACAGCTGAGAGATTTTTCCAGTCTTACTGAATTTTTGGTCCCTGTGGTTACAAGACAAAATGAATGTGTTAGGTTATCTGATGAAAGCTCACCAGCACACCCACAAAGTGGCTCAGAGAGACAAGGGAGTAGAGAGACCCAAAATAACACCCTGAACAGCCAGTTCCAAGCCCACCCCTGTGGCCATGAGCCCAGAGGAGCACAGAGGCACATCAGGCTGGGGGAGTCCCAATTCAAGACTCAAAGGGAAGGGAATCCTGTCTGGTCCTTGTCCAGGGCTGCCCCAGCAGACCCTCAGTCCTGCTGTCCAGGTGTGAAACTTGTCACCATGAGTCACTGGGAGCCACTCTCTGAATCATCTTTTGGACTAAGGATGGTTCCTGTCTAGGGGAGGGACACGTCATGGTGTGTGGGGAAAGAATATTTTCGGATTGCACTGGATTTTCTATGGGATTCTTAAGGGAGGATTCAAAGCTGAGAAAAAGGAAGGGATTTGGGGAATTTGGGGAGGAACAAATTGTGAGGTAAAGGAGCAAAAGTGTCAATTAACACATAAGAAAGGTCTGGTCAGTGCAGTTGTCTGGTCCTGTCCTGCACTTGATCATCACAGTCTGCCTGTCTAATTATTAAAGTCCACCTTCAATCTCTTTTGTGTAAGGTACTTTTCACCCTCGGTGTGTGTCCCTGTCTGTGAATCTGTGATGCCAACAGCTGGAGTGGGGCTGCATCCTTGGGAGCTCTTATATTCAGGTCCCCTCAGCCGGGACACTGAGCAGCCTCACTGCTGGCTGGATCCACCTCGTGTGTGCTCATGTGCTCCACTGAGGGTCTGCTGCCTGCCCAGAGAGGGGAGCAGGGCAGGGCTGCTGCTGCTGCCTATGTTCTGAGAATTCTCTGGGTGCCTGTCAATGACCTGCACTGCCAGACATCTGGATATGTGCTCTGTGCCTGCCGGGAATAATTTTTCAGCCTCATTATCAGTTGGACCTGGGGAAACAGAGTGGCAGCAGCCTTGTCTTCCTCAAGCTGTCAGATCCAGCAAGATATACTTTATCATTATATACTTGGAATTTCCAATTCCAAATACCTCCAACAGAATGAACACCAGTTTTAAACAAGTCAGAGCAGGTCTGCTGCTTAGCTTCCTGAACGCAGTCCCTTCCTTTGACAGGACAGATTTATTTCACTTGTCAGAAGTAATGTCTACCCTGAGAGTCCACTGGTGACCACGATAGCCATGAGATTCTCACTCAGTGCTGCCAGCCACAATGTGCAGATTTAAAACTCTCCATTAAAGCCACTCAAATACATCAATACATCTTAATACACCCTGCCACTTAAGTGTTAGATATGAAATGTCAGACAGCTGAGTTACAAATGGAAGAAGGTTCTTCATGTTACAAAGTCTAATTTTCAAACCTCTGTGCTTAAGAAGTGATTGGTCTTCTAAATTAATAACTAGGACATTAATGAGGACTTGCTTAGGTACACAAAATTCATGTGAATGCATGTGCCTGTGAGAGTACTGGAAAGTGTTCAACAGGAATCATACTAATATTCATATGCAAAATATTTTAAGGGAACAAACTATTAAAACTAAGACAAACATAATCAATAGAGATTAAAAAAAAAGATTTTAAGGAAAAGTGAATGATGTCACAGAGAAAAATAGCTAAAAATACTGACTTTTGTGGAGCAGCACTGTAAGTTAGAGAAGATGATTTATATTCACTCTGCAGATCACTTAAAAAAAAAATCCATAGATGTTTAAAAACCTTAATTGGCTATTCCAGTCTCGAGAGAAAGAGAAAATAAGTCTGTTATTGAAAAGTACATGAGCAAGAAAGAAAGCTTTTGATAATGTCAGCATGGATCCCAATCATTCTTTCACAGGCTTAAGGTGAATATTGATTAGTGTAATTTCTTTGTCTTTTGGACTGTGCTTTTATTCACATTTCTCTAAGGAAGTTTCAAAACAGTCTTCAGCTGCGGTTTTTTCTTCTCATTTCTTAGTATGCATATGAACAGCATCTGCTTTCTTCCCCAGCAATAGCAATGATACGTTTCTACTGCCTCAGTTCTAACCAGTTTAATGTTCTGAAAAGCACAGTGTTGCACGATAACAGCAATTCTGCAGAGCAAAATGTTGATGGAAATGGCAGGCTGCTGTTAGAGGCAATGATGGGGTTATGGGAAGCCCAGATTCTCTGTGAAAGGAGTTGGTGAGGGTCTCTGGGAAAATACGGAGCAGCAACATCTGTGTTTCACCAAGCTTTCATGAGAGAAAATGTTCTGGATGTATTTTATTATAGGCTTTTGATGAAACTGAGATGGCACCATTGAATGCTTCCAAGATTAGAAATGTTAACATTTCCTTCACCACATTTGGGAGCTGCTTTTGACAGAGTATGGCAGAGCAGACACAGGGAGACCTGCTGTGTAGCAGATTTTGCCAGGCTGTATAGCAGCCATCATATGCTCCTTTAATCTTTCTGCCTTCTTTTTATTTTATTTCATTTTTCCTCTTCTCCAGCAAAATTCATGATGTATAAAATCCTGTGCTGTTTGTGAAGTAAAAGGTCTGCAGGAATGGTAGTGTTTCACTTTTAATGTAAAGCATTCTTCTTTGGGCATGTTGCAAACAAGACTAGCTGTTTTCCATTCATATTCTCTGCACACTAATTCCAGAGGAACTGCTATGTTGCACACACACTTTGTTCCTTTTCTATTGTTTAAGACAGTTTAAATAAGTAAATTAAAATCCGCTGAAAAGTGGAATCTTTTTGTCTCAAGAAAACATAATAATGGTCACTGAGAGATGCTGATGAGGCAATAAACTGCATTTCATGGACTCAGGGCAATTAGGCACTGAAAACTCCCCATCCACCAAATTCATCCACCCACGCTGACAGTTTAAGAACAGTCCCTCTAGGGAATTTCTAAGTGTTTTGAACAGTCTTATTTTTAAATTTCACAAGTGTCAAGACTACCTTGAAAAAAGAAAATCCAAGAGATATTTCAAATATAACTGCATATAATATCAAATACTACAACCATGAGGTTAGAAAAGTATAAATATAATTTGTATCTATGCAGAATGTTTAGAACTGAAGCTCTAAAATTTCTTTTAACTGTGGTTATTGACTATCAGAAAGTGCTGGAGTGATGTAAAAGAAATATGTAAAAAAAATTCTATAAAGAAATAGTGCTATTGTGCTATTTTAAAAATGATGACAAAATTATGTAAATGGATCATAGATTACTATAATTTATAATTTGTATCTTTTTCTATTCCAGTAGAAAATTTGTGAGTTGCAGCTCAGGAATGATGTTGACCCAATGGGTGTGTAGAGGAGGTGAGAACTCTAGGGAACATGAGCAACTAAAAGAATCTGGGCAAGTAGCTTTCCACAAAATGTAGGATTAACAGCCTTCAAATATGCAAGGGTCTTCTGCCACAAAGTACATCCATGTGGCTGGTGAATAAATTAAGAAAAAGGAAGATTATGCTACAATATAGAAGGGTCAGCTCAGATGCCTGGAAAACTTTAGAATTTTAAGGGTAGTGACACAAAAATAGACTGAATGGAGGTGTCATAAAGTCCCCATCACTAAAATGTTTAAAGACAGATTAGACAAGCTCTTGCCATGTATGACATGGTGTACAATTCATCCTGTCAGGACAGGAGGATGGATTAGATGATCACATGAAATCCCTTCCAGCCATATGACTATGTAGAAGAACAGAATATACACCCACTATAATTTATAGCCTGTTTCAGCTTTACTGCTTCTCTTCATATTTTTTCTTGTCACCTTTACTGTTCTGTAATAAAATAACTGATGGAAAAAGGGGTTCTTTGCTGAATTACTTCTATGGTTTTTATTAAGGAAACATTGAGACCATAGCTACTCCAAGCATACTGGACTCTTTAGGAGCCAGGCGAAACTAAGTAAGCAGTGCCTCTTTCATGCTTTACACTTACAAGAGCTCTAGGTTTGGCCCATAAACAAGGTAGAAAATACTTTCAAATATTTGTCCCACATGCCAGATAGTGGCAAGGAGGGAAAGACCTGGATAACAAAAACATGAATTGCTCGGTACTGAGAAAAGGAGTTTTCAACTTCCTTGATGCATCTGGAGTAAGCTGGGTGAGCTGTCATGGGTATGGTTGCCCAGAACAGCCTAATTGGAAGGAGTCACAACTTCCTTTCAGCCCATAGATCTGATGTACTTCCTATAAAATTAAAGCACTTCAATTTTGGGAGGGAGGAAGAGAACTGAGAGAGGAAAACTGGAGTCACCACATGGGGATTTCACCCCAGAGCAAAGCTGGGCTGGAGCTTGGATGTGCCTCTGGTCACAGGAGAGCACACTTCTAATCCAGCTGGGCTCTTAAAGTCTAAGCCCTTTCTGAGCAGAATTTCTTGACAGAATAACTAATTCCAGCTGATTCCCATTAAGTGTCTTAGAGTTCAGCTGTATGATTCACCTACATTAATTCAAAGTGTTAACTGGGCTGTGAAAGTTTGACCACAGCAAATGAAAGTTTTCTATTCACAACTCAAAATCTCAGGAATTCTAGAAAGGACCTGTTGAGAATCAGTTTAAAGTAACTTTTTGAGTTTTGGGACTTCTTTATCAGAACCCACTCAGGCTTCAATCTTACATCCCTCAGTTTCTGCACAGTTTAGCTTGTTTGGAAATCAGCTAGAAACAACTCACAAACTACAGGTCATAAATGTTATCTCAGCCACTTCATTTTGCTTGGGAACTGCTGATTTTCCCAGCTCAGAGGAGCTCAGATCCCACTCACAATAGGATTTTGTTCTCTTTACCTTGTTTGAGTGTCAGTTGATTGAGAAGCAGGATTTTCACCTAATTTTTCTAGACATTAGAAATACAACACTGCTTCTCAGCTTTCTGGAAGTTCTTCTTAAAGATCTCCTCCAGCTCTGGTTCTTCAGGACACCACAGTCCTTGACAAGACTGGATGGCTGCTGCCTGCTAAATTGCAACCTTTTGAAGACAGAGTCATATCTAATCCTATTACCTTCCTGACCTAGTAAAGATAGGGTAGGAAAAGGGAAAACAAAACAAAACAAAAACTAACCAACCAAATCAAACCAAAATAAAAACACAGAAACAAACAAACAAACATAATAAAATCCCCTCATTCCAGTACTGATCATTTTGGTCATTTGGGCCCTATCTGCTCATTTCAGTTTCCAAGAGACAAAATAATCTGGATTCTCTTTTTCTTTCAGAAATGGATTCATTTTCTTCAGCTAATTCTAATTTAAGGATGTCAGACATTATCTGTGTACATAAAACTTGGAACAGCAGGCCTGCTCTTAGGGTGAACATACTTGTGAAAGTGAATGTAGGTACAAAAGTTTCTTTTCTAAATACCTTTTCTCTACTCTTGCAGGCTTTACTGACTTTTTTGTTATTTCTATTAACCCATCCCCACTAGAAGAAGAAGAAATGAATTGTCCTGCTACATTTTGCTGTGTATGTGTGCATGGATATGTGCATATGTGAGAAACTTCACTGTCGTCTCAGCTGAGAGAAGATGGATAGTGGCTTGCCAGAGATGAGGGTGACTCCAAAGTTTCACTTTACCAGATTGTAGTGATTGACAGCTCAGAGTATAACCTGAATCCAGCCTTACTCTGCAAAGTACAAATCCATGGTGCCACCATAAAACAGGGGTGCTGGGATCAAATGGAACCTGGAGGTGTTTGTGCCTCTCCATTCTCTCCAGACACAGCCCAGATGACCCAGCTAGACTGGATGTTCAATTTTCAGAACGTTCAGTTTCAGCTGAAAGGTAAAATTCATTCCAGGTGACAAAACAGTGAATGATTCTATACAATTAAAGAGCAGATCTTTTTTCTGAACTTGAAATTGGTTTAATTTCCCTTATATAAAATAAATAAATATTATACACACACAGAGAGGAAAAGGGGTCTGTGTATCATGTATACTTGCATAACAATTGTGTGGTTATTTACCTACATCTAGGCACATTGTGAATATGTAAAAGAAGCTGGGACAATTTCCTTACTGACACAAGCAGTGAAATGACTACTCATTCCTATCAACAATGTGATGTGTATAAACAATGTGATGTATATCCACAACGTGAATGATTCGTGTATTTGCAGAGAGCTAACCAGTTATATCCCTGTGACCTCACAGTGCTTGTTGATTTAGGAGTATTTTTTTCAAAGTTCCTCTGAGAGTCTCTCTTTGTCTCTGTTATTGAATCTTACTCATGCACATTTCAGATTTAACTGTAATTTAAAATAAATATTAAGAGTCCAAAGGCAATATGTGAGTTCAAGTCTTAAGCTGCACCTTGAAATTTCAAAATTTTTAAGTGATATCTTAAATTATGTTTGCTTACACTATTTGGGACATTTTTTCAGGGAATTAAAAACTGATCACTAACTGGCTTTCTGACATTTTATTTCCTATATTTTTACTATTTGCCATGTATTGCAATGCCAAGAAGGTCCACTAGAGGAATAAGTTCTGTCTGAAAAGAGATGAAAGTGACAGACAGTATCATAATTTCAAGCCAGTATATGAAGCCAGTTCAAAATAAGAAAAAGTAAGTTGCAGAATCACACTTTTTGTAGGAAAGTTACTACTAATTAGGCATTAACAGCATTCACAGTTTACCCACAAGAGCAAAATTCTGCAATGTTTAAAGCAAACTAATAGAAAGGTTACCAAAACAAAGGTTATATATTAAACTTGGGAAAGTAAGATTATAAATAAATGCTATGCTTTTCCTTATCTAAAAGAAGCACTCATACAACTGAAAATGCAAGCTGGTTTTTAAATTATCCTCTCTCAGATCTCTTGAGAGAAAAGGACACTGCAAGGCTACTCTGCCACATGGTGCTTTGTGATTAGGAGCCAATGTCTGGACTGCTGGAGTGGCAGTCCTGGCCATGAGCAATGGGAATCTGCTGAGATGGGTGGGAATGGCTCTTTGTACTGCACTGTTTCTGCCTGAGACACTCACCGTGGGATTGCAGGATTAAATTGCCTGGGAGGCTGCTCTCAGTTAAAATGTCTCTAACACCCTGGAGGGCTGAAAAAGTGGTGCTCCTGAGGAGATTCATGCCCAGAATGATAGAGAGCAAACAGAGAAAATGCTAAAAAATCCTCAGAAACCATGTCCAGGCTGAAAAGTAGTCTTTAGTAGTACATTTAGGAACATGAGGAGAAATCCTGTGCTGCATGTGGCAGTGCAGAGCTACAGCACAGAGCTCCCAGCACAGCCCTGCTCAGCAGCAGGCAGGGCTGGAGGCTTTTGCCTCTGCAGGAGTCCCAGACAACCAGAGGACAAACAGAGCTCAGACACACTGCCTGAGGCTGTGGGAGGGTCTTGACCCGCCCTCCTTCTTCTAATAAAGGCTACATTACCAAAAAACATCCTTTTATGGCCATTTCCCTTTCCCCCCCATGCCTCCCTGAAGCCTCCAGCAGGTTGTCCTACCCCTGCTGCCTAGGATATCCAGAAAGATCACCCCTCAAATCACAGCCATGGCCATGTAGGCTATCTGAGCCAGAGTCACCCACCCTGCATAGAACAGAAAAGTATCTAGCTCAGTGCTTCTCCCACCCAGTAAAAAATGTGCTGTAGAGAACCCAGGGCCAGAGATCTGGGGTGACTAAATAGTTTTGGCTAATTCTGCTAGCACCATACTCTGTCAAAGGCCAAGAAGCTCACTCTTCACACCTGCAGAGATGCCATTATGAACCCTTCTGCAGCAGCAGCACCAGTGGGGAGAACAAGCCACCTGCCCCAGCAGGTCGATGAGAATGCCTGTGTCCTCTTCAGTGTCACTTCTGGTTCTTCCCTGCTCTGCAAATTTTCTGCACTTGGCACAAGAATCCTCCTCCAGTGACCTTTTTGCTCAGTCTCTGGCTTGTTTTATGAGTTACAATCTCTCTCCAACTGCTTCTATTCAGCTCTTGGCACACTGTCCCCACACTAAAATCAGACCCTTCCCCACTCCGTTCCAGAACCACACCTGACTATTTTCTCCCACTCTTTCACAGTTCTCTCAAGTCTTCAGCTTTGTTCCTCCTGCAAATCTCTTTTTAATGTCTTGCTTTGTCATTCCTCCTGCTCTGGCCTATGAAGAGACATCTATTTTTGCCAGTTCTCTGCAACAGCCTTGATAATTTTTTTCCCTTTCAGATTTCCTACTTACTATTCCCAGGTGCTTCCATTAGAATAAACAACAGCTGAATGACTAACAGAATTGCTGGTCTAAGAGAAATATGATAGAGTACAGTTCAAGGTGGATTTGATGAGCACATTCTTCATGGCAACTTCAGAAAATTGAGCAGAATATAGAAGTTGTTGAGACATCAAACCTGGGGATGTAAGCAGGTGCCTCTGAGTCATGAAAACTACAGTATTTAGTGGCACAATAGACCCAAGCTGTCTCAAGGTGACTGTTCAGCTGAAAATACTGGCCTGTGACCAAGGTTCAGCTATTACAATTAATTGTTAGGAGTACTGCCAACAAGTCTCTTCTGCCACTTAGCAGAGAATTCTGAACAGTAGTGTGAGTATTAATGAATTCTCTGTGGCGATGAAGTTGTTTTGCTCTGAGGCTGTTGGAGTTCTTTTTAGTCCTTACCCAAGATTCATCATCTTCCACTAAAGACTATTTAAAAGTTTTAGCATCATGCTTTATGCTTTTGTGGAAAGAGGTTTCTTTGTTGGGAATCCTTAAAACTATTGTGAGCTCATATGCTGTCTACAGAGAAAGAGGGAAACATATATACATATTTATGTTACAGAGATATTAGGTAAGCTCAGAAGCTACAGCAAACTCACAGAACATTTATACATGCACAATAAATATTATCCATATGTAGATGTTTCTTATAGGTGTGCATATGCATGTGTGTACATACAAAAGGACCATCCTAATATAAAGACTAAGCTTGCTCTATTATGGTCTGGATTGGTCTGAAGCCTGGACTGGTAGTAAAGATCACTTTACTTACACAGTTTTTCTTCTTTTGAATTTCTGGGGAGCTCCTCATGGCACACAAGCCTACACAGAGTTATGTGAGCACCAGAACACTGCTCATTTAAGGGCTACCACTGCTTTTCAGGATGGGGATTGTATTTCTTCCTGTTTGCTCAGTGACAATGTCCTGGTCCATGACGAGATTCTTATTGCCATGGCAATACAAATCTCAGTGATATTTATGAATGACCTTGTAGAACCAGGAATGTTTGGCTACTTCTCAAACAATTTCTGCTTCCCATAAGTTTAATTTGGGTAGGTACATGCCAACAAAAGTGCCCCTGCTCTTTACCTTAGTGTAGGAGCTGTGATTATCCTCTGCGCAAGGTGGCAGCAAAAGAAAGCTCTTCAAGCTCCTTCCTCTCTCCCTGCACATCTCCTGTTAAGGAGAGTAACTCCTTCACCTTTATTAATTGTGTTTTAAAAATCACCTGTTGCTTGTGGTTAACATATATCTGAAAAATACATGGAGTTACTGATATCTTTTACTTTGGTTATAGTGTGACAGTTCACCCTCCATTTCTTTACCAATATTCCCCTGCGGAAAAGCTAGAAAATTGCATGCAAAGAAAGGAAAACCATGAAACAAGTGCCCCATAAATCACTGATTTTCCCTTGCTAATTTTATTTTTACAATGAAAACACAACGACTTTGGGAGAAAGCACCAAACCCAAGATGACCAAAAAAAAAAAAAAAAAGGTTAAGCTCAGTGTTTAATTAAGACATCGTCACATGAGCTGACAAATTGTGATGGATATACCAGTGGTACACTATGTTTCAGCATAATAATTTTGGTTTTCTATAGGAATAAGTAGTCTGGAGAATCTGACTATGGAAATCCCAGTTAGCAATTTTCTAGATGAAATAAAAGTGTAGAGTCCACCCTGCTACTTCTCCTGACCCTACTCAGCATTTGCTGTTTCATATTTTTAGAGGCAGTTTTTATTTGCTTGTTGTTTTGGGGAACAGATTTATTTTATGTTCCTGGAGCCCAAAGTGTTTTGGATGGGATGTTTTACTGCAAAAATTAGATTTGATGAAGCTACTTTAAGGTTCATTAAGCCTCAAAATACTCCTAATACATCTTTCCCATATGGAAGAAAATCTTAGGTGAATATTTAATAACCTTCACAGACTGACTCCATTAAAGCCAATAGAAGTAGTAAGAACAGCAGTAAGACTGTGCTTATTTTGAAAAAGCAGGGATTACTCACCTTGAAAGTACAAGATAGTAAATATGTTCTTTATTCAGAGACATGGTAAAAGAATAACCAGTTTACTTTGGATATGAACATTCTCTACAACCTTAAAGCTTGTTTTGATGACCGCAACCTTATTTCAAAACCACAGTTTTTAATAAAAATTAATTTCAGAACTTGAATAATATTTTATTATGGAATACAAAAATACTATCTATGTAAAAACAATAAGTTAGTTTATTTACAATACTTTACACTATCCTGCTCTTGAGCTTCCTTTGCACTGGACTCTCATTATTTTACACACCTTTATAATTTTGCACAAAGCATTTCCAAAAGCATGTCATCCATGTTCACCGTTCCAATGATGGGCCTGAAGAATAATTCAGCAACCACATTAGCATTTATAGATCTTAACAGGGATAGAACAACATTCAGCTTGGCAAATCTGGCTTCATCACCTCTGTGAATGAGTCTGACATGTTCATTTAGAGCTTGTTGTGCTTCCCTCTGCAGTCCTTCAATGTACTGTGTACACTGCAGTCCAGGTAGATCTGAAAATAAAAGAAAATTATTTTGTTTACATAATTTTCGTGTATAAAACATTATTCTTACAGAACAACTCCTAGCAGCTCACAGATTCACATTATCACTCAAGGAAAGAAGCAAATCAAATTGCTGGAGGACTTCTTGTATGCAAAGTCAACATGCTAGGTTTTATTGGGTAGGTAAAATTCTAATCATGTTGGTGTTCTGACATTTAATACTGTTCTTCACAAACTTGAAATATTATGTTTGTCAACATTCAATTAAGTGTTAAACAAATTAGTCAATAAAAACTTTGATTGAAGAATGCTCTCCAAAATGCCATTACGGTGGGGAAGACAATGAAAATAAATTTTTTAGTTTTTCACTTCTACACAAATGTATTGTTCACATTCAAGGCTTCTTTTGACAACTCTTTCTACTCCAGTTTATAGGTGGCAAGAAGTACTGACTCAGCCTTATGACAGAAAGTTTCCCAATGAACCATAGTAAGGATACTGGAAGATGGAAGGTGCAGAATTAGGCTGTATGTGACCATAGAATAATTTTGGATGGAAAAGACCTCCAAGATCAGAAGGTTAGGTTAACCATTATCCTAACCAGGTCTGCCACTAAACCATGTTCTTGAGCAACACATGCACACATTTTTGAACACTTCCAGGGATGGTAGGGAAGCCTGTTCCTGACCACCCTTTCAGAGGAGAAATTTTTCCTACCAGAACAATGCCTCTATATTTTTGCAATGGACCAGCTTCCAAATTTGACTTGTATAACATAAGCTTCCCCACTGCAATTTTTTCTCTCTTTTCTGTACAGAAAGAAAAGCTACACGAGGAGGATGATAAATGCAAAGTAACACTATAGGAACCTAACCATCAATAAGTAACAGTTTGGCAGTGGGAGTGCAGGAAGATCCCTGTCCCAGTTTCACTGCTTTGAAAGTGCCATATCCAGCCTGCCAGCTACCTTTCAGGTGAGTCACGTAATAATTGTCCCTTGGTAGAGCTGCATCTATGGCGATCTCCACAAAGAGAGATGGCAAAAAAAACCCCAAACCATCCTAAGAGCTACACCAAAAAGGCAAAACACTTTGTTTCTGGAAGCTCTGAGCCTTCTCTTGCTGTCCAGGACACGCAGCCCTCCCGGGCACAGCACGGGGCGGTGCAGTGGAAGTCCCCGTCGCTCCCGCTGAGCGAAATGAGCAAGGAGCCACTGCTGACCCCCAACTTTTCCTAACCGACCGGCAGGAATTCGCTTTGTTCGTGGAAAACATCTGTGGAAGGCTCCAGCCCTCGGGACCCCAGACCGAGCCGCAGCCGGACTCTCTCCCTGCCAGCCAGCCGGGGTCTTGGGGAAGGGGCAGAGGGTGAAACCTTGCTCCACATCCCTGTCCTCCTTTTACCTTTTTCACCCCGAGGAAAGGCCCCGGTCTCCCCTCTTCCCTGGGGACACAGGCGGGCTCTCCCCGCTGCCCTGTGGCACAAAGTCCCCCCGCCCCGCCCGGCCACTCACCCGGGTTGAAGAGCACCGTCCCCTTGAGGTAAGCGTACTCTTTGGTGCTGATGTCCAGGCTCCAGCACTTGGCCAGGAAGCCCTTGATGGCCTGGATGTCTCCGGCCGAGGGCTGGTGCGGGCCGTGGTGTGGCCGGGCCGGCGGCGGTGGCGATGGCCGCGGCGGGGGCTGCTCGCCCTGCTGCCGGGCGGTGAGGATGCGCTGCAGCATGCTGGGCTCCGCGCTCTCCACCGTCTCCAGGTGCACCCGCTCCTGCGCCAGCCCCAGCAGCAGCAGCGGCGCCCAGCAGCTGCGGACCAGCAGCAGCTGCTCCTCCAGCGGCAGCTCCTGGAAGCAGGGCACGTTCTGCACGAAGCGCAGCGTCTTCACCAGCACGGCCGAGGCCGCCTTGCAAGCCATCTGCGGGCTGCGCAGGGCCACCCGCCGCCGCGACCCGCACGGGCAGCCCCGGGGCGCGGGCCCGGCCGGCGGCACCGCCCGCTCCTCGCTGCGGAGGATGCTGTAGAGGATGCTGCTGTGCCGCCGGCCCTCCGCGCAGCAGCGGCAGCAGCGCTCCACGCACGCCATGGCTCCGGAGCCCGGGGCCCGGGCTGAGCCGCCGGGGAGGCTCGGCGGGGCGCTCCCTGCCTCCTGGTCCCTCCGGCAGACGCGCTCTGCTCGCCCCCTGCCCGGCTCTTTAACTTATTTATAGCGGGCGGGGGTGTGTGCGTGTGTGTGTGTGTGTGTGTGTGCAGCCGCAGGCGCTGTTCCGGCGGTTCAAAGGGGCAGACACTCTTTACTGGCTGGAACAGAGGCGGGGGGAGGAGGGGGAATGGAAGAAAAAACAAAACCCTCCTCCTTCCCTGAGACAGCGATAGCCGGGGGGAGCCGGCGAGCCGGCCGCCTCTGCCCACGGGCTGAGCCGTGATGAGCCGCGGATCGCACCCTCCTCGCCCAGCCAGGATAACCCTTCCCGGCCCCTCTTTCCCAGCCCCGGCCCGGCTGCTGTCATGCCAGGATGCTTCGAGCAGGGCAGTACAGTCCCGCCGCTCTCTCGCTTTGCCACCGTGGGGAGCAGCTCTTGTCCCCGCGGGACCCCACCGAGGAAGGACAGCCCTCCGCTCACATACCCGAGAGGTTTGGGGAGGAGGGAAAAAGGTGAATTGGTGAAGAAACGAGCGCTGATTTGGTCCAGATTCCCGCAGGAGGGGTAAAAGGTGACACCACTAATGACATCGAGGACTTTTGTGTGTGCCTGCCCTAAGGAGTGATGCCTTGTGTACCAAAGGAGCTCCTCAGTTCAGTCGTGTGGGGAGGGAGAATAGGACATGTCCCTGCCCAAATGGGTGCTCTGTAAGGGGTGCAAAAAGGCTCTGTCAGGGTGCCCTAGGACTGGTGCTGCTGCAGCACCCACAGGGATCCCCCGTGGAACCACTTCCAGTAATAATTCCCTTCCTCTGCCTCGCAACACATAGCCCATCTTTCTGACACCACATTGTTCCATCCATGCGTTCAAAACTTTTCCATTTTCCCTTCAGGGTCTGTTTCTCCATGAATCTTTCCTCTTAGATACTTTTCTGTGACCCATCTCCTCCAAGCGGCATGTGGACTCCAAAACAAGAAAACAATCCTTCCAAGCCTTGATGTTTACACAGGAGGAATAGGGAAATAGTGATTGTCCAAGTGTGGACTCTTGAATGAAAAATAAATACCTTCTCAGCTGGGCTAAGTAAAAGTGGATGCAGCAGAGAAGAATAAATAAACACTACAGAAAATAAAGAGTTATTCTGTCTGCTGCATATGTGCTAAAACAGAAATATTTTCTGGTTCATGTGATCTGGAGGAACCTTGGCAGAGAGTTAGAGAAAGTAACCAGTCTCAAGCAAAATTCTGTACCTGCTCCACCAGTATCTGCTACTAAGAGAGCACTAAATTGCCCTCTGAAAGCTTCTTTCTATAAAGGTATTCATGTTTTGGGGTTTTTTAAGCAAATACCATTGAGTGTTTTGGATTTTTAAAAGCAAAATAATTTTGTGCTGGATCATGGCAAATTGTTTTCCATGTGAAGTCAGTCCTACCCTATCAGTTTACACAGGTATAGAGTCATTTATAGTCATTTCCTTCTAAGTGTTTCTTCACAACTGGACTCAGAGGGGATATTCTTTATGAATGGCTTTTACAAACAACTTGTGCTTTTGTAGGGCACTTTTTTATAAAGTTATATAAAACACTGATGGCCTACCTGCCTCAAGAAACCTTGTTTTCCAAATGCAAGCTGTACAAAATCTAGATTATCATACTCTTGGTTTCATCTGTGAAATATATTTTCTTTTCTACAAACCCAAATGTGTTAAAGCCCTTTATTGGCTTTGCAGTAGCAGAGAACTACTACAGTGCACCAACTAAGTGATGTCTGCAGTTTGCTGACAGGTCAGTTGTTCACCAAATGTCTTAAAAAAGAAAAAAAGCTAGATTTCCAAAACAAATGTAGTAATATCCATTCTTACCAATTTTTTTCATTTTAATAGTATCATAGGTAATGGGAAAACAGTCATTTATTTGTCTAGAATGTTTCTTTCCCATTCTAGGTTGTTTCCTGTTACAGTCATCAGTGTTTCCTCAATGTTGGAATGGTTTCTTTCAACCTTTTTAGTCTTTTTCCTTCTTAGTTTTTTGGGGGAGGGGTTGTTCACTAACTGCAGAGGTAAATCTTGACAATTTTTTAAAAAAGAGCATCCCTAAGCTTTCAGTTGACTTCAGTAACATTTCTCCCATGAGGTACAGATTTGTAGTTTGACTGTGGAATCTAGACATGGTTTTTGTGAGTTTGTAACTTGGAAAGTATCTATGGGAAAGCACGACACAGCTGAGACTGGAATCATTGCCTTTGCAGTTTTGACCTTGGACTCCAACTGTGGGAATATTCTGCTTATTATGGGAGGATGCTGCTTACACAGGGCAATAGACAAAGGAAATATTTGACTTTTATATCAAGTCTACAATAGATTTTCTTTCCCCTGATGTAGCAATATTGGTTGTAGGTGTTTAATTTTTCAAGATATTTCCCTTTCAACCAAATCTCAAGTGTAGTTGCAATTCTTCTGTAATATAATGATTTTGCTGACTCTTCATTTTCTAAACAAACTTATACAAGAAGTCTTTAACTCTGATAACAAAATGCATATCCCACACTGAAACTGAAACTTGGTTTACTATTCAGTGCCAGGAATCACATTGCTGTAGTTATAAGTGTACTTCCTTCTCTGACAAGGGTATTTAACCACTCATTTCTCTCACTCTAATTCTTAGTGTATTCTGATGTACTTGGCATTTTTTTTAATTCAGGGTAGATCATCTCTTTCCCAGCTAAAACATTAAGAACATCCTATAAATGTTTATTTGTGTTTTCCATATTGGTATTTAGCAATTTTTACAGTCTTTATTTAAAAATCTGAGTTCTGCCTGTCTATAACATTCAGGCTAAACTAAAGTCAACAAAGCCTTCTATTCACAACCAAAAAGAAAACAAAATCCCTCTCAGACACCTAACTGTTTGATGGAAAATGCATGAAAACCCTTTAAGCATAAAGTGGAAGTGCCTGGCTTCTGCTGGAAGATCTAATGTTGCATGGGTATTACCAATATCCTTGTGGTACAGTCATGAATAGGTTTACAGTCTTCCAGACAAAGGATTACTTGTTTGTATTGTTTGTGGCTTTTTTGGATTGTTTTTGTTTTGGGTTGGTTTGTGTGTGTAGATGTGGTTACAGGGTTTTTTAACTCAGACAAACCTTGGATATGAAGGTGATACAGAGCAGTCTTGGCAGCCTCACTCTCTCGTGCTGCTGCTCAGTGTCTCTGTATCACTCATCTGGTAGCACATTTGGTTCTTGGCCAGAGGGCAAGACTTCAGTTTCAGAACAAGACCAAACAAGCATTTGTTTTTATGCCATCAGTATTTCAGTGCGCGATAAACTTGAGAGAAGCCTTTTTTCCAGTGTAGAATTTGATCCTCATGTCTCATAAATACATACTATTCCTTTTAGTATAAGTGCTGAAAAATAAAATTTGATTTCAAGATCAGATGTAAAGCAGACTCAGTCTGGTGATTAGCACAAGAGAAGTTAACTTTTTCTCTACAGAAAAACAAAGTTTAATGTGGAATATTGTTATAAGGATATGCTTAGCAATATGTCTTTTGTTAAAATAAATGCTTTGTTAAAACAAGGTTTTGGAATAGAAGTATACTGCTCTTCTTCATGCATTTCTCATTTTTACTATCCATTTGTTATTATCCATTCATATTTCTGCTATTTTGCTGAGGTGTTTTTTGAAATAAGTGGGGATTAAGGGGAAAGTATTTCTACCAATAAGCTGTACCACATACTCCTGATGGCACTATTGTTCCCTGCCTGGATGGGCAATGGATTCCTTAGGAGGAGCATACTGACAGCCTGAGCCAAAGATAACTGAGGTGGACCCAGCTGAGAGATGCTGACCAGAATTTCCAGAGCTGTTCCAGGCTGTGGTTTGACAGTGTTTCTCTATCCCACCAGCAGCTCACCTAACAGTATGTGCTTGTTCTGGAGCCTGTGGTGACATTTCTATGGAATTAGACAGAGTGTATAAAAAAGAGCTTATCCCAGGTTTAGACCTTTCTGCCAGCTGCTTGAAAGAGGTGATGCCTAATCTGGTGCAAAGTCAGCCTTTCAACATATCTTAAACAAACCAGACCATGCAAAGGGGAACATGTTGTTGTAGTCAGATCACTTCTTTTAAAATGTGGCCATGGCATTTTGGATACAGGAATACCAATCCTGAATTTCAATTCACTCTTATTGGACCATGCACTTCACTGCTGTCTTTTCACTGGCACACAGCAAATTTAAGGAGGCTTTCACATACCCCAGACCTCTTTTTCTTGCACCCATATGCTAATTCACCTTAACTAATGCTAAGGTGAGTACGCTAACTAGGATTTGGTGTTGGCAAAATTAGGGGAAGAGAAGCAACACTGTAAAATTTTTACAGTGAAAAGCACTCAGTGATTTCCCATTGAAAAAAAGATGAATTGGTGTTTGGGGTCTGTAAATAGCTGTGGGCTCCAGCAATCCAAAACTGTACATTTAGATATGCTGTTGGGGTTTCAGCGTGTAGATGTAAGTTATAAGCTATATTTTGGTCCAAAGTGGGTTCATGGAGCTCCCAAACATCTGCCAGTGTGGAATGATTAATGTTGGAGTCCCATAATCCCTCCTGAGCCAATCTAGTATCTCACTGGAGCTGAGAGAGGTGATTCCCACAGATGTGCTGCTGCCACAGCATTCCTTGCCCCAGCTCTGGCACACACCTGATTCTTTGGTGAGCCAAATCCTTTTACTAAGCTGTCAACATTTTTGTAATAGCCATGATAAAAAAAGCAAGAGAAATGAGATACCTTGAAATGTGCTCTCTGCACCTTATTTCACCCAGTGATACTTTTGAAGTTTCTGCCCAACCTGAGGATTTGGAGCATTAGTGATACACCAGAAATGTGTGTGGTGAGTCAGCAAAAAAATAGCACAGCAAGAAAAAAATCCATGGTTTTCTGCTAATTGAATTGAACTGAGTTCAGCTAAGGCTAAAATGGCCCCCTTTCCAGGGGACTGGGGAAAGAGCAGGAAATCCTGCAGCAAACCAGTATTTCACTCAGCCACCAAGTGGAACTGCTCCCTCAGGAAGGCAAAACCCTAAAGCTTGAGCACAGAAAAAATTAGGTGTTAGGAGAGGGCTTGTAGCAAGCTTTGGTTTTAAATTATTCTTTTAAATACCAAGCAAAATTGATCTTGTACCCTTGCTAATGACACTTGAACAAAGGAATTGTGTTATAAAATATTAGTGTAGAAATAGCTTTCAGTTACTTACCTTGAAGAATACGTTGCTGATACAGAATAACAGATGGGTGACAGGCAAAAAGCTCAATTAAGTGAGATACTGTTCAAGGTTGTGGCTTAAAGAATAAAACACATTCTAGCTGTTCAGTGGCAGGAGGATACTATGTATCCATTGCACCAATTTTTAAGTTTACAGTTCTGTATGTTGCTGCAGCTAATTGTCTGAGACTGATGAGTTCACAAATACACTTTCATTTGTGACTAATATAATAGGATATTCTGCTAGTAAAATTTACATCAAATAGGCCTCTAGCGTGTATTTTGTCTGAATATCCATGTGCAGGTTTTAAAAATCCATACATCTTTCCATAGGTTTTAATTCATACATATTTCACCTAAGTTGGATATTTAAAAATACTGTCCTCTGGTGAATCAGTGATATAATTTCTCATTAGATCTAGTTTGTGCTATGGTGTTAAAAATGTATTTCTTTCTTTTTTGCTATTCTTCAAACATGAGTTCGAAAGGTACATATTTAATTTAAAGCTTCACCTATAAACTTTATCTCAAATACTTATGATCTTGAAATAACTTCTGCAGTTCTTTGGCTGCATTCTTTGCTTCAATCACCATTCACCAGGTTTCTAAATCCATACCCACTCTGTAGCTAGCAGGGAAATCGTTTGGCATTCTGTTCTGCTGGCAGACAAGACAGACTGCATCTTCAGTTTTGTCAAAATAATCGGGTTTGCTCACCCTCTTTAAAGAAAGGATTTTTCTAACGTAGATCTTTTCAACACAAGGGGATCAGGGAGTGTCCCAGCAGCTCTGTTGGTACATTCAGTGCACTCGCAGTCGTTGATAGCCCCAAGTGCCGTGGGAAGAGTTAACATCTTAATCTATCCAGGCTGCAGCCAGACAACATCCTTGGCTGGTCTTCGACTCAGACTCTGAGGCTGAGGGGGAGCATCAACTCCCCTTTGTGACTTCCTGAGGGCACAGTTAAACACAGAGCTGTTGTGACTGAAGTACATCTCCTGCTCATCTCTGTGCCTCAGCAGGAAACCATTCAATCTCAGTCTGCAAATTCGGTCCAAGACATTAAAGCCCACCAGTGACTTGGTTGTTTGTCCAGGTTTTTATCACCCTGACTGCATAGAATTAGCACTGTGTTACTGTTGTCCAGATTCAGTTTGTAACTTCTAGGCTCCTGATACACCTTTCTCAATTTAAAAACACAGGAGTAATCCCTGTTAGTACTCACCCTCTTTTTAATGAGTAAAACATATTTTATCTTATAAACAGCTTTTGAGCTAAAACTTTGAAGGTCTTTTTTCTAGTACGACCTGTTTCTTTGATATGCATTGTGCCCTCTGCAACACTTTTGCCAGTTTTTAAAGCCTTCCAAGTGTGGGCATCAGAACTTCACAGAGGGTTCTGTTGTGCTGTTCTCACCAGTGCCAGAGAGAGACAGAGTAACTCCCCAACTCTCATTCATTACTCTAGGCTCCTCCATTAAAGAATCATTAGTCTTTTTGAGTCATAATTGCAAATTGCACTGGAAACTTATGTTAGACTTCTCTGCTGTAACTTCCTGCATAGTTTTCTGATCTTCCTTCAAAAAGAGAGCTGTTTATTAGCAGAGGTAGGATGTCTTTCTTGTTTCAATTCTGCATTTGGCTTCATTATGATGTGTTCCACATGAACAGGTCCAGCAATCCAAGGGGAGGACTTTTCTCACCTTCAATTGCTTCTCCTTGATGCTCATCTTCATCCATGAATGCCTACATATCCGTTGAGTTAGAGATGGAAATATTTTACTCAGTAAGCGTGTTTAGTGCCTTCTACATTTTACATTTTTTTAACACTTTACATTTGTTAAGTCCTCTATTGGTATTGCACCATGTTGACATTTTAAATGGTATGTCATGTCATTTACAAAAACACCAGAATTCTAAAGAAGGCTGTATCTGAGTGGTTATTTTTGGCTGGACCCAGACAGAATTGAATATTATAGTGCACCACTATAAAAATTTATCTAGGCTTTATTTATTTATTAGAAAATTTATTTAGGCTCATCATCATTGAAAAGTTTTGTGTAATGCGCTGTGGTAGAAAGATGCACACAATATTTTATTATGAAAAAAAAAAAAGAAAAAGAAAACATTGTGAGAGTTTGAAACTTCTGGTTCTTCTCATGTCTACAGATTTGAGTGGTAAGCGTTACACTTTTAGCTCCAATTCTTGAAACATTCTGAAACTTCTAAATACTGGGGCAGGAGCACTGAAATCAATAGCATAAATGTCACTGAAAAACTCACACAAATCAAGGATTATATGCTATTTCAGCATTAATTGTTCAATAAGGATGTAATAGGCAATCAATTTAATAATGTTTATGTTGTCCTGCCTTGAATACTAATCAAGTAATAAAGGAGGCAAACTGGATGGTAACAGAGTAGCCATAAGATGTGACATAGACAATGAGCATGTAGAGGAAAACTTTAGCTTAGAAAACTGGAAGAAGAAAATTTTGAAGTGATGAGAAATAAAGAAAGGAAAATGAAACAGAACTGAAAATGCAGAAAGCTTGCAGGGGGTGGAGACCTTTTAAGAATAGACAGAATTAAGATAGTTGCTCCCACAGAAATAGGAAAGATTGATAAATACATTTCCCTTTATTCTTGCACAAACCATACCTCACATAGATCTTTTTTAGTGAAATTTCACCAGAATGTAATTATTTTGCTATTTCACTACTTCCTCTATCATATCAAAGCATCTTTCTAGGTTTGTCTCTGAAAATTTGTGTTCCTTAGAAGAGGCATATTGCAAATTCCTTCTTTCATACTTTTGTCATTTATTTTGCTTACTAGTATGAGACATGCTGAGGATCTACTTCAGAAGTAAGAAAAAAGCCCGCAATGTCATCATTGACACTTCTTTATCTCTTTCTTACATCCAAGAACATAGTCAATTTAAATCTTCCACTATTTCACAGTCAAGTTTTCTCTGTACACCTGTAGAACAGTAAATCACATCTTGTAAACAGTAAATCACATTACCTTGTCCTTTTAATCTCAGAACTGCAGTAGTTCTTAGAATTGAAGCCATTGCTGATTGCAGATGTTAATATTTAAAACTTTCACCAATTAAGAGGGCTAGTTTGGGTAAAACAGTCATGTTTGGTTTTGAGTTGAAGCACAACTTTTTAATTTTATTAACTATGTTCTATTCTTACAATAGTAATTCCCCCATAAAGCAAAGAAAACTTAATCTAATATTTTGTAGCTTCTTTTTACTTCTCCTAAAGCAAACTTTGGTGTTTTCCTTTACCAGACTTGACAAGGGTTAGTGCTTTACACACACAAATCCCAGATGTTCCCTTTTGCTCCCATCAGCCTCCTTCCCCTCCACTTCCAAATCCCTTGACAGTTCAGGTCTTTTAAAATTTCTGTCATAGACAGCCTGAATTTTGACAGTCATTCCTGGTGACAAAGGAGGGCTTAACTTGGAAGCAGACTAAAGTTAAAAATGTGGAAAAGAGAGAGAAAAGTCATGTTTTTGTAAGAGAAACTGGCTGAGTGAGGTTTTTTTCCAAGGTCTTGTTTTCCAAAGGATATAAAGAGTCAGATCCACTGCCACAGTAGATATCGAACTCCTGGAATTCTTCTCTGAACACTGGAATTACACCAGTGGTTTTTTTTACATAGGGCCTAAGTAAAATTGTGGTGCCTTGGTGTCCTATGTTACAATATAGATGTATTTAGTATTCTATTACCACCAGCTGTGGGGCATTAGCTGTTATCTCCTGCTGTAACTCACCCCTGATAACAGACAATGGATCATCAAGAACACACTGCATGACTCATGGAATTATTTCATCCTATTGTGAGATGCTCCACCCAGGAGGGAGGAGCCAAGCATTCCCACTGGATATAACCTGGCTTTAGAACTGCCCAAGTTTGCCCTGTCTGCTGGATGCTTAGAGGACAAGAGCTACCACTGGATCTTCAGGTGGAGATTAGACCTTCCACAGGATCACTGCTTTGACTGGCCTACTTCAGTGGGACTGCTACTATCACCCTAACAGGGTGTCAGGTTGTATCTGACTTTGTCAGTGGTTTTCCTTGTATTATTGAACTTATTTTTAATTTCCCTATTAAATTTTAATACTGACTTGCAATCTCCCACTGGTTTGTTTTCGAACTAATACACTTGGACTGTTCAAAAAAAGTCCTCTAAGCATTTTCCATCCCACAAAATTAAACAAGGATAGTGTTATTAAGACTAGAAGGAGTAGCAATGATGTGATGGAAATGACAGTCACCATCCAAGTTCTCTAGGCTGTCGGCTATATCACCTTCACTCTAATGGTTAAATTAAACCTGCAGTGGCTTCACACCTCATTTTGATGAGTAGATATACTCTTAATAACTTTGATTTGTTCCAAGTGATAACTATTACTCCCTGATGTTATGAAGCAACAGAAAAAGGAAATCTCATGTGTTCCCAGCATATGGAGCCTGTGCTGATTTCTGAGACTGTAATTTGGGAAGGATGATACACTACTAAAAGAAAATTAACAATGTTTTCCCAAAATATTTAAAAGCTGAGGTGATGTTGCTGAAGCACCATCATTTCATGTCTCTGTCGCTGACACAGCTCATTTAGAAACAGTTTTAATAAAGTCCTTACAGGGTCAATGGAAAATCTCTGTACATATCTGAAGTATTTTGAGTGATTTATGTGAGCTCATGGATATTCATTATGATGATATTCTTTCATGTTTCCATTGACAGGCAGAGCAATGTCACCAATAATGTCCAAAATAAATTATATCATCATAAAGCTGGACCTTAAACGCAACAGAATTAAAATAACTGTTAAAGTCTGACAATTAAGGAAAGTTAAAGGACATATTTCAAGTAGCAAATTGCCCTGCTCTGGGTAATTGTTGTCATGCAGTAGCTTTGTGGCACAGAAACAGACATACCATCTGTAATCTCTGCTACAAGTGCAAGGAAGAGAATGCAGTGAGAGAGCCTATTCTAAATTCTCTCACCCTGTCTGGTTTGTAGGTACTTTGTATCAATACTCTATTTTCAATGCCATGTGTCTCTGAGCACTTCAGTGCCCTGCGTTAGGTGTTTGCTGTTGTCTGTAACCATCAAAAGATTCTGCACAGAGGGTTCATGTGTGAGTGCTCATGATTACCCCCAACAATTGTGCTGCTGGCCCCAGTGAAAATAAGGAGTGCTCATGGATTTCTTGATACAGTCTGCTTTTATATTGCCATTTATGAGAGATGATGGTAACTAAAGACTTCTATAAATGTGCCATTGTGCTTAGGATATCTGACTAATCAGAGACTCTCAACAGTTTGGCACAGGGATTATCACAATTGGCTGAAGAGGATCAAAACCAGAGAGGACAAGCAACAAAGATGTGAGAAATTTGCCTGAGATTATTAAGTCAAAAACAGGATTGTGAAGCAAATCTACCAGTTTGTTTAAGCCAGCAGTAAATTTTCCCCTGGCTTCAACAAGGCCTAGGTTCATCCCACATATTATAGATTCCCCAATTTATCCTCCCTTCCACACCAGGCCTAGCATACACCTTAATTTTAAAATACTGCAGGCCATATTCAATACAGTGTGTTCATTTTGTTGAACGTACAAAGCCAAACTGGAAACTTGGTTCTCTAATCAGCTGAAAGAGATGTCAGCCAATTTCCTCACCAGTGAAGCCCTGAGAAATGTGAGCAGTACTCACAAAGGTCTGAATCATGCTGGCTGTTAAATGTTCTGGGTCAAAGTGCCACTTTTAGAGAAACAGTGGAAGCTCACATGAAAGGGAGTAGTCAGCAGTTCTAGTACCAACACTGGGAACATTTGTCTATTTGTCCATCACTGATGATGTGCCAGTGCCCTTTCTACCCAGTGAATACTCCAGGGCAGAATCAATTCTGCAAAATTTCCCATTTCACTTTCATTAATCTTTTTTTCCTTGTGTGGTGGTTTTATGCAGTTGTTCATTCTCTAAAGCTCAAGTTTTTCTCTGAAAATGCTGTTGTACTCATCCCCTACAATCCCCTAAATTCAGGATCCAGTCATATCCATAGCAGTTTTTTCCAAAACATAGAAGATACTGATACACATCTGTGCCACATTTCTTGAAAACATTCACTGCTTCTGGAGAATGGGGTTGGGGAGAAGAAAAAATGCTTAGAAAAGCTGAATAGGAGGGTCTGTTCTTTCATAATCTCTAAAGCCATCAGAGTGGTGTTTTAGTCCTTTGTGATAAATTGCTGAAGTTAAATAAGAACAAACAGGAAGAAGATCAAGCGACAGAGAAGATAATTTTCCTATGTTGAAACCTATCATTATGATGAAATTAAGAATATGATTAATATCCTCAAGGACACTATCTGGAAGAAAGAGCCAAAATTGTGAGACTCCAATTTTATACACACAATTTGCATGCTGTTATCCTAGATTTGACTGCTAAAAATAAATAGGCCAAGTAAAATGTGTAGAGTCAAAGCACATCTGCAGTTTCCCACTAGGTGAGATTGTTTGCTAATATTGGAAGCTTTATTTGATACTTAATTGTATGCAAAAATAATGTGATTTTTTAAAATTAAAAAGTATATAGTAAGAAAAAGGTTTGCAATTTTTTATTTCCATTAAATTCACCCTTAAGTAGGCGATTCTGACTGAATACTTTTGTTGACTTTTTTCAGCAAAATAGTGCAGTTTTGCTCTAATTTAAATAGTTTTATGGTCATAGGATCCTACACTCCTAGCCCTTTATTCTGGTGTTGAGAATTCAGTGTGTAACTCCACGACAATGAAGAAAATCCAGTTCAAGAAACAAACCAGATTTCTTACTTTTCTTTGTTTTTGTCAAGAGAAAATAAGCTATTTCCATAAATTTAGATAGCAATAAATGTATAGCAATTTATATACCAGGGATTATATTAAATTTGCTTCAGAAAGATGTATTCATACACATTACCATATGGATGTGCTTTACTCATTCTGAAACAATGCAGCTCCTTCTCAAAAAGACCATGCCTGGATTAATGAATTGAAAATTTCAAGATCTGATGACTGCTGAAAAGTTGATTGCTTCCTTAAAATATTCTCATCAGCTAGAGAGACCATCACAGAGCAACACAAATTCATTTGATTCACAATCAGATTGACAGACTTTCATGTAGCCTTTTCTGCCAGCTTTAGTTTTCATTTTCATTTTGAGCACACAATTGTATAATAAGGATACAAATCCATTTGGCAATATTTTTGAAAATGAACAGGCAAATTTCTTGAACCTTGTAGCTCAATGTTCAGTTTACCAGTCTGAGGATGCTCTAAATCTTTTGCTTAAAAAATTGAGATCACTAAATTAAACCCATTGTTTCAAAAATTTACTAGGTAAGGGAAAAAGGAAAAAAAAACAAAACAACACAATAAACACAAAACAAAAAAACAAAAGTCCAAGAAAATATTCTTTTAAGAAGGGATGGGAAAAATATCAGGATAACATGATTGACTGAAACACAACTCGTGGCCCACAGTGTGATTCAGATTAATAGTTTATCAAAAAGTTGTTCTGAGAGGTTTTGAACACCTTGATTTGCCATCTAGCTCATTTTTTTTTACTCTGAGAACCATTGATCATCCAGCCATCCGTTTCCCTCAATAGCTGCTAAAGTCTTCTATGACTAATACATTTTATGGTTCTGAGTTAGTTTCTACTAAATCCTCTACCTTTGGTGATTTTTTTATTCCCTTATCCAGATTATATATATTATGAAGTGGTCATAGGTAAGCAAGTCTTTGTAGTTCTCAGTCTATAACCAGGGGGAGCAAAAGCTTGACCAGTGTTCCTATAAATTGCAACCTACCTTTCCAGGGTTGAGTTAGTCCCGACTTTTCCATTTCATGTCCTGTGGTTTACCATGGTTGTTAACAGCATCACTAGAAGACCTAAACCTATGGAGAGTTCTCCCAGTCTTTAACTTTAAGCTCAGTGCTCTAAATTTAAAAAATCTGATTATTTTGCATTCATTCAAGAAATCTGCCCTGAGCATAATATTTGAAATATTTGAATGTTGGAGAATGTGCCTTTTTGACTCCTAATTAAGTTAAACCTCTCCCTATCAGTTCATCTCTTCATTATAACCTTGCAATTTAGTCCCGAAATACCTAGATTCAAGCCATATTACTCAAATAGATTTGGATACTTGGCTTGGTTTATTCCTACCTCCTTGGCTGCACTTCTGCTGTCAGCCATTTCCAGTGAAATAAAATCTGCCTTATTTGTGCCTTTCTGCCCTAGCTTCATGTAGTGGGAATGGATGGGAATGGCATAAAGAGGATCTTTGAGCAAAAGGAGCTCTAGCAGAAGAATGCAGACGAAGCATTCTGTCAAAATTTGCATAATCATTACGACGTTGGACCTCTCTGTTACTTAGAATTTGGACCAAAGAAACACTACAGCATGTTTTGTATGAAAAAATCCAAGAATGCTGATAAGTTACAGAGCTAATCATATTTGGTTTCTTTGCCCTTCCCTGTACTTCTGTGACACGAGGCTGTGTCCAGCCAGGCCTAACTCAAGCTATCTCAAAGCAATTTGTCTTACCACAACATGGAGAAGTTTGGGAGGTTTTTATTCCTCAAATAAAAATTTCATCAGCAAACAAAAACACCTGGGCCATTTTTCAGGCAGTAGGCAGTAATGTGTTCCTGTCACTACTGGATAAACAGAAATACAGACTGTGTGATGCATCACTGGTGAAGCAGGACTGCTGTGTTTGTTTCACCCACTGTCTCAAACACCTCAAGTGTTGTCACAGGTAGAGAGACTATGAATAAACACATGTTATTTCAGCAAGGCTTCTAGTGCCCATTTTCTACTGACTATATTTTTTATTTTTATTATTATCCCCGTACTAAATAGCGAGCAGGACATGCCTTTTGTCCAGAAAATGTGTGATAAGGCAGTGCAGATGTGGTTTGACTGTGTCATTTTAAAATAAACAGGAGGCAATTTTTCCTGATATACAACAGCTGACTGATATCAGTTCTATTTGTTATCATCACTATTAGAAGAATGATCTATTAGGACTTCTCTTCCCCCTAGAGAAGCTTAAGTTAAAACTCCAAGGACATTCCCAAATGGACTGTAATAGTTCAGACATTCTTATCAGCAGCACATGATGAAACTGTGCTGGCTTTCTCTTGCTTTTAGTCCAAGCCTGTGAGACTTTTCTCAAAACATCAGCAAAGGAAGGGCAAATTCTATGCACATAAGTGCAAAAACAACACTACCAACCTGCATGGTGCTGGCATATACACAGCTCTAGATGACTTTGCACCTTTCCTAAACACCCAGTTTTGCTCATCTACTGTAAGTTATCTGTTGAAATTTCATTTGTGGAGAAGAATTTGTCCATACCCCAATGAAAGCTGCAGCAGATTCACAGGAGAATAATGTGCTTTGTAAAATGCAGTAGGAAGCTTGTGGTCTAAGTGATGAGTCTAGCAATATTTAGAAAAAATATTCAGCATGGACCTCTATGTATTCACAAATACTGTTTCAGATTAGGTCATTAAAGTCTTAAGCATGCCAAATCCTGCACTGCTAAGATTACAGCCTGTCTTGATTTTGGAAAATAATATCTGTTAGTTAAAACTGTATCTGCTTTATAATGGCATTACCAACTTTATCAACCAGATCAGGATCTGTATTTAAGAAACAGAGTAGGCAAGTAAACTATTATTATTGCATGTTAGAGCCACTTCTCCTATTTTTTGTCCATTGATACTGCATGAACTGTGCATAGAATCACTATTTTTTTCTGATTACCCTGCACGACATCCTTGTTGACTCATGTCTATTGCACTACATTCATTGACGACGCAGCTCTTCAAGTGAATTTTTCGGCTCTGCATACTTGAAATTCACCTTTCTCTATATCCTCTTCTGTGATGGTCACTGGACAATGGAAACACAGTGCTTGAGAATTGCACCACAGAGCACAGACACAGGTAAGGTGAAGGAAAATGTGTTATTGCTCTAAATTACCCCAACAAGACAAGGTGTCAGCACATGATCAATGCTGTTTTCAGACTGCTGTTTATGGCATGTAGCTGTCAGTCTCAAACACCACACAACACTTTGTCCATGTACTCACACTGTGCTGTGCTGTGCTGCCAAGGGAAAAGAGCAAATATCCAGGGATTTAATGTACACAATACTCTGATACGTTTTCTTTAATGAAAAAGAAATCATTCAAAGCAGAGGCATTTTATGTTTGACAAATTATACTGATAATTTCTAATATGTTATGAATTCACGTGGTAATTCACATAGCTGTAGAAGTGCAGGCTGCTGTCCAGAGGAGTTTATTGCATCTGTTAAAGGTGTCCTGGGCTACCCTGAGCTCCATTAGCATGAACAGAGCTTCACTTGGATATTGTGCATTGCAGCTCCTAAGTTCCTATGGCTTTCATTAGCTACATCACCATAACATGCAGAGGCAACAGAGACTAGAACTTGGTCTGTAATACTGTGATTTGTTTTTCTCAGTAATGAAAAAAGGTATCCTGTACTGGCTTATTTATCAATTTCCTTGCTTTCCTTGACTTAGTGATTGTGTCGAAACTTTCTTGAGTTTATTTTTCTGAGCTTTAAACTGGTTATAGGCAGCTCAAAAACATAAGCAGGACTGCTCTGCTTCTATCTCAGAGTTTGGGCTTTGTGCCAGGTAAACAAAAATGAAAACCAAAAATGTTTACGACTTGGTACACCTAAGTTAGGAGAAAAAGAATAGCTTGTTTACTAAAAGTTCTATCTGTGACCTTTAAAAACATGTTGCATATTATTTGGGAAGCAAAGAACAGTGACAAGCCAAGTGTTCTTTTCACTAGAAACACTCTTCTGAAATTATTTCATAATTACAAAATTTGAAGAGATACCAAGGACAATAGAAATATAATGTTCCTCAGAGAGGAAGAAAAAGACATTGTTTAACAAAAATGCTGGCAGTGCAATGAAGCAATTCAAGAAGCTCACAATAATATGTTAATTTAATTTGCCTCTTGTGCTCTCTTAACAGTACCTTTATTTATTTCTGTTTACCACCTGTTTCATCCTTCTGCTTACCATTAGATGCTAAATTATTTCTTCCATGTGTTAATGGTTCTCTAGCTAATCACCATCCTAGAGTACCGTGTAAGAGGTTTTGGCTATTTTTATTTCTGATTTTTTTTTCATGCAAATAAAATTAAAATTATGGATATACGAACTGAAAGTGTTCTAACTGTTGCCTTGATCATAAAGGTCCACACAGTTGGCTTAATAATACAAATATGGCACTATTAATTTTGAATTTTAGATCTAGCATATTTTACTGTGCTATAAGAAAATGGACCCTGTGATATTATGTGCTTTAACAGCAATGGAAAATGTGACCTTACAGAGCTCATGTTAGAATTGTGAAGAATTGAAAAGAAATTCTATTTCCATAGTAGTAGTATATTTAAAAATGCAGTCTGGAACATAACAAAATAGGATTATTCTCCTGGTGAATTAAATATTAGCTTTGATTAACTTTGTGTTGCTGTACCATTTAAACCTTGATATTGACCTACTTTCCTCATTAATCATTTGAAAAAGTTATTGTATTGAGACTCATGCCCTTGTTGTTTGGAGGAAAAAATATCATACTGTTGTAGGCTGTAATTAAAATAAATCGTATTTACTGAAAGTTTTAGCCTCGCTGTGTTAACTCCTTACAAGCTTGCAAGGAGGCTTGCAAGCAGCAGCTTATTTTAAGCTGATAGCAAGTCTAAATTAAGGTCATATTCAATATAAACATAATGATAGAATTAGATGGGATGTTGGCAGAGTACTGGTGCAGGTCTGTGCTCATTTCCCAGCTCAGACAGCAGATACTGAGACTGACCTTGGATAAGACAGTCTGTCTCAGACTCCAATTTCCAGCCTGTGAAAGGGGACTAAATATCTTCCTGCTGCAGAGGTATGTTTTGGAAGCAATGTTTATTCATGGCAGAAAAACACTTATTCAGGGAGGTTTATATAAATACTTGATGGCTCCACAAGCTGCAAGGCAAGGAGGTGGTGCAGGGCATGGGTTGTGTGCCTGGCAAGGGGGGCTTCTACCCACCAGAACTGGTTGCTGCTCTACAGCACCTCAGAGCACAGCTGAAATCCAGATTTATTGTATTTATATTCATACTGTTCTCTTTCTTTAGTTTCTTTTCTGTTTCATGTTTTCCAGTTGTATTTGAATTTACTCTCCTTGATGCTTTTCTAAGTCTGTAAATTAAGATTAATTGAGACTGACCAATAGACCCCCACAATGGAAGAAGGTGCAGAGGAGATGGGCAAGGAAATGTTTCCATGAACCTTGGGAAAAATGCAGGGTTTCACTGAGCAAAGCTGTTATATAGAGGTTGGCTAAGCACCAAGGGGACCAGGGGGTAGCCTTTGTTTCAGGTAAACAGCTATCAACAGATGAGAGGATCAACAGGCATTGTAATTGTCTCATTAGTTCATTAGAACTAATTAGTTCATAGAACTGAGTTCATTAGAAGAGTGGGAATGTCTCCCCGAGTTGGGCAGATCAACACAGGGAGGAATGAATACTGACCTCCCCCAACACAGAGAACAAAAACTGAAAAGCTAACTAAAGAATCTCAAAGAGAGCAACAGGCTTGAGGTGGCTTGAAGCCATCTACAATTTCCTGGTGACTGGGGAGCCCAGTTTCATGATGGTGAGCATATTCTAAAGGCCAGTGATGGAAGTCACACTAGTATTGTGATTGAGCTCCATATTGCAGTTCCAATACATGAATTTGGCTAAGTGCAACTTACATTTGTATTGTGCTGTGCAATATACTGTGTATCACTCTGGTAAATCAGAAATCCTATGTGACATAACCTTCAAATATGTACATTTGATGTTAAATATTACACTTTCCGTGCATGGAATATCTAAAAGAACCTAATCACACAATATTTGGCTCTGGTGCTACTTTCACATCCAGCTTCTGATATAGAAAAGAGTGATGGCTCATGAAAGTGACTAAAACAAACTTTGAAGTATTCCTCTGCCTTTTAGTAAGCATCAGTCAACAATTTTGATGTCTAAACATTATGGTTTTTGTAACATGTATGTTTTCCTTTTTGTTTTCAGAGCAGTTCCCTAAGCATGCCAAAGCTTTATAGCTGCTATGCAGAGTCCATCTTCTGGCAGGTCTGTTTGTTTTTCCTCACATTTTGCAGGGACAGCATCTTTTAAAAAAACAGTTGCAAGAAGATCAGAGATGTTAGTGTTGGCAATAAGAAAGTTGTGGTGGTGTATAAAATGCAAGTGCTTGTAATATTATAGGGCTCTGCTGGTACCACAACATCTTCAACAGGTGTTCCATGCAAAGACCAGATTTAAAAAACATTTAAACCAAAATATTGCCACACTGCAGAGAAAAATAGTATTTCCAAATTTATTTCAGAGTGTGTTATTTTGGTACCCAAAATAATCCCAAATAGGATAAGGACTTCCATTGTATTTTAAAAGAGCATAAAAGGGCAACTATTTACATCTTCCTGTGATACCATTTCAGGTATGGACTTCAAAATATAAAAGTATGTCTTTGTAGAGTACACTCCAAACAGGACTCACAGGTTTTATTCTTTGTTCTTGATTAAGGATTCTCAAACAGTGTTGAAGAATCATCTCTTACTACTAACATGCTATCTCTTACTACTAAGAACATGCTAGTCTGTCAGCATGGGTGAGAAATTACCCCCACTAGAAAGAAGGAAGGAGGGAAGTAAGAAAATGCAACCCTTGCAAGGTGTTTTTTACTTTGTTGACATTAGAAATGACCATTTTGTCAAATGTTTCAGACTGATATAGTTTGTTTGCAGCTGGGACTTAGTCTGAAGGCTGAAATTAATGATTTTCATGGTGGGTTTCTAACTGGAACTGTGATCCCAAACTGTGCACTAATGGCTAAAGAAGAAGACATATTAATTATGGAAAATTCAGTTGGTGATCTTTACAAACATTTGGTTTTCATTAATCTTTCCTTTTAAGCATTACAAGCAAGTCTAGGTTGAGTTCATATTTTGAGATAGATATACATAAAAGATAATGTGCCAAGAGGTTTAGAAGTTTCTGAATGTAGCTGGAAATGGAGAGCTTCACGAGATCCCTTTATATATGCATTTGGGCTGAGCGCTAAACTTCATCTCACACTGCCTTTACCCTCTAATAGTTATTTCAGAAGAGCATATGTGTACATAGCCCTTCATTCTCCTGTGTTCTAGAATTTCTGAAGAGTGTGACCACAATTTTCCTCAGATAGGAACATATGGTTTAAGGTCTATGCTAATGAAAATGTCTACAAACTGCTGAGGGAAATTATTTTTATTATTATTTTATAACTTTTTAGTTGATTAAATTAGTAAATAGCCCATCTTTTGTAGATTAGAAGTATGTTTACTAATTTCTTTATTGCATGTGGTTAGATAATTTGCTCCATTTCAAAGTAATTATGATTAAATATTAGGAATAAGAAATCTTAATTTCTTTAGGGCTCTTACAGTACAAATTTTTATACATAAAATAACTTGATATTATTTGGGCTAAATGGAGTTGCAGAATATTTGGTTTTAATTGTAAAATTGTATGCAGACAAAAAAAAAGTAATTCTGGGAAGGGCTAGGTCTTGGAATCACACAGGCAGTTTCCTAGCATTCAGTATTTTTTTCTTCAGGAGTTATTTTTGCTATGATTGCCTCACAAAGATACTATAACAGCATGCCTGACCAACCTTAAGTTGGCTGTAGATGAGTGAAAACTCCAAGTTAATTGCTTCTTTCTGTCAAGGTCAGGAAAATCTTAATTTGGATCCACTGAGGGAGAAAGTTTTTCAACCAACAAGTTCAACCTATTAGAGTGTCCTCAGCTTTATATGACTGAGGGCTTTCAACAGCACACAAGGGCAAGCTGACCTCATCTTTCTCGTGAAAACTTATTGCCAATTTAGACTTTTTATCGTTTGAGAAGTGCCTGTGGACTGCTGCATTGTGAATCTGATTTTTTCCTTTTCCAAAGCCTGTGTTTTGAATCCCTTTTTAGCACAGGCTGCCACAGTGTGCAGATCTCAGCCTGTCTGTGCACACAAAAAAGGAGCAGCAGCAAACAAATGTGTAAGGTTTTAAGGAAGTTTTTGAAAGTTTGAAAGCTGAATTGTCTCTTACATGTTTAAACCATGATACTGTGTAATTTTTGTATGCTAAATTTTTGCTTGGAAACCATGGATTTTAAATGGGAAAGGTAAGGGAGCATAGGGATATCATGAGAGAAGTACCAAATCTCCTGAATTGTTAAGAGATAGTGGCTTCATACAGGTTTAATGTCACACATGCATTCAATAATGTGTCTCTGCTGACACTTTCTATATGATCCAGAGGAGGCCTTGCACTGAATGTCCATTTTTTTTGGAGGGAGCAAGAGGTGAATTTGATATCCAGGACAAAGTAATTTACTGCAGTACAGCCTCATGATGTGTTATTTTTCCTAACTGTTTCAACTTAGATATTTTTTTCTACAAAGCTGTTTTCAAATAAATTGCATTATCAGTAAGAAAAAATTGTGACATTGCAATAAAGCTAGTGATATTTAAGCAGGGGAAAAAGTAATCACATTCATTTTTAATTGATTGGTGTTTTCACAGTTGCTTGCAGTGACTTGAGATTAAAATGGCCACTTTATTTCTAGTGTATTTTGGGATTTTCTTTTGTAATTTTCCCTGCTGGGTTCATTGGTGCTTGATTGCAGGTGAAATAAAAAGTAAAAGCAGTAGCTTCATTAGGAAGAGCAAACCCGTGCAAGGGACAGCTTCAAGGCCCTTCTCTGAAGTTACAGATCAGTCTCTTTTTGAAGGGAATATGTTTTCCTACATGTCTACAAATTTTTACTTTAAAAATCACCTTTGTCCATATATTAATTGATGTACTTATTTTCTGGAACTTCTCAGTCACAATTTTCATCTTGTACTCTCACTTTTCTATTTTCTTCATACCAAGTACATCAGCTAAAATGCAAATTTTGGTTCATTTACCTTGTCCAGGATGCTATGAATAAATGTTTACTATCTTTGGCTTGCTTACCTTCTTTAAAAAACTTGCTCCATTTAATAGCTGATCCTATTTCATCCCTTCCCAGCTTTTTTTGGTGACAGTTATGCATTCCCTAGTCTCCTTTCTTTTTAACTTAGACAGCTCTGCCAGTTCAATTTATTGATCACATTTTTTAAGAAAGAGCTTGTTCTCTAATACCAATGAACAAGCCATCCCTAATAGCTCAGAAACATCCCAAATAGTATGCAGGCATAATAAATGTCAAATTTAAAGATGGAATTTGAAATATATTTGGCTTTCCTGTGCACATTCTTTCACAATGATTTAGCTGTTTTCTTCTAGTCTTGTGATGTGTGTCTTTGTGTGACACTTTTTTGAAAAATACTCAAGACAGTGCTGTATTGTGTGCTTCTGCAAATATTAAGCAGAAAATCAAGAGAAGAAAAATATAGTAGAGCTAAAAATATTACCTCAGCTGCACCTTCCACCATCACAGGTGCTATTGCTGATAGGAAGACTCTACTTATTTATCACAGAGAGTTTGCTTCACATCCAGTTCAGAAGAATAAAGAATTGTGGGGGAAAAGGAAACTTAATACAGCAGTCCAGTCAGTACTTTAGTTCAGCTCAATATCCCCACAGACTCTGTTTGCATTGCAGAGTTGTTTTGGATTGCACAAACTAGATTCTTCTGGGTGAAGCTAGTCTGGGATATTATCCCCAGAAATGTACCTGATGCTCTCCAATTGCCAGTGGGATCAGTTCAACTGACCAGAGTGGAGTTAACCCAAAGGAAACCCCTGGAATGCAGGCAGCATCCCTGTTGAGCCCTCAGCACCGTTTTGTTCTGCACACTGACTCCACTGTGCTGCACTGCAGGACTTGCTAATGTGGCTACAATGGGATTCCCCTCCCACTTTACATAAAGTTGTCCATCTATCCCCCATGAAATTGTTGTAGCAAATCCCAGTAAGAGGCAAATGAGAGACAAAATTCTTCTGAGGGAAGGAAGGTTAAGGATACATTTCAACAACTACAATTGCTCAGTGTGGAGGATGCTCTTGGAACTCTATTACATAGAGAACTCAGAGAGAAAAAGAGAATAAACTGGATTCCTGTGAGATGAATCAACAGTAGGAGACAGCTTTTCAAAAAAGGAGCATTTTTATGTGACCAGGCCAGGCTTCAGGAACAGAATGAATAGGAAAAGCATAGATGCAGGCAGAAACCAGGAATTCTTTTCTTTCTCTGATATTTTTGTTTCAGAAAGAATAAAGCTGTTAGAGGAAAGAGACAGTCATAGAAGGGCACTTCTTCTTTCCCTGCATGCACATTTTTTAGTAACAACCATCATCATGCACAGTTTATTACATATTTCCTCAATGTGTGTTTAAAAAACTTACTTTCTCTTGAGCAAGATTTTGAACCAAAGGCTGGGACAAATTATCACCACTGCAGGCACACATTCCAGAGTACCTGAGCAATGCTTGAGATCCTCATGACAAAATCAAACACAGAACAGTTCTCCACTAAAGCCAAGCTGCATCTCACCAGATGGAAAAAGAACTCAATGTTTAATGGTAGAAAATCCTGTAAATATTTTAAATCCTCCTTCCTGAAAGGACACCATGTGGATTGTTTTCAGTACCCCTTTCATGAGAGGGTCTTTCAAAGATAAATCCACACCTACAGAATTTCCTTTATTTAGATCTAATAACTGATTTCATCAGCTCATCAACTTATGTCCCAGTTCCTTTGTCCTGAGAATGTCTGTCCATTGAGAATGTCTGTTCTATAAAAATAACTTTGAAATGCTCTTTTCTTCTGGCAGACTCAACTAAACACAGTAACAAGATAATAGTAAATGCACTCTATCTTGATGTTAGTGAAAAAAAATAGATATATTCTAATTTGGATTATCTTAAACAAAATTGATCTTCTGCAAGTAAAATTCTTTCCCCTAACATGAGAATTAATCTTTTTCAGGTGTCCTTTATTTATATAATATCTTGTAACCTGCCTTAAAATTTGCCTTATTTTTCCTAAATTTCATTTTCATGCTTTTCTCTTATTTTTTGGTAGAATGCAAGTTTAGATTCAGCTCTGCAGGGGAAAGCAGTTGCAGCTCTAGCTGTGTTCAAAATTCAAGAGAGACTTAAAAGCCTGAAGCACAGATTTTAAAGTCACTTAGTATTTCCTCTAAATGGATTCTCTCCCTAAATTATTTTATTCCTCCAATGATTGATCAACAGACACTAACAGCTTCTTTATAAAGGCTTCTTAAGTGAAATAAATCACAAAAGAGTAAATAATTGATATTGCAGCACATTAAAGTAATTCAGTTAAACTTGTGAGCCATTAGAAACTTTTCCATGATTCACTCTAACAGATCCTAATTTTAAAATAAGTTAAAAAGAAAGTTAACTCTCAAAGTCACCCTTACACTACCCACACTGTTACTTCTTTGAAGCTTTTGATATCCAACACTGTACATGTTCTCATGCATTCCCAGCTGTCCTATTCATCTTTTTATATTTCTTATTGATGATATAGATATTTCTGATGGATACAACACCAACTCCCAACTTCTATTTAAGTAAAATCTTTTCTCTTAGCTGCTATACTTTACTGTATGGTGAACAGGTGGATAGTGTTCCAAAAGCCCTTCATGGTGTGGAAAATACAGAAGTATTTAGCTTTCTTGAACTATCCAGGAACTAAAAATTAAGTAGTGCAAGGAAATGAAAGAATACAAATATTGGATTCACAGCAAATTCTGTAATTTGATATGATTATTCTTAGAATTTGCTGTTTGTAGGATATTTGCCTTTGTGATGGGACTTACTGGCTCATGAGGCTTTTGAAGAATCCCTCACAGCTGACTTTCTGATTTTCCCACCATTTATCCAAAATCTGATGGGCTTCCATTGATTTTTTTTTTTTACTTTTTATATTACCAAACCTAATGTTAATCCCTTCCAAAAGTCTTTGAAAAGAGAACAGTGAAATTTTGTCAAGAGCCTTCATCTTTTTACTGAAGGCAAGAAATATTTTAATTGTGGTCAAGGATTCAAACAAGAATTCTATACTGAAGAAAGCTTTGAAGTCCACGCATGACCTTTGTGCAGGTGCTGTGCAGTGCAAATGTGTTCCAGGGATCTGTGATGATGGAGTTCACAAAGTGATACTCCAATCATCTTATACTTCTGGGGATGATGGCAGTGTCTCCTCTTAGCTTTCCTCATACTGTGGCTATAATTCTGGAATTTCTGTTATTGGGAATTGTTGAATTACTGCATTTAGAAGTGGGTTCAGATCATACTTGGTCTGTCTTGCAAAAGGAAAATCTGGATGACTTCTTCCCAGGCTGCCCGAAAAGTTTCTCAGAGAACATCCTGATGCTGCAAAGGCATTTCCAGGATTATCAGAGTGAGGCATTTCTCAAATGTTCAGAAAAGCAAAACCCCCAGGAATGTTCAAATGCTTCCTGTTTGTGGCACAGGCATGAATCCCACGCAGGGTTCTCAGTTCCAGCTAAAAATAAAACCAGGTCTGCCTTTGGGTCTCAGGAGCAAGTACCACTGCAGACTCTTCTGATATCTCAAAGGACAGAAATGTGTTAATTAGCCTTTCTCTGAAGCATAACCATTAATAGAGTTTCTTCCCACTGCTTCAAATTATTTCACTTATAATAGGAATGTGGTGCTTTTCTGAATTAAAGTTACTGAGAGGGGGAGCAGCTACGCTGACTGGTGAGCAATAATTAGGGTGATTGCCTAATTATTGTTTTTCCCCTTAGAGATACAAGTTAAAATGCAGGTGGAGTAACAGTTGATAAAGGACTAGCAAATATTTCATACATCTCTGTCTCCCCCACATCTCTGTATGGATTATAGTCAAAATTTATTGACTTTAAAGTACTTTTCTACATAAACTCACAGAGCTGTCTTACATTGTCCAAGTCCCACATAACTTAAGAAAATTTTGTGCTGCCAAGCAGGTTTGGATCATTGACTCTAGAAACTCTAATGTGGAAATGCTGGTTATTTCAGCACACATCCAGTAAAAATGGCCTCACCTGCTGCTGTCTGTGCTACACACCTGTGATACAAACAGAAATAAATACTTGTTAACCCAGTGGGTGTTTGGCATAAGAGTGTGGCAGTTTAATAGTAAAATCAAAATGACTAGTCTCTGTTTTTCAATGTCCGAATGCTTATTTATTTCGGTGCTGTAACTGCTTATGTTGTTGATGGTTCATGCACCTGTGCAGGTTTTGTCAATGGGATTATGTTGCAGCAATTTATTTTCTTTCACTGAGTAAATAACAAAATTAAGGCCTTTGCTTTGCCTAGGCCTTAATCAAATATAGGTCCTGTGATTTCTGTGAGGTTGTATGTTCTTATCTTTCAAGAAGTGTGCACTGATGAGCTATTTCTGCAAGTAGCACAGTCCTTCAAAAGTCAGCTGTTCCTCCTTATGTTATTTGTATATATAATGTCAACAAATGCTGTTTTCCAGGGTTGTATTAGTGTCATGGTGCCAGCCTGATTAGTTTGTCTTATATCACGTACTGCTCATTGTTAATGACCTTAAAAATATGTCTTTTTCTGCTGTTGTACATATAAAAGTTGATTGCCTTCTATTTTAAGGACAGGCAATTATATTTATTTGAAAGAAATAGTACCTCATTTTTTTTCCAATTATGTATCTAATGTCATTTCATTCTAAATTGGCTTCTTTTGAAAATTCTTAATAATCAACAGGAAGCTAACATTTTTTCATTATTTCAGTGGAAGTGCATCAGTTTACAAACAAGTTAGAACCTTTTCTTTACACTGCAATATCACAATGCTAAAGCGCTTATTTTCTCAACATGGTATAAATTTTATTGTCAGGGTCAGACCCAGTGATGGTGGGGGAAGTAAAATGTCAGTTAAAATCTAGTGATTTCTGAAGGAGGGGTTTATGCTATTTTTGGGGTTTTTTTTAATTAAAGATACAAGAAACAAGATGAAAAAACATAAAAAGATTGTGAGTATCCTGTTTGGTCTTTGAAAATGAATGCTGAACACAGTTTCAGTAATCAGTGTGAAATAAAAACAATGTCTGAGTCTCTAAAAAAAGTTTTTCTTAAATTTCTTTCTGTAACTTCAGTGAGAAGGCAACTGAGCCTCTGCTGGACCAAACCTCTGCAAAGGGTGGAAAAAAGAAATGATATATCATCCTATTTAAAATAAAGGGATTGAGTGGATGTCCTTCAATTTACTGAGGAGGATGACTGGCAAAGATATGGAGATATCAAAAGGGTCTGTGATTCTACAGCTAAGGTTGCATTTCAGAATAGATTTTCTGTGAAACACAAATCTGGTTATTGAAAAAGCTTTGCTGTGAATTTTCACACAGAATTATGGTATTGGATAGAAATAGCAAACCAGCATTTTACATACTACATAGAGACTTTAAAATTCTTGCTGGTCCATATATCACCTGATCACTATTGCTCTTTTTTTCCAAGCTTCTCTCAACATTCTCTCAACATTCTCTATCCATCCTCATCAGTAGGTCCGAAGTATTTTATCAAAGATTAAATTTTCTTAAAATATATATATGAAATACATATATATATGTATTTTGAAGCTTTCAAAATTACCAACACAGAACCTACGTGCAAAGAGCAGCATTTCCAGAGTCTCATAACACCATGTTTTCTTCACACACACTGCAGCAGTCTTCATAAGACCATTAAACTTTTGTCATTTCCTCTCCCATCCAGTGTTCTCTCAGATCAACATGCTTCTGTGCCAGATTCCTCAGCAGCTGATAAAAATAGCTTGCTCAGAATATGATGATGAGAAGGCGGAGGAAGGAGAAATAAAACTACATGTATTTACTATTTTCTAACATGCTGTGGTCAGAAGAAAGGGTATGTTCTAACCAAGTGATTTGGCTTCATTGTTTTGCTTTTGCAAGACTGAATAAATTCTATCAGCTTCAAAACTATTTGTATAGACATTCCACTAGAGAGAATAAAGAGAACAGCTACCAATAAATTTCCCATTAATCTCTAAGTAAATAAAATTCTTTCATATAAAAACCTCTCTTATGATTCTTAATATGAGCCTTGCCATAAGGAAAGATCACTGACTTAGTCCCTTTATCAAAGTGGAAGTAGAAGTTGAGCTTCAGCAGCTCTGCATTTTGCAAGAATTCACTCAAAATAGTGAAGATCAAAATCAGCATTGCTTGGCTTCTCCTCCTGTAGCCTGGGAGGAACAAGAATGTTTTTATTAGACATTTTAAAGGTGAGTGAAACCACAGTCTGAGCAAGCAGCAGGGCAGCTGCAGGAAGGGCTGGCATCCTGTGGAGGGATGTTATTGAGCAGCCCTCTGTTCTGAAAGACAGCAAGAGAAAACTGAGGCTAGACCAAAGAATATATGGATTTTTGGAGGGTGAAGAGGTTAGAGAAGTTGCAGTGCCTAAGACAAACAAATCATCAGTTGCAAAAAAAGTTTTTACTTGCTACCTACACCTTTTGTCCATTATTTGTTCTCCTATGAATTTAAGATTATATTCTAAGTGAAGCTGACAGGTTTTGTGCAATGTTATTACCTGAAGTACACAGACTGACAAAATGAAACATTCATTTGCCTTTAATAATCACGTAGTAAATGGATGGAAAATTCATTAAATTAATCTGCCTCCTGTCAAATCTACTATGGAAAATCCCTGGGTGAGGTGAACTAAATAAATATGTTTGCATAAGTCAAATCAAGGTTTTCTGTGATTTTTCATGTGATGTTTATTCAGCAAACATGCCCAGGATCTTTTCTGCATTATCAGTGGCTGAGATGCATCCAGTCTGTGAAGTTCACTTTGAAACCTTTCATCAGTATGAGGAGTTCCAGGTTTCTTTGACAGATGCCAGGTGACTTTGGACAGATTTTTATGCCTATTTTTAATTGCTTTGTTTGTGTGACAGTTTATTTTCGTATTGGTGGCTGCTGCTAATTTACTTTTTTGGGTTTTCAATCTTTTTTTTTTCTTTATTTAATCCATGAGGACATTGGCAATACATTCCAAGTGCAAGAAATTAAGATCCTCAGATAGACACAGTGGTAATGGATTTGAATTAAAGGAATTAAATTGTAGGTTTCCTAATTGAATTCCTAATTAGGTTTCCTAATTCCTAATGCTGATCTGGGGGCCTGCCCAGTGCTCTCCTTAGGTGTTTCCCTCTTTAGGTGAGGGATATTCAATACAGCTGTGAAAATCTAGGGCACAGTCAGTACCTAAGTGGAAAAAAGAAAATTACTTAAAATGTTATTTTTAATGTCTTATTTGATTTTCATTTTTTTCCATTGAAAACATTAATTTTTGGAACTTTGTGATTAAAGCCAGAGAACATATGTGACAAAGAATTATCTCCTTTTATCAAAAAATTCTGGGGAATGAAGATATGCACATTTTAATGATCCATGCTAATAATAGCATGATTGATTGTATAGAGAGTATCTTCTCCTTTCTATGTAAAATAGCAATCAAACCACTGAGCCCCAAAAAACATTTGGCTCTGATTCATGTAAACCCTTCATTTTCTTAATATAATTTTAATTGCACTATCAGTCTAAGAAATATACAAATCAAAACTAGAAACTTCATTTTGACAAACAATCCCTTAATGAAATATAAAATGGCTTTGTGCAGGGTGTAAGAAAACTTGGAAGGCATCCTTTTTACATTACCAAATATCCCATTTTCAGAAAACTTTGATAGCATTAATTTTTTATGTATGCAACTTATCTTTCTTTCCCAGTCAAGTACCTGGGAAAAAAGTATTAATTGTGATTAAAGCAAACTTCCAGTGAGGTTTTTAGTCTCTCCTGAAGCTCATTAAGTGATTTAACTGTGGGATCCAATCTGGGACAAACTGTTCCTGTAGTTGTGGGATTTTCTGGAGCTTTCCAAAGATATTGCATACCTGTGCCAAGAAAAGGATAAAAGACATTGTTATTAAAAGCCTTTTTCTGGTTTTAGATCACAAATATAGTTTTGAAGGTCTTCATTATCTATAGTGCCAGTACAGTGTTTGCATGAATTATGGCTGAAAGTGCTATCCATAAACAATTTCTGCTCTCAAAGCAAAGATGACACAACAGAAAAAGTTCCAGTTTATTCTCAAAGGGTTGTAAGAACTCAGAACTCCATTTTGTAAAGACCTGAAAGTCAAGTTGTAGCTTCTTATTATATTACTGCTCATCATCTCTGTCAGTGTTCCTGCATGATGTCCTTCCTTTATTCAGGGCAAACCTTGATACTTAGGCTGAGCTCACACCTCATAAGGTAAAATTCATGTCAAACCAAAGGCAGACATAATCAAATTTAGGCTCCCTTCAGAGAGCCAGTGAAGGGCAGAGGCACCCTTTGCCATCATGCATCTCATCCTAGACTGCTGAGCTAGGATAAGAACTATGAATTCAGTCTGGAAGATTTCCTGATGAGCTACTGTCAGCCACTCATGGGGCTGAGCCCTGAAGCAGTTCTGCAAACTGGTCTGCAGCATGCAGGATGGATAAAGTCCTCCAGAAGAGCTGTCAAACAGCTGGTCTAATGCTCTGTTCATCAGCTGTCCCTTCAGTATTGTATTGAAGGGGACAGAGGTGGCTTAAGGCATTATCTCTGGCATATGAAGTTACTTCCTTGTCTTCTACCCAGTTCTGTGTCCAAAATCCCTGCATTTCTGTCATATGGCAGATGCAGCCAGACATTTGGGAGGAGTGTCCATCTGCCCAATTAACAAATACTGTCTCATCATGTATTGAAATTCTGTCTCTGGACTCATCTGTTCTCCTTTGTCCTTGTCCAGTTACAATAAGGTAAACAATGTTTTGCCTGTTCACCTTATGCCCAAAGTATTTAATCTTTGCCTGTGGCCATTCTTGTTTCCTAATATATTAGCAGGACCATTCTGTAAATGTCACAGGACAAGTTCTGATAATTATCAACTTCCCTTTTAAAGATAAGATTCACACAGGAAAAAGGTGACACATTAGAAAAGCTAACAAGAAAAAAAACTCTTCACTCTACAACAAATCACTAGAGCAAGAGATTTAAAACTTGATGAAGATGCTGCAATCAGTAGAAAACATTTTACATTTTGCAGCAGGTCAAACTACATGATGATCATGTTCCACTCAGGTCTCTAAATCCATATGTCTTTATTCTGCCTATTCTTCTCCATTGGAATTGAATTTCTCTAGAAGTGATTAAGCTGCCAGACTAACTGAAGTTTGTGATAATCAAGGACTTTGAGTTGTTACTGGAAATGGAAGTAGCCCATGTTAGATAAAAGTGAATGTAGCGGCTAGAAGGAATTTACTCTCAGAAGGAAAGAGAAGTGAAAAACAGCAAGTCACAAGCAATATGCAAAAGAGAGGGAAAAGAAGCCTAACAAGAAAGAGAACTAGAAAAGTGAGAAAGCAGATATTTGCTTAAGTGTGTTACAGAACTTTCTGAGTCAATTGCACAGTCACGGCTGCACAAGCCTAGAGGAAATTAAGATTGTGAGTGCTGGATTATTATTTAGTTTGTAATTGCTAATTATTATTTCTATAATTATTATAGTCCTGATCTTTTTGGAAGGAAGATAGACTTTTTAAAACATGGAAATTTTAGAGACTTTATCTTTATATATTTTATTTAATTTTCTGAAGATTCAGAAGGCAACTGCTAAGAAAAGCAATTAATCTCCTATCTGAATTGAGCTCTGATTCCCTGTGAAGAAAGTTAGAAATATCTGATAACCTTTGCTAAGACTCTAGTATGTGTTTAATTTCTTTCTGCCATACAGATAGCAAGAGCTAACTTAGCCTCGAGAAGATTTGCACATCTCAAAGTCTGTAATTGGCTAATGATTGTCTAAACACTGATATGGCCTTGCCCATGTTTCTGAAGTATCTTCTCCCTATTTGTCTTTCCTCCCTTTATTTCATCCTAATAAACTTGTAGAAAATAAGTTTCTACTGTGCACTGAACCAACAAAAATAAAAGATCTATCCAGCCTGTTATCATTGTTCCACAGCTGGGATCTCAGGGCAGCACAGGATTTAAGAATACATCTGAAAGATGGACCTCAGCTTCTACCCTCTTTTCTAACCAAAGAACTGAAACATTGATGAAGAGTGAAAACCATTTAAGGTTAAAATACATACTGTAAATCAGCCACCAACAGATGACCCCAAACTGGATATACAGCTGAATTAAATTTGGTTTCATGTGACGTCAGGGTGGCCCATTGGGTGAGCTACAGCCTTGCATTCACTGTGGGACTATCTATTGTCTAATATGTCTTACTTGATTTTCAGTTTCAGGCAGGCAAATTGGCCATGTATACTTGCTTGTGTCAGTAGTTAATTTTAGGAAGCTAGTCTAATTGAAGATGTTATGGTCCTTTAGCTTGTCAAATAGAAATTCACCTTTTCTGATTAATGTGATTCATTTATATCAGATTTGACTTGACAGGATGACAATGTGTAATATGGAATGCAAGGATGACAGGGTTCTCCATCTCCTCCATCACATTTCATTATGAATTTTCTAGTCAAGGCTGTGGCCTACAGTGTCTTACCTGAGATATGATAAAATTTGAGCAGTATTGCAGCCATGTATGGCCAACACAATCTCTTCCCACAGGTGGGGATGTGCTTTCAGAAGGTGATGAGCTAAACACCTCCTCACATTTGCAACCCTTATACATAACTGGCTTTGTGACATCTGGGTGTGGTTGCAAAAGTACTGAGAAAAGCTTGAAAAAAAAAGATAAAATCCTTGGAAGAAAGCTTAAAAAAGCTACTACAAAATAGTAAAATATTTTGAGGGGGGAAGTATACACAGAAAGTTATTGCTAACTAACATATCAGCTGGTGGAAGGGAGAATGGGTTAGATCCAGAAGTTGAAAAACATGACAAGAAATAAAAACATGGCAGGAAATGAAAGAATACCAGTAGTTCCAACACAGTGAAAAAAGTGGAAAAAACAGTAATAATAGAAAAATGGTTGTCCTAGGTTACAATATAGATGTATTTAGTATTCCATTACCACCAGCTGTGGGGCACAGGTTGTTTTCTCCTGCTATGACTCACCCCTGATAGCAGACAATGGGTCATCAAAAACCAACCCCATGACTCATGGAATTATCTCATCCCATTGTGAGATGCTCCACCCAGGAGGGAGGAGCCAAGCATTCCCACCTGGATATAACCTGGCCTGGGAACTGCACAAGTCAGCCCTGTCTACTGTATTCCCAGAGAACAAGAGCTACCACTGGACCTTCAGCTGGAGACCAGACCTTTCACAGGATCATGGCTTCAACCTAACTACTTCAGTTAGACTGCTACCACCACCCTGACAAACAGGGTGTCAGGTTGTGTCTGACTTTGTCAGTGTTTTTCCTTGTATTATTGCACTTAGTTTTAATTTTCCTATCAAATTTATAATCCTGACTTGCAATCTCCCACTGGTTTGTTTTCAAACTAACACAATGGTCTACAGCTGTGTCCATGGAGAAGGAATACACATGAGCCCATCTGCACCAAGGAGTTGTGTGCCAGTGATGCAGAGGGTGGTCTGTCAGTCCAGAGCCTCTCAGACTTAAGGAGACAGGAAGCAAAAGGCAGAATCTCTCCAAGATCATATGAAATATGTGTGTTTACATGGAAAATTGTGTATTCTGTCGCTTCTATAGGTCAAATGCCTTGCACATTTACAGTGCATCTAGAATACTCAATTTCCTCTGCTATAACAGTGTCCTTTCTAGCAATATTGGGAACCTCACTGTCTTCTTGTTAATTGTGGTGAGGACAGGACTTCACCTGCTGGGACAGACCAGTGTGCAGAGCCTGTCCAGCCTGGCCTGGCCCACTGGTGCTGCCCAGCTCCCACTCCAGAGCTGCACACTGTCCCTGACTCAAACACCACTCGGTTTGGATGGAGCCTTAAGCACATCTGCTCCAATCTCCTGCCCAAATTAGGTTCATCACTGAGTTTGAGTTTTTAGGGGCTTTGCACAGGTGGGTCTTTAAAGGAAGAACTTTCTGCTAGGACAGAGATACACAGCCCCTGAAATGTCTAGGTTAAAGCCCCTATATCTCCCCTATTGTAAGAATTCACTTTGAGTCCTTCCCTAGCCCCTGCAAAACTGGGTGTGTTCTCCATTCTTTACTTGACCCTTCTCTAGCACAGTAAGAAAGTGAGAATAGAGAAATCAGCAATTAAATGAAGCTCAGCCAATGTGAAAGCTATATTTAAAATGTAGTAGCACTGTTACAGCCATGATGAATAAAAGCAAGGCATAGCATTAAAGAAAACTTTTTTTTTTACTAAAACCAGCTGGGATGGCAGGGAAAACAAATAAGCATTAGCACTTCCTGCCAACCATATATCATAAATATAAAAAATCAGATACTTGTTTGACATTCTTTCTTCCTTATGCATATTCTTTTACTTCCATGTTTGCAATTTTGTAGTCACAATGTTATTGTAGCTGTAATGAAATAAGGAAATTTTCTGCAGTTATATTACAATAGATAACTATTTTTGAAACACATGAGAGAATCCTGTTGTTTTGTGGCTGGGGAAAATATAAACTGAAAAAAATTTTGAAGGACACTTAAAACAGATAAATATTTGAAAATGAGGGACAGCTACACCACATGCTCCATGTAATGTGGAGATTGCAGAAGATGTAAGAAGAGGCTGATGGGGATCTATAAAAAAAAAAACTTTTTTTGTCATCTTTTTTTCCAAATAGTGAAATTTACTACCCCTTCTCCCCATGCTTCCTTTTTAAAGAGAATTTAAAAAAAACATGAAAAATATGTAGACATGTTTAAAAATAATTATTTTATATTATATGAACGTTACTTTTCAAAGAAAAATGTTCCCACTTTACACAGATATTTCAGTGATATTTTCAAGTATCAACCTCTGCTGATATTTGTGAATGGTAATAAAGATCTACACCTGACTTAAATGAAATCAGCAGCAAACTTGAGCTGTGCTTCTGTTTCTTCATAAATACAGCAAAATGTTGCCTCTGTCTTTTGTGAGTAATATATGTGACAGTACACATAGGTCTATAAATATGAGAACAAGAATAGTGCAGAGTGTGTGGAAAAAGTCAGAACTGTGTTTCGATGAGTCAAATATAAGTGGAATCCACTGTTCAGGAATCCAGAGAGGAGGATCAGGGTAGGTTTGACTTTGTGTTCCATTTTTGCTAAACAAAATATGCTCCTCTTTTATAAATCCTTGTTAAAAGGACTTTTTACAAAGAGCTATGATTCAGGCTGATCTTAAGAGCACTTCTCCTGTTACCTGCTCTCAGCTTGCCTAATCAGGGTCCTTGTAGCTTAAGTGGCAAGGCCAGTCTTATTTTATTCCTTCATAAAGATATAGCACAGGTAGAATTATCCAAATTTCATCCTTGATGTTACCTTTTCATCAGTTTCTGATACTTGTTTCTTTTTTTGGCTGCTAAATAAATTCTGGTGTCTCACTATGCATTGTAACTTTGGCACAAGTTGTATTCATTTCAGAATTCCTGAGACAACCATGTGTGGAATTATCATACTCCTTCCATAGACACCACTATGGTGGTTAATACAGATTTGGAGGTGAAGATAATGGAAGCAGAAAGTTTATGATGATAATAGATCTTTCTCTTCATTACATGAGGCATTCTAATTCATGTAATGTTCCTTCTGCAGTGGAGGACTGCAGCAGATTGCCCATTTTTGAGCTCAGTATTAATTATGCTTACTAGTGATTCTGTACTTGAAGGTCCCATGATAAACTCCTATTTTATTTTTAGGAGTCCATAATTCATCTTTAAAAGCCCACTTTGGACTGAAATATGTCACCACTATCTAACACTGACTTATCTGACCCAGCAGTAATATATGATAGATATAGAAGGGAGAAGCTTCACTTTGAATAATTCAAGGTGATTATCTCATGTGCAAAATCATTCTTTTCATGTGCATGTCATCAGAATAGCCGTATAAGTATGCACCTGGCATTGACAGGCTATAGCTCATCACAGCACTGTCAATAAACACAGGCTGGTCCTCTAACCTACTTTTTCTTCCTGGTACAATTTACATTACAAGAACTGAATTAGGCATTTCTTAAAAGCCAACAGAAAATGTGGAAAAAGATAAATTTATCAGCGTTTGGACATGCCCATTGCTAGGATATATGATAGTATGATTTTTAATAGGATACCTTAATTTGTATGTCACCAAAGGAGAAATCTTCTCCTTTGATTCTTGTATTAGTGGCTTTTTGTGAATTATGCAGTAATTTGATTTGAGAGCAGAGTTACAGCCTTAGAGGACAGGTGTGTGCATCACAAGGCCTGACACTAATGAATCTTGATCTCAGCAAAATCATCAGACTTAGTGCTCTTTTTCCAAACTATAGACTCAGCTCAAAATTGAGTATCAACTTCTTTCTGCTAAAGAATACAAGTAAATTATAAATCAATGAAGCATGTAGCTGTCAAACTAGAGTCATCAGAATAATGATTAAACTGCCCTTTGTATAAAGGAAATTAAGCTTTTCATCCATCTCCATCCCAAGGGATTATGAAATAATACCCTTTGCTTTTTTCACCCAAGCCCAGCAGTGATGGGGAGCAGACCAGGTGCTCACTGAGAGTTGGGAGCCATTAAACCAATATAAGATCTACCAAATAACACCCTCACCTCATTTTGTTTGTGTACTCCTGTGTGCTTATCTGCTAGCCTTCCCAAACACTTATTCTGTAGGCCAGGAAAAGCCCTCTAAAAATGCAAGAATGGAAATAAGGATGTAGCTATAACAGTGCAAATAACCCCTCTACAGAGAAGCAGAGGTCTTTTCTCCTTTAGAAACTATAGTGACATATTTTTGGTTCTCCATTTCCATGCTTTTACTTCACTGAAAATAAGGTAATGTTTTAGTATAATTTAAGTTGCAGTGCTAAAGTAGTTGCAAACAGTGCTGCAATATCCATCTCTTTCCTATATTTTCCTATTATAATCTTCACTTCCATTTTTTTTTAAATATTATCAGACAGGAATACTTCAGCAAACAATGGCAGTTTATATGTTTGTGACCATTTGACATTGATCCCCCCCCCTTTAAAAGTGTACCATGTACTTTGCTCATTGCAGAGCACAGCTGTTTGCACCTTCCCTTAATCTGTACATTCTGCATATCCTCCCTGGGTAATTTGTTTTTCAGACATTCTTTGCTCTGTTGAACAAGACCATCAATAATTCTGGATTTTCTTAGAATTTGGGTATAGGCTTACAGGATAGCTCCCTAACTGAGATATGGCACAGTATGTTTCAGTTCCAAAGCATTCTATACCAAAGCTATTGGAACTAGAGCACTAACATTTTAAATGTATTCCTGCAGTATCAACCTTCAAATAGTTGTATTATGAGGAGGATCTCCCAAAGGAACAATAAGGGTAGAAATTTTGCTAACTATGAAGAAACACCAGGGAAGACAGTACAGATCTCAGCCAGGCACTGTATTTTTAAAAATATGTGGACAAAAACTATCTTAAAGGAAGATTCTTCAAGATTCTTCAGTCTGTTGAAGTTATATGCTTATTATTCCTTGGCTTATATTTGAGCTGGTATTAACCTCATAAAATTTTATTTAGAATGTAACTTAAAATGTCTGAAGGGTGTTGAAGAACATTTAAAGAAAAGACATGTTAGTATGTATGGAACTGAGGATGAAAGATTCTTCTTTATTGTTAAATAATTATGTACTGATGGTAAAATGTGCTTGATTTTTCATAAATGTTTTCATGTAATAAATGATTCCTAACAGGTGTGCAAAATGTAAGTTTAAGAACATACAGATTAGTACATTCTAATGACATCTTCCTGAAATTATTTCATTACCTCTCTTTGTAAAGTTCAGATTTAAACACCTTGGTTATTCCCTACTCTTGTTGGATGATGTATAGACTACACTTTCAAAAGCTGACAATAAGATGTGCTAAAAAGTCTGAATTGGTGCATTTTCCTCATTAATAAAAATAGTAGAAATTCCTCAGTAATAAAAGTAGTCAAAATAATTACCATCATATTCCAAAATATCACTGTAAAATATAGTAAAAACATATTTAAAAATATTTAAGATTATTCCAGGATCTTGGGTAAACTTAAGAATTACAAATTAATAAACATTTTAAGCCCCACTCCTCCAAAATCTGAAAGCTGTGCCTCATTTACTTATTCTCAAAATTGTGAATTTATATTTTTGAAAAAAAATTATCAGGAACAGTGAACAGTATTGAAAAGTTCTTTTCAAGAGAGTCCACCATCTCTGTTTGAGATAGCACTGCAAACTCATGTATCTTTTGATGCTGATTTATGCTTTTTAAAGATGGACTAAATATATAATATATATAAGAAGTAGTTGGTAGTCTTACGATTGTTAATATACAGTCCTCTGATGCTTTCTCTTTTTCTGCTGGATGAATACTATGTAAAAAAAATGCCATAGAAAGGAAATACACCACTGCTCTCCTAAGACAGCTCTGGTTCCCTCAACAATTCCATACACAGAATGAAGAATCACTGCTTGGGTGCAGTGGATATTCTGCCTTAATGAAGCTGACAAGGGGAAAGCACTCAAAAGAGAAGAAGTTCAGTTAATTAAGAAGCTTCTTTTAGCAGTGTCTGTGTTCTGGCTGTGTGTGTCTCTGCGATGTTTTGCTTTTAGGGAAATTGTCCACGTCTAATGTTGTTCAATGTCATTTTATCAAAGCTCTTATTTGAGGAACTTGTTGAGAAAATTAGAAGTGATGAAGTAGCCCAAGGAGGTAATGTCAGAGCGCACAGGAGATTCTGATGTGAAGCCCTGGCTTCCTAATTGTTATTATGCTTACAAGGACACTGTTAAAAGAAAAATGAATGCCTTGTTTCACACCTGCTGTAAAAGGTGCTGCAACTCTGGAGCTTGCTTAAATCATTCTTCCTGCAACAAACTACCGTATGAAACTCAGGCCATTTAATTTCCAAATACCAGTAATTAAAATTAGTCACATCATCAGAGTCTGGCAGGGCTACAGCTTTCCTTTATTTTTTCATTTTCACATAAATTTCAGCGAAGGTCAGATTTGTTGGGGGAGGAGAAGAACCTGCCTGCTTTTGTGCTCACAGGAGGTTAAAATATGACTTGTTCACAGTGTCCCTCATAGTTCAGGACTTAATGGTCCTTGACGGGGATAACCTAGAAGTTAATTTTACTTTGTGTCCCAAAAGCAGTCATTGTCACTGTAATCCTTCTTGCAGGCTGAAGGGTATCTTCACCACCTGATCAGACTTTCAATAGCAATTGATGAGCAATATCATCAGCCAAGAAGCACTTTCCTAGTGTTTTCTGGCAAAAGACAAAATAGAAAGAAAGAATCATGCTAGCACACCTTTTCGGTGTTCCTTACTCTAAATGTCAGATTCTGCTGTTTGTAAAAATCAAATTACTGCAAAATGAGAAACTGCTTCCTCTTTGTTTTCCCCTGTGTTGCTCAAGTCCTGCCAGGGAGAAGGATGAGTACATAATGGAGAAATATAACCTCTTTCCAGATTTTTTTATCCAGAGTAAAGGAACACCTGAAGCCAAAGACAGCACTATCAGGACGACCTCTGCTCTAACCTCTGGACAGCAAAGTGTGCCATGTACAAAGAAACCTTGAAAAATGTGATCTCCTGCCTTCATACTAAGCCAATTTGGATAACTCCCCATTGAAACACATACACATGTGATTTCTTTTTTGTTTAAACTTACCTGGATTCAGGAGTTCTATACATGGTAGGCAGTGCTCTGGTGGCAGAGCTGCCCTCCAGCCCTGTTTAAAGGCATTCTTCTAAGACCCAAGCAATAAATCTTCACAACATCTGTAAAAGTATTTTAATATAGGTATAATAGAATGCTTTTTTCCCTCCTGGACTTCTGTACTAAAACTGAAAAATCTAATATTTAATTCTGTATTCAGAACTCTATACTATAAAGGATTTCCTGAATTGGAATCAACTAGCTGGCTTTAGGACAGCTCTGACATTGCAGCAGCAGGGCATTTGTCTCTACAAAACTGCCTTAAATAATGTCAACTTATGGCAACAGGTGCAAAGAAAGCTTTGCTGTATGATCAATTTTGTATGTGATCCTACTAAATTCTGTGGAGATTAGGAAGAATCACTTAAATTGTTTGACTTATAGAAAAGAACCCTAGATTCAAACTTCTCTAATTGTGAAAGTATTACTTCAGTTGCAACTATGATCCTAATCTTATTTTTCAAAGACAGGGCCTTTGATTTTTTTTTTTTTTTTACCCCAGTAAAGATGTTAACACAAAAATTATATTTATTGCTGTGAATGTTACTTCCTGTTAGGAAGATTTACAGGGTACTTAGATGGGTTTAGTCATTCTAATGGTTCTTCAAGGGTGTGTGGCTCCAGAAGCATCTCTGTGAGCGAGGTAAGACATTTATTGGAATTGTCAAAATAAAAAATTACATTGAAAATTGTTTCAATTCTACTTCTAAAGAAGTCAAATCTGACCTTTGTTTTTCCTAGAATGGCAAGTCTTGCCTGTTTAATCAGGCTGGTTAGACTGACTTTGGGATTTCAGCAGAGCCCCTGCAGACAGCAGATCATCAGCACAAAGGGTAAATTGGTGCTGTGACTGGCAGCTCTACCCTATCCATTTATAGGAGCTGCCAGACCAATCCTAAAGATCCCTTGGCATTTGAGGAGGGGCCCATCTGGCAAATTTTACACTATAGGAATCAAATGAACATGAGAATTATGTGTTTTTAAAAGATGTTTAATGTTAAATAAAAATCAGTTATAAATATAAATAGATAGATATAGATATAGATATAGATAGATATAAAAATGGGTGGAAAAGTTTTAAATGCAGTGCATACTAAAGCTGACACCACAGCTGATGTCATTAAAATTAAAGATGCATTGTTTTGTATACCTAAGAGTAAACAATCCAAACACAATTCAGATTTTTTTCTGTTACAGCAGAAAGTTTAGGTAAATGTAACATTTTCTCCTAACTGTGATAAAACCTTCTGGCCTTGAAAGATAAGAAAATATGTTTCTTGATCCATGTTACCTTAGTAACTGATAACATCACTTTATGAGTATTAGTGACTGGAATGGTGAAAGCTGTTTGTGTGTTTCAAGGGGAAGGCAACATTTTTTTTCCAATTGTATGAAAATATAATCTTTTTTACACTGATCAGCTGCTGTTGTGGGGTTCAGCCTCTCTCAATAAGCATCAAATTACTTATCAACCAGCACGTGCAGTTAGAATGGGTTTTGTGTGAAGAAGAGTAAGCAAACAAAATAATTTCTTTTTATACAAAGCAAGTAGTACTTGAATAGTCAGCCATGAGTAAAAAGCTCTTCCCTGACACTGCTCACAGGAGTGAGGATTATTCAGTTTCACAGGCCCTGTCCTTGAATTATTTTTCACTGGAGTCATCTCTTGTAGGACGTTAGCACAAAGAAGAATTTAGCAGTACTAGGAATGATCATGCATATTCCCTAAGCTGAAATTTCATAGTAGTAATAACAGACTAAAGGTGGAAAAAAAAGAAAATGCAAAATATTCCCTAAGGATGCATATAGGCAACACAGAGACCATTATCATCCTCTCTGACCTCCCCTACTATTTCCAGTTTGACTCCAATTGAACAATATAAATTTCCAATTCAAACACTTTTTGCTCTTCTGAACATACAAAAGAGAACTAATATTATTATTGCAGGATTAACAGAAGAGGATATATTGAGTGTGAAAATGAAAATGTGACCTGGTGTGGTCTAAAATAAACATATGCTTATGAGGTAGTGCTCATTGCTAGGGTTTAACACCTTCTGGCACACACTAAACACACCCTGAGCTCACAGCTCAGTACTCCTGCTCACTGACACTGCCCCAGGCAGCTGTGGGGGTTTGTGACTGTGAGCAGGTTCTGATTCTGGCATGAACATGGAAAAACAGGGAATTACTCACAGCCTCATCATTCCTGTGCAGGGCTGAGAGCCACCCAGTGCCCTGAGAGCTGCTCTGGGTTCACTGTCTGCTCCTGGGGCACTGGTACAGCTCAGCATCTTGTTAGACTGAAGGAACTCCGAGGAACAGGGTGATAGGTGGGTTTAGCTCCTTCCTGCACAAAATCTCAAAACCAATTTAAAGTAAAGAAGAGGGAAAATGAAATTATTTTCCCAGTATATGCTGGCAGCTCTTCAATTTCTCTTCTTTTCTCTACTAGGCCCCCATTAAACAGGTTCTTCCAGGATGTCCTGGTAGCTGTGTGCCAGGGGCATCAGAGCTCCTTGGAATGAGACTTTCCCCAGGAGCACCCTCAGGTCCTGTCAGGTGTGAATTCTCTGATGTCTGCTAAAGTGAGGTCACATTGCTGCCTTCTCTTAGCACTTCTTTAAAAGTTATTCATAGCAAGCTAATTGTCTTTGAGATGTCTGTCCCCTGACAAATTTAGACAAAATTGGCCACTGAACTGAATGTCATTATAAATTGACATATGAGGGTATATAGACATCTACAAAGAAAGTGAATTCGGGTGCAAGCCTAAGGATACTAAGTGAAAAAAAAAAAAGAAACTATGTAATGATGATGAACAGAAATTAACAGAAATTAGCAGAAATGAAGGGGGCATGTTTTCCCATTTAAAACAAGACTTAAAAGAGTAATTAGAAAAAATATGGGCCAGTTATACAACAGAATGAGGAAAACAGAGAGGGGCAACCAAGCCTTCCTGTTTTGAAGGACAAGAGGGCCCTTTATGAAAACACAAGGTAACAAACCAAAAATAGAATGTACTTGAGGTAAATGGCTTAGACTTTTTAAAGGTTCCAGCATACAAAGGACAGCAACTGCAATAGGCATAGCTGAGATGGCAATTACAGTAACTATTCATCTTAATAATTCAGAGAATAAAATAAGTGCCATGATCCAAAAAGTCAGTCTTTTCACTGTGATATATTCTGAGCTAATAGTAGTGGCATTACAGAACAAAGCATTGGACCTTCACCTGAATCTCACTGTGGGCTGAGCCGGCACTGGTGAGGATGGGGAGAGCTGAGTCCTGCCTTGCTTTGCAGTTCCTGTCCCTCAGCTGCCATCCTAAGAGATGGCAGTACTCCACAGTAAATTTTAGGAAACACCATCTTCTTTCTTATTTTCCTTGTTAGGAGCAGTAGGCACACCCTACAACTGTATGAGCCTCATTGCTTAGTAAAGAATTCAAAGGGTTTGAAATAAATATCACTTCTCCTTTGCAAGAAAGTGCAGCTAGGTTTGATGGCTGAAACCAAAAATATTGATTATTCTTGGACCTACAACTTCTTCATTTTATTATGGACAGTTTTGGGGGTTTATTGTGGATAACACATACTTTTAAAGACAGCAGAGGAACACCATTCAAACCTCTCATAGGAGAGGTGCATTTTGGAAAAGTCATCACAGTATTTTGGCTAGCCTCTAAAGTGTTCTCATATTTACACTAGGATTGGTATTATCTTATTCCATGCTTCAGTTTGACCTTGTTCACCTAGATACCATGAAAACAAGCTTATTATTTTTCCCAATGAGAAACATGGTGAGGCCATTACTGAATCAATTACAAGGACTAACAGGACTGTCTCAAATGAAATTGTCTGTGAACAAATTGTGGTTCTTCTGTATACTGTGTGATTTTTTTTAAGCTTTTGCACTGAGCTCTCAGTTTTATGGAATCTGCTGCTTGTTAGTCTCATGTGATCTTCCAAACTTTGCTGTTTAGTGCTTGAAGGAACAAGTAAGATGACCTTTGTATTCCAATCTTCAAATTCATCCAGCCTAGGGTGTATCTGGACATAAGTCTAAATACATTTTAAATTACTTGTGGTGTTACAGAAAAACTTGCTTGAGAAACATGAAATTGTATTAAGCACTCAGAAAATCTTGATAATTATTTTTACATTGCAATAGAGCCCTCTTTCACACTTTATATCAACAAGGGGGGAAAAGGTTGTTTTTCTACAGGTTTGAAAACTTATAACTGTTGTTTTTTCATATAATTTTTGCTCCCAATTTCTTTACAAGAACTTAAAACTGCGAAACTAAGGTTTCCTGAAGTAATCCCCTCCTCAGAAAAAGAGATATCAAATCTCCTGACGGTTTACCTTGATTACCCATCTGATCCCCATCCATTCGAAACATCTCAAAATATTTAATATATTGATTCTCACAACATTCTAGGAGCTACAGAGTGCTATTATTTTCATTTTACAAGAACCTCAGGTCATGGAAGTGTGTTTCAAAGCAAGCAACTGAATGACACTCCAAATCACAGGACAGCTCAATGCCTTAAACATTTGTATCTGTGTGAATTTTTGTCTTCTCCTAAGTAGAGTAGAAACTGTGAAGCAGAGCAAGCAAAAAATCAGTGGATTAACACTGTTATCTATTCAGCTTTGGTATTTCTATTAATTCTCTTCTGCTTAATCTTGTAAGAAGTGGAAGATAATGAAAACTGAAAGGCCTAGTGTGAGTGGTAGAATGGGCTAATAGTGCATTAACCTTTAACATTTTACTCACAGTTTAAACAAAAGCAAATGTTATTCTGAAGGAATTTCAAGGTAAATAAATAAATAAATTGGGGGTTTTTTAAGGAAAGGAAGGACAATCCAACTTCAATGTCATTTCTCTTCCAGTACCAAGACGCCCAGAAGCTGCCATTAACCTGCCGTAAGGTGTGCAACTATGGACATGAAAAATACCAATAGTCTTTGTGTGCTTCTGTTCAGGATGGAATTGTAAGACCTAGGACTTCTTTGCAGCTCACAAAATCCTTGTTGGACTTCAGTTTATAATAAACAAGAAGCTAAAGAAACTTGTGGTGTAAAGAGCTAAGTAATATTTTTCTGTTTGAAACTTCTACTCACGGAAATTGTAAGATAAATCCAAGCAGCCAAATGTGAATCTCAATTTCAAGTTGCAATCTGATGGATTTCAGCATGGGATCAAGGTCCTCAGATATTATAAGACAGCTTTTGTCACCCCAGCTCCAATATTTCCAGTGTCAATAGTTTACATAGTTTCAGCTTAAGGATTTTATTAATTTGATTATTTGGGCAATTTGAATTCTTTATCATTCTCAGGTACAGCTTTGATTTCAAACATGCACAAAAATTAGGAGTGTTGGGCCTTGGAAGAGATGAGTTTCAATTCCATCTCTGACTATACCTCTCCATAAAAAAGACAAAAATAGACAAGCAAAAGGAAAAAAAAAAAAAACACCAAAACCAAACAAACAAGAAAACCAAAAAAACCTAAACAAAACAAAACAAGTCCCAGCTTTAATTCATCACCATATTTCCATCACCAGAGAAAGCCTGGGCACAGTGAAAAATTAGAAAGTACAATTTGTTACTATCTAACTGCACTTATCCTCCCACCTGCCTGTCCTGGCCAGCAGTGCAATCAGGGTGAGAAAGGACGAGATAGGAAGTTACAGAGTGTATCCAGAGGGGACAGCACGTGTCTGTGAGGGTACAGCAGAGCAGAGTGACCCACAGCGAGGTATCTCAGGAAAACACATCCCACTGGCACAGGGACATCACAGGCATGCTCAGCACCTTTGGAATGTGCTCACATCCTCCACCCTTTGCCTGGCTGTGCTGCAGGGAAGGAGACAGATATAAAACTGTTCTCTTCCTTGGGCTCTTTCTTGTTCTTGTTTCTGTTGTACATACCTTGAAGTCAGGGGGTCACTTCACAGACTTTTCAGAAGGCTCCAGGAAAGACCTTCAAATCCAAAACTACATTGAAGCATGTTAAAGATTTCCATGGGAGGCAAAAGGGATGAAGTTAAACAACTTCAGGTTGGTTCAGCTTGTCAAATTCCAAAGAAAAAGGGCCAAAGTCAGAAGGTATACATGGGTACTATATCTAATTCATCACAAAAACAAAAGATTCCTTAATACCTTACACAGAGTTAGAGAACTTATATAATACCTCAGGCACTTGAGAGAGTGAAAGAACACAGGTTTTTCATTTCACAGCTTGCCATGGAAGCTCACCTGAATATTGCACTTCCAAGTTCTGCTCCCAAAAAACTGAGATTATATGAAATCATGATGGCCTGTTTCTTTATATCCCTGATGAGAAAAAGAAGCCATTCCTAGTGCCTAGCAGTCAAGCCTACTGCCTAATCCCCTCAAGAAATCTTTCCCAGGCAAATGACTTACAAGAAAATCAGAAAAAAAAGTAATAATGAAATGCCAAAAATGCTTCAAATCAGCACTGGTAAGGAAAATGTTTCTGGGACATGATGACCCATCAACCACTCTTATTTATAACTGCATAAATTATGATTATTTGTCCTGTCTAATGCTAGGCTCTGCAAACACTGGACCCTAAGAGAATTCTCATCCCAAAGAGTTTTCAGGCAAAGAGCTATTTATTTCTAAAAACAAACAAAAAACAAAAACCAACCAACCAACCAAAACAAAACAAAACAACCAAAAAACCCAAACAAACCACAAAACAAAACAAAAAGAATCAAACAAACAAACAAAAAAACCCACCACAAGATGATTGGGTAAAATCTATGACATTTCTATTATTGAAATTCATAATTCTCACAAAAACCAAGCCTCTTTTACAGGTAGTTACTTAAGGGGTTTAAAAATGTTCATTAAAACACTTTGATCTCTAAGTGATTATCCCCATTAAATTATTTTCTCCTTCAGTTTCTTCTTTTCTACATTTTTTATGTTTTGTAATAGCACTAAGCAAAACAATCTGGACTACCTAGATTTATTTTGGCTTTCCTGAGGACTTGACTTGTAATAAGATGGGAGAGTAATGGATGGAATAAAAACTTTTTTTTCCTGAGTTTTAAATTAAGATTTCTGTTTTGTTCATTTTACAAAAGTATTCTTGCGTTCAGCAGGGCAAGCATGTTACTCAAGAGAGCCAGGCAGACACAAGACAGAGCTTTGAGTCTACCATCCTAACAGAACATTAATCCTACATCTATAAGGGATTTATGGGTTTTCCCGCATAATAGTCTGACAAAAATATTATTACTAGAGTTTTTCCATTATTATTTTCATGCCCAGAGGACCAAGCTGGCAAGGGTTTTACAAAAATGTATTTTGAGAGAGTTCCTTTCTTGTAAAGATTGCAATTGAAGTAGAAAAGAGAGAAATTAGAAGGGGAGATCTGACAATAGAGACATTACCCAGAGTTTTGCAGAATTTTTATAGCATTTAATTATTATATTTATCAGTATCTAATTCCAACAGCAACTCTTTTCTAAAAACAGGAACACTAATGACTAAATCTTGTATTTTAAATTTCACTGGACACTGAGAAAAAACTAAAATTTGTGTTTGTGTGTGTGTGCATGAAATACAGAATAACATGGGGAACATGTTGGGGGTGTTTTTCAAATGTCATGTCTCATGGATTTTGTGCTCTTGCATTTCTTGGCCCAGGAAGTACATCCTGCATGAGAGCAATCAGAAAAAACAGCTTGGAATTATAACACATGTGGGCCAGAGACATAAACCCAACATCTCTGAGGCCATGATATGTCTGTCACTGTTATTGGGATTGTCCAACATTCAAAAAATGTTTAAGGGGGACTAACAGACAGATGTCAAACTCACAAAAGCTATGTTTTGCTAGGAAACTATGCTGGAGAATTTAAAAAATGTACCAAAGTCTAGCTCATGAAGGATGAGTATTTTTTCATTTGGTTTGAGTTTTGAATTAATACATGTCAGGATCTGAGAACTTGCCTGAGTCTCTTAGATTAGTCCTAATCTAATTAGTCCTAATAAGTCCTGCATGTGTTGAGTCCTAAAGGTTTGGTTATCCCAGCTGAGATTTTGCTGGGCTCTAGAGTATGTACATGAAGAGTTACCTTGTCTGCTCAGGTTATGGAATGTCATCTGTGTCCAGTCACAAATGACTCAGTTTTCATCCTTCAAAAACTTTTTAAAAAAAGATTATTTTCTGGCTAATAGGCATAAACTTCAAATAAAACACCAACTCAGCAATATTGCCTGGTGTGGAATTGTCCATTGATATTTTAGCAGGAGACTTGACATGCCTAAAGGATGTTCTATACATAATTTCAACAGACCTTGAAGACGTAGAGCTTGGATTGGAAAGTGATTCACTCCCAGACACCCTTACCACACTACACACTGCTGACAAGTCAGGCACAAAAGAATTTGTGGCTCAAATTAAAACTTCTTTCAAGTACAAGATACACTTCATTGTTGCTGAATCCTGAAGAATGGTAGTTTAGCTGTGACAAGTCTGCCAGACTTTGTTGTGAAACATATGTAATAGCATTAAATAAATGATAAACTTGTGCATTCCTGGATCCATAATGGAAGGAAAGCAGGGGAGAGATTCACATTTAGCAGGCAAATACTGCCTCCTGCAAAACAGGATGCACACCAACATGCTCCCAGGATAGAAAAGGCTGAGAAATTCAAGCACAGATAATCAAACTCAGAGGAAAACCTTTACTTTCAAAGAGATCTCTTCTCTCTCTCTTCTCATACCTCCCAGGCAAACAGGTAGGGAGCAGATAGAAGGGTGAGCTGCCAGGAGGATTGATGCACCACCAGGATTTACTGGAGATTCTCTGCTCACTTACACAACACCACAGTCTCAACACTGGAAAAGCATCTTAATCCCCAATAGCCTGGCAATTTAGTTTTCATTTAAATTTAGTTTTCATTCAAATAGAGGGATTACACAGCTATAAACTGCCCTTTACTCTTTCTGATTACAAAACAACCCACTGCATTAAGTACACTCTCTAAGCCCAGTATTTTTCATAAGACCCTGTGGGCTGGAAAGGACCACTAGAGGCCATCTGGCCCAACCCTCAGCTTGAAGGAGGTCTGGTTAGTAGGTAACTCTGGGCTGTATCCTGTTGTGTTTCTAAATCTCTGCAAGGATGGAGATTATAAACCTCAAGGGTCACAGCTACAACCCTGCTATTGGTTGGACTTTGTACTGCTGGTCATCCCTGTTTTACCCCAACATTCCAGACAATTTTTAACTCTCCATCCAATCTATAACTCAGCAGATTAAGGATACTCTAGGAGACCCTGACAAAGGTCTTGCTAAGGGCAAGGTAATCATCCACTCCTCATCCACGCTGCCAGTCAGCCCCTCAGAGGAATCAGGTTAGTCAGTCATAATCTGTCCTTAGCAAATCCATCTTCATGTTTCATGTGGCTGGAAGTGACTCCCAAAAATATTGGTACTCCAGGGGTCGAGGTTAAGCTGAGTAGCCTGTCATTCCCTGGATCTTCCTTCTTGCCCATCATCTTTCCAGGAAAGGCTTTGCTCTAACAGATTCACAGTGACCAAAATGCTGCTAAGTAACCACATTCAAAGTTCATACCTCCAAAATTCCTGTTTGCTTTTGGCTCACCTCTGAGAACACCTAAACTTATGAGCTTTCATGAATACTTATTCACAGGAACATGGAAACTACTTCAGGGTGTGCTAAAATACCCCTGGGTTGGACAGTGTCTAGCTGAAAACTGAAAATTCTCTTCAGCAAAGTCCCAGCTGTCTCCCTTTCCAGACTCAGATGAGCATGTGAAGCAAACTTCACAAAACATGACTTGTTCCCTTTTGCCTGTAAGTTTGGTGAGTAAAACTCTTAGTTAAAATGGGAATTAAACAGATTTCCTCCTCTGCCTGAGGAAACCAAAGCTGTATATAAAATTTCTACCCGAGCTGTGTCTAGTTTATGTTGTTCTTAAAAAGCTACCTGGATAGAATTCCCTCAACTTCCCAAGACAATGTGCTTTGTATTGGTACACAATTCTCCCTCCTGTCCTTTAATCTTTTTTTAATGAAAATTTAAGCTCGTGGCTTGTTTCCAGAATGTAGAATACACACACTTGGTGTGTTTTATCGTACCAGGAATGTAAGAATCACTTTGATCATCTTGTTACCCTTTGGTGCATGTTCTCTCTACTTGGAGCATAGTGTCCAGAGCTGGATACAGCCAAGTCTCCACTATGTGGAGCAAACATGGAACAGTCTTTGACAAGTCTTAAAAACAACAGCCCTGTTTATTATACCTAATTTCTGGTATGCTTTTTCCAAAACATGACATTCCTCACTCACACTGAATTTGTCCCCCACTATTGTCCCCAGAACATTTTTGATGGATTGGTGCTAGCCAGGACTTCCCCATGTGAAACAGTATTTTCTCTCATTCTCCCTCTCTTTCTCTCTGTTTTGCAGAGTTTGGGTTTGTGGTTTTTTGTTCTTTAGGGTTTTGTTTTGGGTTGGCTTGGGTTTTGGGTTTTTTTGAGGGGAAGCTTGTCTCAGGGGTTATAGGGGATGCCACAGTGTTTAATTTGAAAGGTTAGAAGCGCAGTTCTTCAAGAGGGATTTCAGGATCTGGAATCCAGAAGACTGAGACGTCTCTGTAGGTCACAGTGTTGAATTAGTCACCTGGGTCTCTGCTACTGAAATGTTCCTCTCACAACAGTGTTTTGAAATAAAATCCTCAAAGGATCTGGAGACTCCAAGGCTCTGCTGAAGCATCTGGTGCCCTTTGTGTAGATCACTGCTGAGCCACAAAGACTGGACCTGGTTACCTGCTCCTACAGGGATAAGACATTTTAGTGAAGTCCCCATGTGAGTTGTTTTCAGCTCTAATCATTGAAACTTTACTGGCACAAAGAAAATTGCCAAGAGTGAAGTTCTGACAAAAACCAGCATTTAGAAGAAAAATACATACAAAAAACCCTTCTGGATCCTCTGACATTTCCCTTTGAAAGAGTCACATTTGACTCACTATGGATTCTAGTAACATATGCTTAGTTGTAACAAGCAATACAAGACCTGTTTGTATTTGACCTGAAAGTAAAGGAGATTTTGAAGTGCTAGGAAGCAAGCAACATCAAACAGCTTCAGTTAAATACCTTACTGCAGTGGCCTGAAATGAATGTGACCCAGCAAGGCTTTGTCTGGAGCCAAGGATATCTTTGAAATTATAAAGCTCTTCTTGTTCATGGTACACACACACAGTGTGAAAACTTTGCTACCCAAAAAAAAAGCAGTCTGGAAGTGCCCTCATTAGCATTTTACAATAGGCTTTTTTTTTATACTAACTGGAGAAGCTTTTGTCCTAACAAGGGGCACACATTGATGAGGACATGAACTGTTTCAGAGCAGCTGCATGGGAAGAGAAGGGGACGAGCAGGAATGCTCCATCCTTTCTCTTAGCTTCTCTCCACTTTAGGCCTCCAACATCACCACAAAACAGAGGAGGGCAAAGGATGTTGAGTTCCCCAGTCTGTGCCTAGTTTTGAAGGTAATTGAGTGCTTTATTTTGGTAAATCTCTGGTGGTTGTGAGTTTGGATGCTGTGAGAACAGCTCTGAGATGCATTGGCACACACAGAGAGCTGCAGGCAGCAGGGCTGCTCCACACTCCCTGTCCCTCCCAGGTTACATCCTTCTGAAGGCACCCCACTGAAACAAAACATAAGGGTTTTTTTATTGGGTTGGGTTTGGGATTTTTTTTTTTCTAAGTGAAGCCAAGAGCTACAGTGACATGAGAGACCAAGTGGGGTCTGAGGCATACAATTGAATTTAAATGGTAAGGAACCCACAGTGCATGTGAAGACTTCAGCAGCCACAAGCTTAAAGTGAGGCATCAACCCCTGGAAAAAGCATTTACAAAAGACATAGAGATGATTTAGAGAATGAGCAGAGTGAGGAAACATGCTGGTAACTCATGGGCAGTCAGCACGTGTGTGAGAAAGTGGTAAGAAGAGCCAAGGAGCACATGGGGATGGGTCAGCTCTGCAAGGGCCAGTGGCAGCCACAGGAGGAGAAATAAGGGAGGCAGGGGGAGGGCAAAGTGCTGGAGACACAGCTGGAGGCACACACCTTTATGGAGAAGGTGCTGGGGTCTGGCTGTGCTCACACCTGCTAAGGCACTGCTGGAGGTGGTGGCTTCACACACAGTTTGAGTTACGGTGCTCTTGGCCCTGGGCAGTGTGATGTTTTCACACTGGCAGCAGCAGTTTGAATATGTTATAGCTGAGATCATATTTTAATACAATTTTTAAACCATCCTGTCCAGAAACAAGGTGCTGGCCACAACTTGTCAGTGGAGAACTGAGCAGACCGATTTTTCTCATGGCTCAGTCATTAAAAGTTCAAAGAAACACTTCAGATTTTAATCTTTACAGGTGTTGAATAAAACCTCTAAAATATTTCAAGGGATCCACTGGTGTCTTCAACCAATCACTACTTATTGGCAAGAGTATAAACAGTCATATTAACTGCTTGAAAGTTGCTGGGAGCAGGAAAGAGAAGAGACAAGAGTATCAAAGGTTTCCATGATGTCTTCTGTACTTTCATATGTACCATTCCAGAAAAAAACTGAATACTGAACTCTGCTGTAAATCCTCCAGTAGCCACATGAGGTACTCCTGTTACTTTCCATTTTACCAACTGATACTGTAGAAGGAGCTAATATTTTTTCTGCTTCTCAAAGGATCATGACAGCACAAAAGTGATTAGAATTGCCAGCCAACTGGCATGATGCTAATGCTAGTTCTCCAACTGTGCAGCTGCTGCCCTGGCACCCTCTGTTCTTTAGATAGCAACAGTTGCATATATTAATTATGCCAGTAGGGAGACAGCAAATTTATGACAGTGCTTAGAGGAAAGCTAAATGCACCTGGCATTTACACAGGAGAGAGAAAAGGGAGCATGCAATGATCTCGCTTTTTTAGTGGTAATTTAAACTGTTGCTCTTATAACTTGGGCACTCTAGCATAGATTGAGGTGAGTGGAGATCTATTTTTAAGCTAATGCATAGATTTAATCCCCTAAAATTATTTTAATTGCCTCTTTTCCAAGGCCTTTGGCGTGAGTCAGTTGGATAACTAATATCTGCAGCATTCTGCCTGCTTGCATCCCTGCTCTCATGTGAGGATGCTTTGCAGATTCCCAGAGGTGAATCTCTGCTGCCACAGACCCTCGGGGAGCCCCTGGAGCCAGAGGCTGATTAATGCTGACCGCAGGTGGTGATTCTGCTGCCGCAGGGACCTTGGCAGCTCCCTGACCTCCATCCCCACCCCACTCCTCCTTCCTGCTCCCTCCATCCTGCTGCCTGAACAAAGCATCTCTCCTGCATTGTTTGCTGCAGGAACTCAGCCAGGGAAGTCACAACAAGACAATAGACATATAATCTGATAACCTTGTTAACTTGGTTGAATCAGAGCTCCTAACAAGCGGAAGAGTTTAGTAAAGTGGAATAAAAATATTACAAATATTTGTTGTCAATGGCTTTTCAGCTGTGTCTTTGAAAACATGGCATTTCTTGTGCTTTTATTTAAGATTAAAGCTAAGCTCAAGGACACCAAACAACTTTTACAAGGTCAGAAATCACTTTAAAAAACCCTACAGCAAATGCTAACTAGAATAGACAGGCACACTTCCTCATTGTGTTCAAATAGCAGCAAGTAAAATGATATAAAAAAATATGGATGTGCCATTCCAAAAATCTCTGTGCAGTAACAATCCACAGTGCACTGCTCCATATTTTATTAGTACTGGGCTGTGATGGTGCCAGAAATTCTAAATGAAGGGCACTGTGTATTAACATTGTCACATTAGCAAGTGAAGAGCAAATTGGTGATCTCAGCCATATCAATCACCCTTTGCTCCACTGAGAAAAGAGTCTGAAATTCCCTTCCCACTGCAGGTACCTGCAGGATCTGACTGGAGCCCCACAGCAGGAAAGAAGCCAAAAGGCAGCACATCCCACACCTCCTGGGCTGTGCTTCCTGAGAGAGAGTGTGCACACATGTGTGTTCTAGTTAATTAACAACCAACAATCCTGAAATTCCATTTTTCTTCTGTGATTGCTAGTTTTTTCTCCATTACCTAACCATAGAAATCATATTTTTCATTTCAGAACATTCTGCCTTAAAGGTTGATGAAGACGTTTATAAATACTTGAACAACAACTGGTATGCAGTGCTAAATAATGTCTATAAAAACTAGAAACAGAGAATGTGTTATCTGTGGTCTTGACTTTCCTTCCTTGGAGGAATCATATATCACATGGGATAGGAATGTCATTTTGCTTGTACCATTTCCCAGAGGCTAGTGAAGAGTCATAATGTGAGATGCTGTTTAAGCAAGGCACTTTTTTTTAATTTAGGGAATTAGAATTAATTAAATTGGTAGCATTTGTTCTATTTTTAGGGAAGACGACCAGAAATAAAAATTACAATATGTAAATAGTTGGAGGAAACCCTTCAACCCAGATTTGTCTGTGTTTCAGTGTTTCTAAAAGTGGCATCAGAGACTAAAAAGTAAACTGTTTTCTGGGAATCTGTGGAGTGCTGAACACTCATGAAAATCAGATCGCTTGTCTGTGTGCCGGAAAATAGATTGAGAGATCTAACTTCAGGCAGCTAGACATAAATGTGTAGGGAAGAATCAATCTTGAGGAACCTTAGTGCTCCATCTGTACAGTTACATCCGTGTAATTTTTGGTGTAGGCATTATTTTTGTAGAAGAAATTGTCTTGTTTATCTAAGAGGAGTTATTTTAGGGTCTGCTTTCCCTGGCAGAAAGAAGCTGCAGTTATATTGGTAGGTCTGTGGTTGTTCTTGTTAGAAAAGCAGCACAGTAAAGCCATGAATTTTGAGGGAAAGAAGGTGTATTTTTGAAATGCTTTTTTGGCAGTAGAAGTTTAACTCCCTGGGATGTCCTGCTGACATGACTTGTGTTGGAGATTGCAATTTTTACCTCTTCAAACTGTGCTGCCTGAGCTTGCAATAATGAGTCTGTGTGCAATGGCAGGACAGCATCCTCACTGAGTCAGAAGGGAAGAGGATGGGGAGCTCCAAACCTCTGTTTCACATGGCCAGAAGAGACAGACATTTGAAATATCCTATATGGAGCTGTTAGGGATGGAGAAGTGAACTCAAACTTCTCCAATCCTCTGAGGCAAAGGGGTTATACATTTTCTGAGAGGGTTCTTCAGCCACAGCCTGGGGCTATGGCTAGGAGAGGCCAAGTGGTCACCCCTTTCTGGTGCTGCTGGTAGCCAGGTGCCCTTGGTGGGTGGACAAAGCCTGGGCAGCCTTGTCTGACACCAAAATCAGTTTGCTTTGATCAGGAGCCTGAGCCAGGTGGCCTTCAGAGGTCCCTTGCTTCTTAGTTTATTTTAGGATTGTGCAGTGAGACAGTTCTAGAGAAAGAAAGGAATCAGCTAGTTCCTTCTCCTTCCTGTCTCCTCTGTCATGAGCAGGGTGATGTGTGAGAAATTATTCAAGAGTCAGGAGGTTATTCCAGCTATAAAAAGACAGTCACATAGTAAGCATTTTCCTTCACAAGTTTTTCTTCAGCCTCATAAACACTGAATGTTCTTCATGTCTTTAAAAATCAAATTAAGAGGAGCCTTTTAGTTCTTTTATTAATGTCCAGTGGAATACTCAGAATTTTCTGTGCTGGGTACATTATTGAAGCCTTATTTCGAATCACAGTACTTGGGGTTACTGAGAAAAAGGCTCTTGGGGGAAGCCTCTTGATTTTTTTTTTCAAAATCACAAAATAATTTAGCAGCACTTTTTTAAAAATGAATATAGCTGCTACAAAGTCAGTACTATTTCACTGGCACCACTACCTGAATCTCCATGTGCTTCTGAAAAATAATTTTTTGCTGCAAATCAAGAGCTCCAGCAACAGTCTTGGTCCAGCAAACTACATAAGTATGGGTTTGAAGTGAGTGTTATCCACTTCACCAGAAAGGAGGGAATTTCTGTTCCAGAGAGCAACCTTTTGAATAATAGAGATGGGATCTGTCTGAAACCATGAAACCAGCTGCTCACTTTCTGCAGCTGGGAAGTGTCCTCTGGGTATTCCAGAGCTGTGCTCCAAAGCCTTGTAGAATATGAGAATTTTTAGTTCTGCTAATGATGCATCATATGAAAGATTAATGTTTGGATAGCTATAAATCCCCTGAAACTTTTATTAAGGAAGAATAACTTTTCACTGAACTGTATTAAATAGTAACAAAATACTTTCACTTTTTAGAAAAATCCCACAGAATTATAAGAAAAGAAGTTTTTATTTTCATGTAATTCTTTATTAAAGCTACAATATCTCATGACATTGTAGTGGATATTTTTACAATTACAGAGAGTATTATTTATTATCCAGTTCAATATCATTTGTCATCTGTCTCTGTTTAACAATAGCAGAGAGGACAGGACTCTTCATTTCTACCTTCTTTTCTCCATTTAGGGGGACTTGTGGAAAAGCAGTATATCTGCAAGATCCTCATATTATATTTTGCAATACTTGCAAGTCCACTTGAGGAGATTGTTGCTTTTTTCCAATATAAAACTTTGAATAAAGTAACATTTATTATAACTTCATTTAATGTTTACTGTTTGCTTTACTATTTATTGCCTTGATGAATTTCAGGTTTAAATAAATAAAGTTCTTTTCAGCCTTGAATATTAAGCTTACAAAAGTAGATTTTGGAAAGCATTTTAGAGTTACTTTACACATTTGTATTTAATCACCAGAAGTCTGCTGTACAGTACTTCAAAAAGGTGCTGAGGCCTCACATCTTGTGAGTCTAAAGAGGAGTTGGAAACACTTTGCACAATCTCTTCCTTGAAGGCTCAAGATATGCAGGCTGACTTTGTTACTACCTTCTCAGGACACATGTAAATAAATTTCTTGCATAGAGTAGCCATTTGCTTCATTAAACATGCTCAGAGGAAGGTGATATTTCTGTAGTTTCTGCTGTAAATTTCTTTACAATATTTTGGTCCAAGATTTAAAAAAAATTTTAAAAGGCTCTCTAGAACTAGCTCAGGTTTCACACAGGAGACTCCCAAGGTTTATAAGAAAATAGAAGCTACTCTTGGCACTAGCAGTGAACCTTTTGTTGGTGCCTGTGTGCAGTTTTTGGACCCAACCAGAATATTGCACAGGTCCTTCTGTCCCCCTGCTGCTTCCCAATGTGGAAAGCAAAGCAGATTTATTTTCCCCACGCAGGAATCTTGACTTTTCCCTTTGCTTCAGGATTTTCTCTGTCTTACCAAAGTCTGCCTTTGACAGAAGCAGCTCCAGCTGAGGTGCCTCTATATATTCATACTATACATAAACAGACCTAAGCTGCACAAGAGCTCTCTTGCAGCATCAATGAGAGCTGCTTGCTCTGTTCGAGTTCAGTTCAAGAGTTTACTCCAGATCCAAATTAGAATGCTAATTTAAATACATCTAGTAGACTGGATGAAATGTGACAGCCTTTTACACTTTCCCACAAATAAGAGTTGCTAAATTAAAATTTAGACTCCATCACTGGAGGACATGCATTTTCTGCACTGTGAACTCGATACTTTCCCACCTCTGAAAGGATTTGTCTTGCCACTTGATTATCCTGTCTGGGCAATCCATCAAAGCGGCAGGAAAAAGATGAAAGCAAGCAGATTAAAGCTTAGAAAGCTATTCCCAAATCTTCTGGTTAATTGAAGGGCTACTGGGAAGGTTTTAAGTGACTCAGTTTGGGCACATGCAGTGGTGGTGTAGCCCATGTTAACAGGGAAGGAGCAGTGTTTGCCAGCCACTTGGGTTTCACTCTGGTGGCTAGGGATTTTGCTTTAAGATGCAGCTTGAATGAGTTAGCAGGAAATAAATTCTTCATCTCCACCACTCTTTTGCTCAGGATCCTCTCATTTGGAGTTGCAGGAGACAGCAGTGCAAACAAATGCAGCTCAGGGAGCTGCTGCTGCCTGGTGACCCAAGGGGAATCACTGTGGTCCTTGTCCCACATACAGCCCACTTCTGCAGAGGTTTGGCCATGCTCCCATTGTTGTGGTGTGAAAATAAGGCCACAGCAAGTGCTAACTGCTAATGAAGCAACAGCCAGACAAAATTTAATGATGCTTTTCATTGGCCACAGCTGCAGACATCAGTCTCTGAACTATCCCACTCACACTCTCCCCCTGTGTCTCACTGGGATACAAGTAAAGCTAATCACCTCAGTGAGATCTTTTTGCTTCCATAAATTTCCACACCCCTCTCCATAAAAGAAAAGGTTTTCCAGCTGAGGTCCCTAAATCCCTATAAGCATGTTCTGAAATCTGAGTGGAATTACACTTGAGGTAAACACTGAGCAAGGGGTGAAAACAACTGAAAGACAAAATGAAAAAAATTGTCTTTAAAGATTATATAAGGTAAAATCCCATTATCTTTTTATTAATGTAATGTTTGACTGGTGAGGACTAGAAACTCCATATCATATTCCTTGATAGCTTCTTGTTTTTGAAATAACATAGGACATTTTTTTTGCCGTATAATTTAGTTTTCTAGATCCATATGGTCTGTAAAGCCATAGAATAAATTACTGCTACATTTGAGACACCAACTGCATTTTGTGACTCCTTCACCACTCCACAGCTACCAGTATTTCACTAAATTCTGTATAAAATACACAAAGGTAGGCAAGGTGTCTCTGAATACAAAGAATTTCAAGCCATTCCTGATATATTAACAAATGTATTGTGTTTTATAGCTCAATTGACTTTGAAAAAAAAAAAAGAAAAATAAGTATTAAAGTCTAATGAGATGAAACCTAGAGAACCAACGTGGTTTTATAATATGGCAAAAAAATATCCCATTTTACCCTTTTGTATACAGACAGTATTGTTATTCTTATTATCGAGCAGTATGTCAAGGGCATGAATTCAACATTCATATCAAAGGGAAAAATTCATATTAAGCATTCAAATTAAAGGGAGCTCTTATTAAAAAGGCGAGTGAACTTGTTTCTCATGCAGAAGTCACTGAGGTTTATCTGGTGATGTTGCTGCTCTCAACAGCATGTATTAAACAACAAAGTGTGACAGAGGGTGCAATGCTGAAGGTTAAAATATGACTAAAGGTGCATTATGAGTCACAAGGCTGAGAGAATAGAGATTTCAGTCTGGAGAGCAAGGCAGTCACCTCCTGAAAATGGGCTGCCCACAGTGACTTATGATTATTGTCTAAATGTAGAATTCATGTAATGCTATGGTTAACTATGGATTCTCAGATCCAGGTCATTCTGTTACCTGGCTGGAGGTGAGCACTGACAAGTGAGGCAGCTGCCTGAACTGTCAGTTAAAAAATATGGCCAAGTCCATATATATATATATATTGAACAGGAATTGTAGTTTGGAGTTGTTAATTTCTTAAAAATATATAAATGCTTGAAGTCTAACTTGCTGAACTGCTTAACTCAGCTCGTAAGCAGAAGCCTCATGCTCTGCTCCATATTTTCAGGTATTACATAAATCACATTGTTTTGGAAGGAAAGAGAGTTTTAATGTTTAAACAGTAGCTTGGATATATTAATTTCAAAATAACTAATTTTAAAAAATCAATTTCTGGCCTAAGACTTGAACAAAGCCAAGGTTAAACACTTATTTATTTCAGTGTAATGTAGGACTTATTATAGAACCTCATTTAAAATAGAAGAAAAACCCTGTTGCCAAATTACAATCTAGAAGATGACAGTAAAATTAAACTGTCATCTGTTACTTAGAAAATCAGAGGTCTTGTTTTTTTTTCCTTTTGAATCAAGCTTTTGATGTTCTTCTAAGCTCTAAATTGATACAGAAATCTAATTAAGACAGTGTCTCCTATGTATTTCAATATTCTGAAGTCCATTTCTTATTTCTCCGTGATCAGTATACATTTCAGAGTGTATGAATAGTTACCCTATTTTTATTTATTGAGTTGTCTTTATTCACAGAGTTGTCACTGCTTTGTGTTTGCCTGCATGAGCTTTAGGTTAATTTAAACCTGAACCCAACTCCGTGAGATACACCACTTCAAAAGATAAGAAGATGACTCCTGCCCCATTCACGAGCAGTTCTTCAAAAACAACAGAAGAAGGTTCCAATGAGAAATTCCTACTTGTGATCAAGCAGCTCAAAGAAACATTCTAAAACTGAAATATAAAAGAAAGGTTTTGCCAAGTGCATAAGCATGTGAAGGTCAGTTCATGTAAAAAACCCCAAATCATCATCTCTAAATTATTTCACTGTTTTGAGGAGTGAAATACATCCCATGCTACCCAATTAATGGTTTGGCACAGTCAGAAGCAATGACTCATCCTACCCAGTGTGACAACAGCCACTGAGGTCCCCAGGCTTTGTTCCACCAACCTAATGGTGGAAAACTGGTCAGAGGATCAGCAAGGAATCCCCCAAGAGATATTTGTTCTTGCATTACAAAGTCTCTTGCTTTCGCCTTTCCCCATAACTGTGAATCCCACACAATAATTTAGAAGTCTAATTGACAAAATAAGTGTTGATATTTGTCCTTCTCCCCCTGTGATCAACTTTCCCTTTAATTGCACTATCTTAGCTGAGGTCTGCAATGCACCATTCCTTAGGTTGCTTTGATAAAAATACCTCAGGCTCCTCTTACTCATCTCTCAGGTTAGGAGCTCGTTTTGGCTTCAAAAATGTGTTATAGGGCATTTATGTTTTATAGAATAAATGGTCTATACTAAAAGTTAATTTAAAGTCTTTAATAATAAAAATAAATAAGAAGGGAAAAATACTAAGCATGACAATTTAATGAAGTATTTTATATCTCTTCCAGCATTCACTCCTGTAATTAGGTGCAATTGATAAAATTACATAAATACAGTTTGTAGTTCAGATTCAATAATATGCTCCCAGGCCTGTGTGCAGGTTTCCAGGATTTTTTTCCACCTTTCTTTCAGTGTCTTTATTCTTCTCTCCCTCTTGCTTCTCTTCTCATTTCTCTTCTCATTATCAGACATTTTGTGCTTAGAGCTCTCATTATTATCAGCACTTTTTCCCACTGAAAAGTTCAATTTTATGAAGAAGAAAATAGAAAAGGGGAAAAAAAAGCTGTGTGTAGTTATACAGCAAAGTCTCCTATTCAGCTATACATAATTGCATTCCCAGAATAAATAAAGCACTTTCTTCCCTATATTTTACTTAGTTTTACAATCAAACTCTTTTGAGCTTTTGAAGTATCCAGGTTATGGGAATGAATGTATGGTGACTATGTGTGCACACAGAAATGGAAGCAAAGATGAAAAAGAGCTTACTAAATCAGCATGACAAAGATTCTCTGGCTACACCTGAGGGCAGTGATCCCTAAAGACGTGGAGAATAAATCCCCTATTAGAAGTAAAAAAAGAGAAGTTTGTTCTGTGCTGAACTCTGAGACCAGCCATGGCATGGTGATATCTGAAAACACAAGGAATCCTGAAACATCAGGAAATTCCTGCATTTTCAGGGCTTAATTATAGGGCTTAAGAGTCTTGTAATCATCAGAGTAGAACTGGATTGGATAAACAGAAGCATTGGAGAAGGGCTTGGGAAGAGCCCACATTGGTGGTGCCAGGCCCATAAAGATGCTCATTACAGAAAAGAGGATGGTGTGATACCCTATGCATGATGAAGAAACCTCTGGAAGTCTGTTTGCTGCTTTTGTGTAATTTACAGAATGGAAGCATTTCAGAAATTCTTTAACCATCTGTGTGAAACTATTAAAACTCTGTGCATGTGCACTGAAAAATGGTTCTATGTTCACAAATTGAGAAAGTCTGAGTCATGGGTTACTGGATTTTATAATCCTCATGAAAAAGAAAGGAATAGTCCTTTCTGGTGCAGAAATGTCTTGTGGCATGACAGAAAGAAAGATTCAATTGTCACAACAATTCATTCCTCCAATTTTTCCAATTTGTTAGCCACTTTGCTGTGTCAAAGTAGGCTCAGGAGTTATGGTTGCATTGGGCCTTCAAGCATTTGTGGAATGTAGTTAATTTTCATGTGCATCCAAAAATCAGACATTCACACTGTGATCCTTTAAATTACACACACCACTAGAAAGGTCTTCAAGACCTTCCTGTCTTTACAAACCATATGCACATACTCTGATGAAGAATGGACTCAGGATATGAACACTGCCTGCCAGCGTTGTTCCTACAGATACCATTATAAGTATCTTTTTCTATCCTTTTACAATGTCTCCCTTTTTCCATTCAAATATAATGCCAGTCCTTTTAACCATTATTCTAAGTTAATTTTTTTTTAAGTGTTGCCCCTTTCCAGAGCAACCTTATTGTCCTATATTCTTTTTTCCCATGCGTTAGCAGTACTAACTGCTAACTGTTTGGTCACCAACAGCTTGAGCAATCTAGGATACATGATCTGCCTCTTTCCATTATTTAAGCACCCTTTCATTTTTTTTGACATTGTTTATCACAATGTCAAAGTTTATCTTTTCTTCCTAATAAAACCATCAAATTGACAACCAATATCAGCAAAGTTTTATATTTTGTTCTCTATAAAAGCACTGAATAATGAAGTGGCAAGAGCACACAGTGGGAAGACCAGGCAGACTTCTATTCAGTGATCATTTCCCATGAATAACTGCAGCTCGAGAGCCAGGCATGGGTTTGTCCATTTCATATGGACCTGCACCAGTGACATGTGACATGATCTCAAATACCATTCCCCACTTTGTAAAGACAATTGTTTTCATTCCCTCTCAGAAAACGAGAAGCCTATTAAGCCCTACCTAAGATTAGGTGGCTTGAGACAGAACATAAATTTGAAAAGTAATGTAAGACAAAAGCAGTATCTTTAAGGTCACAGCACTCTGTGTCGTCTATCTATATTGCAGTCTTGTAACCTTCCTGTCCAAATATTATGAAATAAAATGCCTCTTATTGCACTTCTATGAAGTCAGGAATCTTCCATTAAGAAGTCTCATCCTAAGGCCACAGCCCTTTGTTATGTCACTTCCACAGTGCTCTCCTGCTGCCCTGTCCAAAGGGAGGAATAATGTAGACATTGCTAGTTATTCTAGTTGCAGTGCTACCCAATCAAAACCTAATTGGAGTATTAAAATGTATGATACTTGTGCGAAGGACAGTCTGTACCTTAGGATTTTTTTTAAGAACTGGTAATAGTCAGGCTGTTAAAAAAAAAAGAAGGATTAAAATTAAATGTGTATTTTTCTCCATTGTGCTGCATCTGTTTTCTGTCAGAATGAATCCTGCTGATCTTGGTTTCAAGGTTTCCATTCTGTGTGCTTTTAAACCAAGGTCAAGCAGTAGGCAGCAGAGGGACCTTGAAGGTGTCATTGGCTAGAAATACATAAGCTTTATAGCTACACCACTAATTATTTATCAATCACAGAAAGAAATATAGATGGGCAAAATGATATAGATACTGATACTCCTATAGCTGTACACACACCAGAATGGCAAAAGGCAGAAGCTTAAAATTATTTTTCTGTGCATGTAGTATACCTATACATTTATTAGTGAGTGCAAATGTCTATATGGTGATGATATGTGTTCCAACCTCTTCTGTGTCCAGAATGAAATTGTTTCTTGTGTGTGCTGTATTGCTCACACACACAGGCTAAGATGCCTGAGAAATCTATGAAGGGAAAAATCATTTAACAAAGCTGTCTGTCTAGTGTGGTTATATACTACTGTGAGTTTTTTCAAGGTGGTTTCTTTTCATTAAAAATAAAGCCCTTGGAATGAGGCCTTACACCTGAGAAGGAAGATATTTTTTTAGTGAAAAAAAAGAAAATATTGCTTTAATAAACTGGGACCTTCTCTTTATTCCTTGTTGTGTTTTTCCTTAATTTTGTGATTGCCTTGAAGAAGGTACAACATCCTTGTACATATTACCAGTAACTTATGGCTTCTCATGCATTATCTGTTTAACTTGAATTTAAAGGAGAGTTTGTAGGAATGGTTAATGTACATTCAGGAAAGACATCCCATTTTTCTGAGGCAGATGTGACTTCTGAAAAGCAGCAGGAGCAAAGCTTTATATTTGTCAGACAGACACCATGCAGACTGACACATGGGCTCTGGGGAGAAATAAAAAACAAACCCCAAATAACTCATCCTCTGAGTCTCCACGTACAGGGGCAGTTTTTTCTCTCCAGCTGTGGCTACACTTCTGGACAGGCAGTCTCTACTAGGATAAAACATCCAACCACCCTGATCCCTGTCCAGCCCAGGGAGCTGCAGAGGTTCATCTTAGCTCAGCCCCTGGCTGTGGGTCCAAATGTCCACTGTGGTCTCACTGTGGCACAGAGGCCAAGCAGGACCAGGCTGGGCATGCAGAGCCAAGCCTGGGAAATGCCTGGGAGATGTTCATCAAGGAATTTGATTTGCACCCTCCAAGACAAATCTCTGGTGAGAGATGCAGTAAGCAGAGATAAAAATTCAATACTGGTTCAAACTAAAATGCCAAAGTAGACTTGTGGGCATTTCATGAATTGGCATATTGATATACTGCACCTATATGATGTTCTGCATTTTCTGTAGTCAAAGTATGCAAAAATATTCAGACTTCATGAATATAGATTTTTTTCATAAGAAAAACCCTCAGTGTCTGAATGAGGACATGCGTTTGATTCACACAGTATAAGGCTTTTTTATTCAAAGTGCCAAAACCCACTGAATTTATGTTGACTAAATAAAAAAGTTGGAAGAAAAATTCCTTTAATAAACTTCCTTCTCTTTAATGTATGACCGAAAATGTTTCAGTCTATCTATCAAAATCATCACAGATCTTAACAAACTCATATTTCACAGATTTCCCAGAGAACCATGACATTCCCATATTAGGACATGAAAATTCAAAAATACCCTGTCTTAATTAAAGGGGGAAAAAATACATACCCAGTTTAGGCAGCAGCACAACACACTGCTTTTCCTTCTTTTATTGCCTTGTCCCCTTAAACAACTTTGTGAGATAAAGATCAGCTCCCAAAATTTCTCCTTTTATAGAAGAAGCACCAAAACCTACATTTGCTGACCATTAGTGCTGTCATGCTTTAGCAGCATTTTCACTTTCTTCGAGTTCTTCCTCTCAGATCAGCACAACATTTCTCCCTCCCTTCCCCACCAGCAACCTCTTATATTTTCATTATTACTTCCAAATTTTTCTGCCTTACTTGGCTGCTGCTTGCTTTCTTCCCACTTGTCCAGAGTGGTGGGACACTGGAGTAATGTCACTATCATTGATAAGGACAAAGAACTCTAATTATTTTTAAGATTGATAATTGCTGCCTGCATGAAGGTGACAAAGGTTCAAAAGAAGCTCAACATGACCCAACAACGTGTGCTCACAGCCCAGAAAGGAAATTGTATCCTGAGCTGCGTTCCATGAGCAGTGGACAGCAGGTTGAGGGAAGTGATTCAACCCCTCTGCTCTGGGGAGACCTCCTGGAGTAATCCATCCAGCTCTAGGATCCCAGCACAGGAAGAACATGGACCCCTTGGAGCAAGCCCAGAGAATGGCCATGAAGATGACCAGAGGGCTGGAGCACCTCTCCTGTGAAGATGGACTGAGAGAGCTGGAGTTGTTTATCCTGGAGAAGAGAAGGCTCCAGGGAGACCTTAGAGCAGCTTCCAGAGCCTAAAGGGAGCCTAAAAGAGAGAGAGAGAGGGACTTTTTACAAGGGCATGGAGTGATAGGACAAGGGGGAATGGTCTTAATCAGAAGAAGAGTAGATCTAAATCACATATTAGGAAGAAATTCTTTACAGTCAGGGCAGTGAGGCACTGGCACAGGTTGCCCATGGAAGCTGTGGATGCTCCATCCCTGGAAGTGTTCCAGGCCAGGTTACATGGAGCCTTGGGTCTGGTCTAGTGGAAGGAGTCCCTGTCCATGGCAGGGGGTTGGAAGCAGATGATCTTCAAAGTCTTCTCCAAACCAAACCATTCTATGATTCTACAATCACTTGTCAGAAAGGTCAGGAGGTTTTGTTTAGATTACACTGTCATGAGGACTGGAACTAATGAATTTTGGCTTCCACAGGATTAATTGCTTATAAGTTGAGTTGAGTTTCTGAAGACAAAGGTGATGAGGCATTAACTGTCCCTGAAATGTCTCCTTTGGGATAGACATCCACTTGTCTCTGTGAATGGAGCCTCAGACACTCCACATGAACTGGATATTTACTTCAACCTTTTTTCAAAGTGGCCCTTTAAAGCCTTTTCCTTATCTACCTAGCTCCCTAACGTTATGTTATATGTTATGTTATGTTATATGTGAAAATATAACAATTGATATTTCCACAGGCTGGTCAATCTGAAATCTGCAAACAGGTACAGGTTTATGGTGGATGAACCAGGTAAAACTTGGTCTAAAAAAAATTCCATTTCCACTTGGGGAGAAGAGCAGGAGTGGAAGGCTGAACTACTTATGAAACAGTGTATATTGACAAATTATTTTGATTTGTCTATAGATAGATTTCAAGAGAGTTATGTATTAATTTGAAAAATTCCTCGTAGCTGTATTTGTGATTTACAGTGTCCTGATTGGACCCTGTGCTCTTACCCAGCACTGCTGTAGCCTCAATTCACACACCAAGTCTTGCACACTGTGGCCCAATTGAAGCAATTTTGCATGAGATTCTTTACAACTGAAAAATAGCTCAAATAGCATGTTTTATCAGAAATGGGTTTTGATAAAACATGCACTCCACAGGGAGCACGTCTAAAAGGGAGCTTTCTCCACAGGCACTCTCCTTTTATGCACATACAGCATCTGTAATGGAAATGAGCTTCTCAAACTGCTGCTTTTAGCTGGAGAAAATGGGAGGGGAAAATGAACCCACAAGGCAGTTTTGTTATTCAGAAGGCAAACGGATGAATATAGGATTTATAAAACTTTTTGAAACTGATCACTGAGCTTGCTTATGTCTCGTAGAGCTAACTGGGAGTAGATTCATGACATCTGTGTTGTTTTAAATGTTTTGGGATTTTCTGAGTATCAGTTCTTGCATTGTTAACATCACCACAAATTGTTGCTGATGTGAGGTCATCATAATCCTGGGCATAAATAGCAATACTTCAGGTCAATTTGATTTGTTGGGAATTGCACAACTTGGACCACTCTTAAGGTGAGGCTGCACCCTAACAAGATTTAGTTCACAAAAATTGCTTTGCTTCTTTGTTATTTCTTTTCCTCTGCCAGTTAGACCCAATGCATTCCTTTCTTTTATTGTCTTTCACATCATCCCACAGAGCAGCAGCATGTCAAGGTTGCTGCATCTTGCAGAGAGAGTGAGAACTTGATCTATTTCTTGTCAGGAGAAGTGTGGTAGATGTGAGGGATCCCAGCAGGCACCAGCGCTGGCATGCTCTTCCAGCTAGACTTCCCTCCTTCCTCTTCCATCCTGGTGACTCCTCTCCTCATGGGATCACCTCCTCCCCATGTGGCAAGAACCTCCTTGTTGGCTCTGTTTCGTTACCATTGAATTAAACTATGCTTGTTGATCAAGTGTAAAATTAAATATGATCTGTACTAAATAATTCCTGTGTCATAAACCCATTTGTGTGGGGTTTTTTCCCTAAACAAATTGAAATCAGTAGCAGTCTGGTCACTGAAATTGGTGAGGGCCCCTAACATCTAATCTGGGTTTTCATTTCTGTTGTGGGAATTGTAATTCCTGCAAAATTTCACACTACAAAACTAATTTCTGGATTTCTCCAGTACAACACCAAAGAATGATCTAACTATGAAGCACAGACTCAGCTAGGCTGATGTCTGACTGCTACAGATGTGTGCTGGAAAATTATTGCAGCTGAGTTGAACTAGGCAAAGATTCATATATTTTAATCCATGCTGATTAAATGAATATTTTTCCAGTGACATTTTACATTGCATAGGCAATCTGGTCTCTTCGAAGTTCCAAGAAACACTAATCAAAAAGAGGTTCTAAGTGTCTTTATTAACAATTTCATTTCTCTAGGGTGTTTAATTCAGAGCCCTTTAATACTGTGCTTGACCTTTTGTGTCCTACAAACTTATTAATACTGCTCCTAAAACTGATTTTTGGGACACTGTACTTTTAACCTTTTTTTTTTTTTTTACTATGAAAGGCAGCTAATTCTTGTTATTTGCTTCTGAAAACCACCTTGGAGTCCACAGACAAGGGCTCCAAATCTTCAGGAGTAATTCTCCTCAGTTTCCTAATGTACATTCTTAAACTCCAGTCTGCCTAGAGAAATACAGTCCTAGTGAGCTAAAACACACAAATGAAATTACCTACCATTTGGCATTCCCTGTGCCTGGTGTTTAAATGAGATCATGTGAAATTTCAGCTGTAGTAAAATGTCCATTTATATATCAAATAGACAAAAAAATTACATTTCCTCCAGATTTGTTTCAAATTAATGTTTTTTCAACATCTTGCAAAAATTGTAGTTAAGCAAAGAAACCATATTATATCACCCTGTGCTGTGGTCTTAGCAAAAATGAATTTTGCTTAGCAAATGAGCCTCTGTTTCCTGTTATATTCTAATATAGCGTGGGAAAGGGAAAAAAAAAAGTTAACATTCAAATAGACAGTAAAATGTTAAAAAGGTCTTTCAGTTTTCTTGCATTTATTTGCTCTCAGCTGCACTGCTGTACAACACTCTGCAGAGCCTGGGTCCTTGAGATACAATTATTACTTCTTAACCCTTCAAGCAGAAAATTTCAGGAATTATCATTTATTCCAAATGCAGACAAGCATCTCCCTACTTATCTCCTTCCTTTCACACAGTGAAATGTATCCCTTTTATTACAAATAAATGCAAATATTTATTAGCAATGTGTGCAGCCATTATTATTGTTGTCCTGGTTAATGCTGTCTCTGAGGCAATGGCATATGAAATATTGCTTATGGCATCCCCAAGTAGAAGCAAAACTGCTCTTAAAACGTTCTTTGCAGAGTTTAATACAAAGAGCGAAAATAAATAATGTCAGGTCCTTGCCACGATCTGCCCATTTTAAACTTTTCAATGGCACAAATCATCATTAATGAAGCACTTAACATTACACTCCTGACAGCACAGCATAAAAATCACTGCAGTCATCCAAAGGATAAGAAGAAACATGGCAGATAACTTCTGGAGGGGAAAGATTTATGCTCTTCTGATGAAACTTTATGGGTTCAAGTTTACATTAGAATAAAGCAGGGGGAAAATGCCTATCTCTTGAAAGCTTTTGGGGGAGATATTTGGAAGGAAATTGTGGGCTTTTTTCCCCAAATGAATGGAATAAATGTCATAGAGCAAGGTCTCAGCAGTAGTGAAATCTGGTTTGCATCATCAGCTATTTTGGTATAAAATACTGCGGCTGGAGTAAAAGGACATAGAGATTTGCATTATAATGCAGAATAAAGTAAATTCTATTACACAAGTCCCCTTTTTACATAGATTTAGTCACAGTTTGCTCCAAAATAGCTGACAGTAAGCTCAACAGCTGGTATCTAATGCTTAATTTCTTTCCTGTTTATTTGTAAAAGCAGAATATTGTGCTCTTTGTATTAAATTATGCATAGAAAACAATCTCAAATCCATATGCCTGTAAGACATGGATCAGCACAAAGACTCCTGTTTGTGATAAAGGATATGACAGTGCACATGAGAGTCTGTGGGAAGTGAGAAGTTTCACTCACCTCCACTCAGAGCTGTTCCATGTTTCTGTGGAGTTGGGATGGAGGCTGAGCAGGTCCCAGAGATGGAGGGACAAGCTGTGGCACAAGTTACTCAGTGCCATGAGAGAGGACTCAGTCCAGACTGCTCCCTGGTGGGAAATAGGTTTTAAGCCAAAGGGGAAGAGGAATAACTCTGTAGAAAGTAATTAACATTTGTGATCAGAGGACAGAAAAGTACAAGGATGGAGATAGTATTTACCAAACCCAAATGAACAAATTAAAAATTTCAGTGGCACATTTCATCGTGCAGCAATTTTGAACAGAAACAGCAGAAGAAAGAGGTAATTTCTAGCTTGGTTCCATAATGCATGTAAATGGAAATGACAGACTTGAGTGAAAGCCAAAAAAATAAGCAAAAACCCACAAACAAATAAACAAAACCCCCCTAGCATTCTTCAACATTTCACACTATTCAGTCCAATGAATACAGAATTCTGTTCTCCAGTAAAGTGTTTTGAGGAAAACTAAAGCAATATATTATATTGAGAGAAGTTTTTTGCTCTCCTGAGCTTATAAAGATAACACCCAGGTTCTGAAATTCAATTTGTCTGCTTATCAAGACGAACATTTACTCTCCTCATTGTAATCAATTCCTATTCAAAATAAGGTGACAATGTTAAAAACATATATTTTCTCAAACTTGATCCACTTGATTGAAAAATTAGGATTTTGTCTCTATTTATTAAACAAAGTATTTCTAAATTTAATCCTACTTTATTTTCTACAAAAGTATGTGATCTATTTAAACCCTGTTTGTATTGCTTCACACTTTCTTAGAGATTCACTAACATATTTAGCTTATCCTTAGCAAAGAACAAATTGTCTTTGTGGGAGGATCATAACGATCTTAAAAAGTGTTCTCTGCCCTCTGTAGTCTATACAGTAATTCTCTAGAGCATTACAGATTCATCCAAATGCTTCTGGGATGAAATAATAAATAGCAGCAAGAAAAGCAAGAGAAAATGATGATATATTCACGTTACTAACCAAGGAAACTATGAAAGAAAGGTAGCCTAAAATTAAATTCCCCGTGGTCCTAGATCAATATTTTGCTGTTATCTGCACTATAGATTGTTGTAGGTGTCAAATTTATAATCATTATAACAACGTCCCACACAGGAAAAACAGAATTAGCTCTGTGCATAAGTTTCTAGAAAATGTATCACTAAAATGCCACACAGAGGTCAAAGTGTTGCTTTTCTTTGACCCATTAATTTTGCTCTCTATCCAAAATGGGTCAAACATTCCTACAGTATAATTTTTTTCTAATTAGAATAATTTAGAGGAATTGCTGCATAATGCACATCCCATCTTAACAATTGTGCAACCAGCTTTCAGAAATAACACTGTGATAACTCTGTCTCTAATTTTGTCAGAGAATATAGAATAATGTTTCCATTTGACCTATTTTCTTCTAGTATTCCTGATGGTTGCTGTGGGAAACCAAGACAATCCTGAGCTTCTGCTAAGCTGAAATGTGTCCCTGTGGTTATTAATTTTTTTGAAATATAGAGCTAATGTTTGTCAGCACAGAAGCTGCAGAAGATAAGGATTACTGGGTATGTGATAAACGCTGAGCATGACAACTGCTGGAAACGCATTTGGTACCATGAGGGGAGAATTTCAAAGGTAAAAATAGGAGTTAAGTGTCTTTGAACATTAATGAGACATTGGTAGATGAGCACCTGTATGTCTTGATTAACATAATGACGGTGGGAAAGAACAAAAAATAATTTGGTCACTAGAAACCTGTTCCTTATGCAGTCTTCAGTACCTCTTTATACTGTGACAAGATGTTCTAAGGGACCACATCATTTTCTCTTTATTTTTCCACAGTGGAAAATCATGCACTTGACTTACCTGTCCAGTTAATCAATACAGTCTGGTTTGGAGCTGAACATGCAGGTTAAACCTGGTGAGTGCAAAACTTGGCTGTAAGGACTATCCCCTCCAATCTCACTGATTTTCTCTTCCCCATGTTGAAGACAATTTTGATTTTACCTGTTTCTACATTTGGCATCCTCACAGCTCTGTTCTAATGTTTTGCATGATGAGACAAAGGGAGTACCAGACTTGGGCAGTCTGACTGCCTTGATATTTCTGCTATCATGTCACCATGACTCACATGAGCCTTTGATGTGGTCAGTGGTTATTCTACATGGACACAAATTTCAGGAGCAATATCTGACCAAGCACTGAGTGTTTTTACTGGGGGGTTGGTGGGGGAAGCCTGTTTAACCTGGAAGGATTCTGAAAAGAGAAATACTTTTATTTTCTGTCCTTTTCTTTGATGCATGACAGCTTGAGTGTTCTCAGTGAATCTGCCATATACCCCACTGTGCATGAAGAAGGACACACAGACAGGGTACATGGTGACACACAGACAGGGTACATGGTAACACCCTGCCTGGAAGGTGTTCAGGGACCAAGCTGTGCCTTCATGGGCAGCTCCAGATCAGCTGCTGCAAATCTGGCAAATGCAAAAAGCTTTTCTGAAATGAGTCTTGTCAAGCCCTGACAGGACTCAAGGCATTTCTTTGCCTTGATGCTCTGGAGGGCAGAGAAATGTTTTCAGTGAGGCTCAAGCAGCACTGGGGCACTTGAGCTGCTCTTCTCAGGGGAGCAGAGGAAAAATAGCAGAGCTGAGAGACCTTTGGGCAGCAGCAGACTGTGGTTCAGCTCCAGGAATCCCCAAGTGCCATCACAGCCACAGCTGCAAGCAGTGACCAGAGCCTCTGCTGCTGCTGCATCTGCACAAGGAGGAAAAGAGAAGGCTGAAGCCTTACCACTTCCTAGGATCCACAAATAAAGCACACAGGAAAAGCTCCTGGTTTGTTGGGAGTTTTTTATAATAGATGAAACATTATCTTTGTAACTGTTACGTGACATTTTGAGCCCTTCTGTGAAAGCATTTTCCATCAGAAATGTTATTGCTATTTATTATTTTCCATTTGGTTCGAGGTGCAGTTTATACACAAGTTATCTCTCTCCAGAGAAATAGACATCCATGGCTTGCAGTTTGAGCTGAAAAGAGATCATTAACACAGTGACATTTGCAGAATCATTAGCAAAGGTGACAGGTACCCCTGGCAGCCTGGGGAAAGGTTTTACACAGTGCATAAAAGTCCTAAAGGCGTTCCCCATAAAGATCATAAAGACCTTCTCTCTCAGTGACACAAGTCAAGCTCTGGCTGCCAATAAAAGATTTAACACTGGTTCTGTGAAGACTGATTTTCAGTTTAGATACTTAAAAGCATGCATATGTTGGCTAGGGAAACCTAATGAAAGCAGGAATAAAAGCAGGGTGAAGTACCTACTGGAAGCAGGGCCAAGAGGGACAGCATCACTCAGAGCAGTGGATGTCACACTGCTCACCTCTGCTGCCAACAAAGGCTGCATGACCACATCTGCATGAGCTCCTGGTAACAGATATTGCACAAAAAGTGTGCCTTGTTTTGTAAACCAAAGACAAAAATATATGTTTGGTGCATTCACTTGTAAGAAAAAAAAAAAAAAGCAGGAGGCCCAGAGAGAATGATGTGTGCTTTTTTACTGCCAACTTTAACATCAATACTGAATTACGTATCTGGCTGCTCAAAAAATGTATCTCTAACTAATCAGTGATAAAGTTCAGAAGAAAAGTTGGTGCAACAGAGCCATATTTTCCTCTCCCTATGGCAAACTGACTGAGGCAATTATACAGCCCAATGTCTTTCTGAAATCCAGAAAAATCCTGTGGATAAATCCCCTCTTTTCCACATTTCAACACTCTTCAGAGTGTCACTCTTTGTGCACAGAAAAGGTAATGATTTAGACAGCAATTTCCAGCAAACTTTTCACATGCCTTTCTGTCAGTCATCTTCACCCCAGGATGAAGAAACATTTCCAGTGGTTTTGAAGTTTTGGAAGGTCCACTGAGATTTCCAAGACCAATTACAAAATGAAAGATATACCCGTCACTTTTAACATCTATTTTCAGCTGACAGCAGTATGATTTATTGCCTATGATATCTGGTTTATTTTATTATATTTTATATTTTATAGTATTTTATATTTCTTTTATTTCAGCAGTGTGTTGCTAGATTTATAAATTATGGATACACATAGGATGGCTGTATCTGGCCTTCTTAACTCACAGTCTTTGGTCTCAATATTGAATGCCTGTGTAAAACACCAATAGGTTCCTATTAACACATCAATGCTTCCTACTAAACCATCCTAAGGTAGGAACCTCAAATGTCCTCCCCAAGGCCATAAGCACCTGGACAAAAAATTCCAAGTTACATCCTCTTTCCCAGCACTTCTTCCAGTCCTGCATGTGGATGTCTCTCCTCCTGTATTTTTCAGCCAGCTCATCTTACTCCCTCCTTTTCCCTCTCTCTCACCACCTAGCTTTTAGCAAGGTTTTTGCATCCTGTCCTCATTGGAAATTGTGTTTCTGGCTGCCTTGAGCACAGAGCAAAAAGCTCAGTGGCTGAGCAGCTCCCTACGTGGTCCCCATTCAGAGCAGAGAAATCCTGGCTGAGCAGCCAACTCCCAGCACTGCACCAGACAAGCCCTGTAAAAGTGATGGATACCTGCTTTCCCCCAGGCTTTCCCTGACAAATTTAGCCATGTTTTGGCAACTAGGTGTCTGTCTGGAAAATCTCCTGAATGCATAAATATTCCTGTGGTTTACTAGTGATAATGCTCGGGTCCATTCTCCTCCTGTATGTGCTAAATAATAGAATTTCTTCTTTCCAGGGTCCTACCTGCTGCCTGTGTGAGAGGCTCAGAGTCACACAGAGCTCTGCTTTGGTAATATCAGCACAGCTGCACAGGCTGAGAGAGCTGGGGCTGTTCAGCCTGGAGAGGACAAGGCTCCAGAGAGACCTCAGAGTCCCTTCCAGAGCCTAAGGGGGCTACAAGAGAGACAAAGAGGGGCTTTTTACAAGGACTGCAGGGATAGGACAAGGGGGAATGGCTTTAAATGGAAAGAGGACAGGTTTAGATGAAATGTCAGGAAGATATTTTTCACAATGAGGGTAATGAGGCATTGAAACAGGTTGCCATGAATAGTAGAAGCCCCATCCCTGGAAACACTCGAGGCTAGGTTGGGTGGGGCTCTGAGCAGCCTGCCCAGTGTCCCCATGTCCCTGCCCATGGCAGAGGGGTTGGACTGGATGACCTTAAAAGGTCCCTTCCAACCCAAATCATTCCATGCTCAAGCAAGCAGCCAGGCAGCCTTCCCAGGGCAAGCAACCAGTTAAGAAATGCAGAGGAAGTGACCCTGACCTTCTCCTGAGGGGCACAGAAACATGGGTTTGCCCAATTGGCACGTGTCAACCTCTGAGCCATCAAAACAGAACTCAAATTCCTTACCTGCTGTCGAGGGAAGGGGATCAAACGGCCACACAAAATGTCTCTACACAAGGAAGGGAAAAACAACCACGCCTGAAGACCTTGAAGGCCTGCTGGTACATTAGTAGGTGTCAAAGAGATCTTTCTGATTTAGTCTTCGACAGGTTGCTATTTTCTACACTTCTCAAGCAACTAAAACCTAGACAATTATCTGTGCTGTTTCCAAGTTCTTAAAATGCCAGACGAAGAAATTTTTGCAGATTTTCCTCTAGTGTGGATTTTTAAAGCTGATGATGGTAAAACAATGACACCTTGTGGCACAGAAGAGCAATCAAACCCACACAGCCACAGGTTTAGATAAAGCATTGCCAGGAAATAGATTACATTTCCCAGAACTACTTTGAATTATTGATGAGCTAAGTTTTCAGCTACAAGTTTTTGCTTAGATCTTTAATCTGAAATTGTTCTTGATGTTTACATCGTTTGAAAGCATCCTTTTAATGATGGGAATAATTTAGATGCTTGTTATTCAGGAATATAGTGAATTTCCAAGATAGTTCTGTAATTATTTTTGCAGCGAATAAAAAATGTTTTCACTTATCCAATATATTCTTGTTGTTAAAAAACACTCCGAGTAATTGTTCATCTTTTTAATGTCCCTGACCTTCCTTCAGGCAACCAGGTGATTTAAATTGCACTGGCTGGCAGGAGAAATGTTGTGCAGAATTGCTAACAAGAAAGATGTGATGCCTGTTCCTTTCATGCAGGTTAAAGGGAAACCTCCAGCTGTCCAGAGTTTTCTCAGCAAGGAGGAATTTCTATTGTAATTATTTTAAATGGGCATAACTGAATGGAACAAATGTGGTGCAATGTCATTTTAGAGTTCTTACCAGAGTTTAGAAGGTTTGATAATAGTGATTTTAAATCAACTCTATTAACTCCAGAAGACTGGAGAGCTAATGATTTGAAGGCACCCCTTCCTTTAATTTGTGGATCTGTTCAAATCAGAAAGCATTAATGACTGTAAGTGGATGAGAGTTCCTACAAACTGAAATAGACCCCAAGATTGTAGCAGCTGCTCAAGTAAAACATTTCAAATTTTATACATTTCACAGTTATTTTGCCATCTACCAAGTGCCAGCTTTCAGTACCAGCACTGATTACTGACCTTACCAGTGTCTTCTCTGACCTCCATTTAGACAAGGTATACTGCAATTTATTGGGATTTTGAGTGAATTATGATGTGATTAAGATGCCTGGTGAGCTATTCCTGGTATTACATTATGCAACTAAAACATTATGCCTGCATTCATATATAACAGTCTAAAAATTAAAATCTTTTTTGTCAGCATAATAACATTGCTGGGACAGCACTCCTCAGTTCCAAGGGTATTCTGAGGACAAGAATGAAACCCACAATGTTATATAAAAAGCACACCATCATCATCATTAAAGAAGTGATATACAGGAACAAGGTATATTTGCTTCCTCTGTCATTTGTCACTGGGGAGTTTCAAATCTTGACACCTTTTTTGCATCAAGAGGTAATTTTTTTCCAACCTGATGGCAACAAACTATATATTTTACTTTGGCATAGTGTAGATTACAAAATAAATCTTAAATAGTATTCACCTCAAACATTAGACAACAAATAAGTCAAATATATCAGCAATGGCACATGACTAATAGTGCACTTACACAAAACGTGGAAATCACTTCTCCTTTTGAAAAGGAGCCTGTACTCACCAATTATTGTGAGATCTAATGGTGCATTAAGCAATTGCTGCTGTAGGCAGTGCACATCCAAAAAATCACAGAGCTTCTCTGACACACATTAAACCAAAAATCCACCCTCGTGCTGTGCTCAGGACTGCAGTTCAGGCCTTGGCATGTGCTCAGCTGCATCTGCCATCCTTCAGACATCACAGCCTGACAGCAGCCTCCTCATCAGCAGCAGCATGGGGCCAGTAAGCCAAGAGCCTCTGGGAGATCCCTTGTCTGATGGGAGTGGTACTGCTGCTCAGTGGGGCAAAGATGTCACAATTTACATCTCCCCTCTTCAGTCCCTGTAAACTTGCTCTGCAGACAGAGACTAAACCAGCCCTCACTCACACCCATGTTTGCCAGCTCTCCTGGAGCTGCAGAACAGCCAAGGGCAAGTTCATGACAGCCAGTCCTCTCCTCACCACTTATTTATACCTCTTGTCCCACCTGAGTCCCAGCTAGCCTGGGTGCTGGAATATTTCTTGATCCAGCAGTGCTACAAAGCTCACAGGCAAGAGAGTTTTCCCCTGATCATTATACATGTGCTTTATTGTCATTTTGTAGCATCCTGTTATGTGTGTTCTGTATTCACTCAGTTTACTTGGGTCACTGACTTATGGGACTATTTCTGGGTTTGCACTTTCGGTAGAGATGAGGGAACTCAACTGGCTGTATGCCTGTTTTTAAGGGAGCATAAAAATGCTGGAAAATGACAGAAAATAACTGTTATTATGCTTATGCATGGTAAAATATCCAGGCTACTCCAAAAAAAAGGGATGTGCTTTTTTACTTTTTATTACAGTGTCATGGAGATAGAATATTTATGTCCTGATGTGCAGAACAAATGAGATGCTCTTACTTGCTTGCTGTCTCATTGAGTCATTAAAGTGAGTTGATGAACATTAATTTTTACATCAGAAAAAAAACCAACAAATAAGCGTTGCTTTCTTCCTTTGTTCTTACCTTCTGTTTGTAAAGTTCTAGGAATTAATAAAGACTGACACTTTCACAGCTCACAAATGAGAATTAACCATCCTTATCATGAGTTTGGAGATTGATTTAACCTCCTTTGGCCTTGTTGTGAACTACACCTGTGGCATTTTTAATGTTTTACCACCTTAAACATAAAAGTGGAAAATAAAATCCTGAATCTTCTAAAATCCCTTAAATATATTTATATTCCCTATTTCTGAAAAATACCCAAATCCTTCTGTTTCCTCTGACTTTTTGCTTCCTTGGGTTATTAATCTTCTGATTTGCAGCCACTTCAATCCTCAGGACAGCATTGCTCTACCACATAAACCAGGGGTTCAGGGAGGTCTGGTTTGGAAATACCTGGAGACTAAAAGCTTCAGACATCAGTGAAACCTCAGAAAGCCTCCAAAATCTGTCTGCCTAGTAAAACCCCTTTGAGAAGTGATGGCATTTTAACATAAGCAACACAGAGCTGCATGTCAAGATGATGATGCACTTTTTCTCCAACCTCTTACACTTCATTTGCTACAGCCCCTGCCACATGTGGGATCTTAACAAAAAAATATTGAAATCTTTGCTCACCATGGGCTGCCTGGCGCTAATATTTGAACTAGAATTAAGGGCTCCTAGGCTTAGAATCCCTCCCATCAAAATGCAGCCACAGGAAAAGCTCCAAAATCTCTCCATGGTTGAGCTAGTGTCTGACAGGTAACCAGCTGGCACAGGATCAGATTTCCTATCTCGAAGTGAAGCAGAGATATTGTTCAAAATATAATGAGCACCTTTTTTTGTGCCTCCATTTCCACACCCTTGCATTCAACCAGTCATTCCTGTTTGTGCCTTGCCTGCCACTCCAGCCTGCCCACTGAGCCTGTGCTGCTCAAACACTTCTGCTGGTGGTGAAACACCAAACATTATGACTCACTTGGCCCTTGCTGAGGTGAAACCAGTGAGAAATGGAAGTGGGTATGTGGATGAAGGCATTTAAATGTGGGCCAGGGCAGCTGAGGGAGGTGCCCTCTGAGCCCCTAGTAGCTTCTGCAGTAAGGAAGCAGGGGAAGGACTGCTTTCCCCAGGCTGGAAACAGCAATAGAGGAGTTTTGCTGGGCTCTTTCTTCATCTCTTTGTCTGCTCTACATATCTAAAACTTTTGAAAATGGCTTATGCTTGGCTTCTTTGCTCAAAGTTGTTGTTTCAGACTCTCTGCAGACTCAGATAAGAAAACTCTGAGTATGGTCACATCCAGTTTCAATCTTTCCTTCATGATCTTTCTACAAAAAATAATATAATAAAAAAAATTTGCTTTTTTCAATTAGCTGGCTCCAATTCTTGTCTTACCACACCAGAGGTTAATATGTGTTCTATGCGTTCCCATGGCTCTAGCTCTCGGGTCATTTCAAGCATCCACTGCCCATTTTCAAACTATTTTCAGCCTCAGTCAAACCTGGATATAAATAAATATTTATATTTATATTTATATTTATTTATATTTAATAAAAAATAAATAAATAAATCGTAGCACGTTGCACTACTGTCGTTTACAAACTTGTGTGTAAGAAAAGAGGATAATTTTAGGGCGGACAAGAGGTTTGTTTTAAAACTGTGATCTGAGATTAAAGCTCTCAAAGGAAATTGCTCTGAATTGAATCTTATACCCAGGACATGTCCAAGCCAAGAAATATTCCTTCTTTAAAACCCTGTTGTGCAATGTGTTTCAATTACAGGAGCTTTGGACTAACATTACCTTTGCACAGGTCAATTTAGCTAACATGTTCCTAAATGTAATATGGCCTAAACCTTATAAAAAGAATTCAAAACCAAATTGCTTGAATCATGCACTCAGACATTTTTATCTATGCATTGAGATATAATTTCACTACCCTAAATATAACCACAATATTAAATCAGACTGTTTATGTGAGGAAGATTATTTACATATTTCCTCAGAATGAGTCATTTGGTTCTTCAATTCAATTGTGGCTGTTGCATGTATTAATGCTAAAATCTCTTAAATATATTTTTCCATTTCTGAAAAGTAGACAAAAACCACTGCTTCTTCTAAATATTAATCTTTTGCCCAACATGTTCACCAAGCCCAAAAGTGAAAAGATCAAGTATAGAAATCCCCCAAAACTGAATTTAAAAAGACTGTTTTAAATACTCTGGTGGAAAGACTTCTCGTATTGCTTTGCTCAACCCTCAGTCTTTCACAGACTAAATGTTCACTAGTTCTTCAATCATTCATAGAATGGAAAAGATAAATAACTTTGTCTGGTTTGTTTTTGCATGTCTTTTAGTGATTGTTATTTAGATTTAGCTCAGTCAGAACAGCAGTGATATCTCTATGATTGCAACAATGTGCATACTGAATCAACACTTGACTCGAAGCTAGCTTTTTTGACCCAAATTTAGGATTTTTTTTTACTCACAGGTGGAGTAGCTGTATAACAAGTGAAAATTTGCTCTACAGTGACACCAAATGTAACGAAAAGGAAGCAGCAGAGGTTGAATAAATGACATCCTGAAATTGGTCACCAGAGAGAAGAGATCAGTGACTGGATGAGACACTGCTTAGGAGAGTTTTACAAACCCCATACACTGGATAATTTAACCACATTCATGTAGTTTAAGCTGCTGTTGAAGCTGGAGAGCCCCAAGTAGAAGCCTCTGCTCCCAGAGCAGCCCAGACACTGCTATAGAAATTCCTTTACTTTGCATGGAGGGGTCAGGGGAAAATTTAAACCTAAATGCTGCATCCAACCACTAAATTTTTACTCTAATTCGTTTCTTTCTAGGAAAGGTGCTGCACATAAGGCTGGTGTGGCCAGGACAGGTCTGAGATCTTCTAACCATGCATAATCCAACCCAGCTGTTGCATATTTCTGAGTGCTTTGATGTCCTGGTAGATTATGGAAAGCCTCCAATCAAGACAAGAAATCAATGCTCCCTGACTCCATTGATATGGTTAATCAAGAGGCACAGCTTGAATTTCAGCTGACAACTCACACTGAGCTGCTCAGTCGATTCACAATGGAATAAAATGCCAGTAGGAAATCATTAAGATATTATTTCAATGGAATAAATGCAAGAAAATAACATTATTCTCGCTGCATCTTCTGCAAGCATAAACAGGAACAAAAATTGCCCAGGTAATTATTTAAAGTGATTATGGAATACTTTTTACTGTTCAGATACTGAATACTGTCATAGAAAATGTGTCTGCTCTTCTCCAACAACCCTTTACTCAATTAATACAATATGAAGGTATAATCTTCACAGGTTATTTTATTCTTTGTTTTTACACTTGAAGTAGATATAAAGTTCAGATCCTGTCTCTCATTTAGCTTGCAATATTTGTTTCAAAATTCACCTGAGTCTGAATCAAAAGCTACGCAAAAGTATGCACACACTTTATTGTACACACTCACCTGTGAATAAAAAATCATAAATAAAATACCTGTCTTGTTTTCAAGCATCCTTTGCATATCAGCTTCACAATTAGTCCAGATAAATTTTAAATTGTAAATGTTGTTGTAAATAATGGCAAAGTCTATATTTTCCCTCCTAAAAATGGAAGATAAATTCAATACGTAAGACTGAAAAGTTCAAGAAAAGACTTTTTGCTTAATCTACATGTGGAGAGGTTCTGATGGCAACTTTTTAAGGTTTTTTTCCTAACTGTGTTTCCTTGGCATGACTTAAATACCACTCGCTTTTACTTTAATTTGAGGGTTTGAACCTGTTTTAGCTCCTGTGGTTAGACACAAGAAAATGCTTAGTGGTTACTGTCTACTCACAATCTTCACCTTATAATGATTTTTTTCTTTAAATTGCTGTCCCTTTTTGTTTCTTATAGAACAAAACTGCACTTGCAATTAAATTTAATGAAAGCCAGAAAAAAAGTATGGAGGTCAGATAATTTAAATTATGTCCTTTTCCATCCTGCAATACACTTCTGAAGAACTGCCTAGCAGAATGGAAGGCTGTCAAAGTCCTTTTGTATTCCCATACCAACTAGTATTCTACTTGTATGAAAAAACTAATTAATATGTCTGTAATAATTACTTTTAATGAGGAGTTATCTATTCTTTTCTTTATAGAGAGTTCTGGAAGAGGAGTATACAATTAAGAGATGACAGTTCAGTGATCCAAAGTCTTTTTATTTCCCAAGGTGCAGTGGATCAGTCCAAGTTTCTTCTTCTTTCTATAGCCACTCTAATAGGTTTTCCATTTCTGGAGAGTACTTTTGAACAGCTAATTCCACTTTGAAGAAATAAGAAGCTTTCCAGATGACATTTTACATTCATCAAAATATGTCCTGCTAGATGTATTAGGCCTTTCTTCTACTAATTTACAGACAAGCTGAACAAGGATAAAAAAACAGATTCAAATTAGTTCTAATAATGTGCATCAGGAAGACTTCAAAATTAAGACTTAGTCAAGACACAGAAAAGGAGCAGTATTAAATATGGCTTCAAAATATTGGTCACAGTATGCAGCTTATATAAAAATGCATTCAGCTACAAATTCAGATCAAGTTGGAAAAAAAGTAAAACAGTAATTTCGGCATGCTTTCTGCCTACAGAGCTGCATAGCCATTCTTTTCCCTTAGAGATCACAGGTGAAAGTCAATAAATTATCTTGTTTTCTTTCTTCAGTATCAATAAGGTGTTTGCCAAGGTAGGCAGCAACCATGGCTCCTGGTTTTATTAAAATTCAGAATTAAGCAGCAGAATATCTGTTACCCTTACAAGGCTTGCCATACAAGGAACACCAAATTTATGGCCCTTCTTTCAGTCAAAGGTACTGATCTTCATTTATCAAGTGCTGTGAAATCTCAAAATTCAGTTAGGTCATCCCTCAGTCTGCACAATGAAAGAACACAAAGAGTCTACAGTTTTCTCTGCCTTAAAAGCAGATTGAAGTGTTCCCTTTGCAAATGGATCCAGACACAGTGGTTTTCATTTCATTGCCTTCAGACTGCTTTGCTGCAGCTGTCACTAATGTAGAAATGAAGACAAATACAAAATCTATGCTTTGAATAAATCTGTTCCTTCAAAGGCTGCAAAACATTGCTCAGTCACAGTAGGCTAAGGACCATGTGCATGCTAGATTGGGTTCCACAAAATTGAATGCCAGGGTCTCTGTGGCACATGCCTTTAATCAGAACAAGCTGCTCTGAAGCTTTTTTGTTTGTTTGCTTCTCCATGTGCCACTGCCCCAGTCAGCTGAAATCTAGAGGCCTGATTTTCAAACGCATTTGTTTTTCTGGCTCCCACTACAGCAGATGCAAACAATGCTACAGCTGTGCTCATGTGGGACACATCAGGTCACTGAGACCAGAGGGAGATAACTAAGAAGCAGAGAAGCCAGGCATAGTGTGTAGAACACGTAAAAGAGACTTAAATAATTCCAAGTGGTTAAAACCAGTCTCCAGGGCATTCTGCCCAGGAAAAGCTTTCCTGTATTATGACTGTTCTCCTTTAAGTGTGAGTGAGGAATAAGAAATGACCAGCTATTTCTCCTCTCCATCTTCATCCTCAACAGCAAGACAAAGCCAGTGGAAAAGCTGCCAGCTTTTCCTGTCCAAGGGGAAGCTGAAAGCCCACTCTAGGGGCTAGGCACACTTAACCATTGCTCAGATCCAAAAATCCATTTAAATATTACAAAAAAATCTCTATCCAATAATGTAAAGTTTTCTCTGCATAACGCTAGTAATACTTCTCAAGTGCATTCCTTTCTTCTTATTAATAATTCACTCTGTAAACTGAAATTGGAGCACTAATATAAAATTGAAAGTATCTCTTCTTGTCCTAGATAGCTCCAGAGGATCTTGGCAAATTATCATGACGTCTTTACTTGCTGTAAGTCTCTCTGATATTCCAAATTCACAGCTGGAAAATCTCTAGAGGAAATGCTGAAAGGTAGCAATCTGCACTTTAGCCAAAAATTGGAATCTGTATATACAGAATGACAAGTCACATCAGAACAATTACATTTCTTCATTTCTATTTCCCTCTGTTTTCTTATTGTTTCTGGAGTAACCACTCCATTTATGAAAGTTAGTATGCAGCTGGAGCCTCTAGACATCTCCTTCAGCTCTTAGTTTTCTTAACGAATTACATCTTTAAAAATGATACTCAAGTAGCTGCCTTTCCTTGCAAATTGACATTGTGCATCCTTGATCAAAGCACTTCCTGGGAGTCTCAGGTATCTCTCTTAGTCAACACTTCCATTCTCTCTCTTTGCACTCTTTCTTCTCATCTAAATGCAGTTTTTTAAGGTCTTCTCTCCTCATGCCTTCTAATTCCTGTGATCTGAACCCATGAGTCTTTTTCCCTAATTTCATTCTAGTTTCTCTTTTTTTCTCTCCAGTCTCTGTTCCCATGGTAGGTGTTCACACAACCCCTTTGCTGTACATTTCACCACACACTCGGTGGCCTCAGGCAGGTCTCCAGGGCTGTTTTCACCCAACACTGGCCCTTTCTGATCTCTCACTCTTTGTGTTTTACCAGTATTGTCATTTACTGTGCTTCTTTCCCACTAGTCCCCAGCCAACAGTACCAAAAACTTTCCTATGGCCACCTAATTCTTCCATTTCAATGACATTTTTTCATCTCAAGATATCTCTTTCCTATCCTCCTTCCTTTCCCCTATGAGCATAATTGTTGATTTTCCCTGTTTCAGCCATGATTTCTAAGTCTTCCTATACAAATGACTCTACTTTTGTAACTCAGTTGACCACAGCCTTAGATCCTTTCACATCTTTTATTTGACATAACACATTTTCCTATTTCGCCCTTCATTATTTTTCTTGATAAAAGAACTGTTGAGCATGCCAAATTAAAATTACATTTTAACCTTGCGATTCCATGAAACTTAACCTTTTCATGCCCTCATTTTTCTTGTGCAATTTCTCCCTCCTTTTTAAATTTGATCTCCTCTGTTTGTCTCCATGGCTTCACGCCCCCAGTATAATTTCTTTTGCATTTCTCCTGAATTCTTTTGCATCTTTACCCTCACGGTACAAAGATGTTCTCTTCTATTCTGTCTAAACAACAGTTTAAAAAAATCCTCTAATTCTATTTGGTTTTACAATAACTACCTCTTCCAGTTGTCCTTTTACCTTCAGTTTGTTCTTCATGACAATTACAACTGGTGTCCATCACTGGACAGGCACAGATGCCTCTTGTCCAAGTTCTCAGCTTCTGCTTTCTCAAGCACTGCAACATCCATAACAAATTCAGTCATGTCTTCCCTACACTTTTGCAGACTGTTTTACTATTTCCTTGTTTTGAGCACATCATTCTTCTCTCTTCATTCCTCCACTGCCATCCTGCCTTCAGATGATTGAACATGAATAAACATACAGTGTTACATCTCCTCACAGCATAAACCTATTCCATCTATCAAAAGAAAAAAAAATAATAACAAATGGTGCATGGAAACACACTACCTCCAAGATTATGAGATTTGAATGTCTCACAGGGAAATTTTCAATCTAAGTTGGCACATCCAACACAAAGCTTCTGTCCCAGTTAAAGTCACATCACCAACATTACTGTTCATGTATTTTGGAGAAATTTTCTTTCTTTGCATTAAAGGCTTGCATCTGATGCTCTTACTTAAACTGAGTAATACTTTGTTTCATGACTCAGTCTGCTGAGGTCATGACTTGCAAAGAAAAGTGCTATTTAATTTGTCTGTACCAAAACCTGTCTTTTAAATATTATTTTTAAATTTGTATTTGAAAGATCACACTTTTTTTCCCCTTCTTCTTTTGCTTTACTGTTTTTTTAAATATGTCAATCACATCCATTAGTCAGGGATCAGAGGCTGTATGACTTCATTAGATAAAAGATTATGATTCATGGATTTTTCCCATATGCTGTTTTTCATTTGTGAGCAGAATAAGGAAACAGGTCACTGGTGAACTTCATTTCATGGTACATGACAACTGGCATGCAAATGAAATGCAATCTCAAACTGCTTGATCTTCTTACAACTGCCTTTGATCTTCAGTTGCATATTTCTATACATCAGTGGTTCAATAACCTTTATAGTGTATGTAATGACAGCTGACATCAGATTAATTGATTTTTACAAAAGTACCCTAGAAATATGATGAAATAATTAGTAAATGATCATGTTCCTGACTGAAAGGTAATATACTATTTTACAAAAGAATGAATCTATTATTTTAATGATTTCTAATTGATTTAATGAATGTGATTCTATCAGACACCATTCTGCTTTGCTCCAGTTTTCAAAAGTATATTTACTAATAGACCTTCTGTTTTCCACAGGGATGCTCTGGATTCTATGCTCAGTCTGGAAATTTTTTTGCAATATGCCATAGGCAAGCAGAAAATAAGACACTTTACCATACTTGTTTTAAGAAGCTTACGATGTTCTACTCAATTCATTTTAATAGTTTTTCCAATGACTAAACCTCTAGCTTCTTATCTAAGTTAAGCTGGTCAAGGCCTGAGTTAAAAGTAGGATGAAGGCGGAAAAAAGCTGCCTTAGGGCTGCTCTGTATATCACCTTTGATTCAGTTGCGTGACATACCTGTGACATCCTTATGCCAAAGGAGAACACGATACAAGTTGCCTGGACCAAAGGGATGTATCCAAAGGGCAAAGTAACAGAAGAAGAAAATAATAAGACCAGAGGAAGTTAAATTAATTTAAGTGCTCACAGACCAAAGTTGCAAAGGGAAGATGATAAAGCAAATGGATACAAAGAGCTGGTAACCTCATTGGAATTAAAACTGTAAATTTGATGCTATAGCTTTGAAGAATATAGTTTGAAGCAAAAATTAGTTCTGTGAATTAAAAATAATTAACGAATTCCTTTTTCTACTAATAATATTTATCTCTCTATCATTACACCCAATCCAAGTCTCACATCTGTTTGTTATGAACTGTGAAGCTTAATATGAAATTGAATGTCTTAATAGCAATTTGAATTGCGCACTTTCATGGCCTTGAATGTATTTTAGTCAAGCACTGGGCTTCTGAAGTGACACTTCAGCCAGTTTTCCTAAATAGGTCAATTAAACCTTGAGATTAATTGGCTTAAAAATGCTCTTTCCTGAAATTGGTGAGCCCACTCTTGTTAAGCTCTTTCTGTCTTTCTTTTGATATGGTTTCTAGGTAGAAATGCATTGGAATTTGTCACCTCTGTAAAAATGGTACTGATCAAATTATTTCTGGTTGTTTGCGTTTTTTCCTGTTCCACCCCTACCCTCCAAACAGGATCCATTTTCAGGCAAGGGAGATTGTGTGCAAGGATGAACACTGGACAACAGCAACAATGAAAATACCAAAGTCAGCTCTGCCAACTATGATTTTATTCTTATTGTTCTAACTCTGGTTACAGAAAAATTAATCTGTAAAAAAAAGGCACTGCATGGCTGGCTCTGTCACCTCTGTCTTTCCCATTCATATTGCTTATTCTTAAGAGAGGTCTCCTATCCCACTTTGTGTTTAGCAAGCGAAGCTCATGAAAGGAGGAAAATACCTGGTGGTCAGAGCTGAGTAAGCCAGGGTGGGAGTCTGGAGGAAGCTTGTGGAGGGTCTGGATGGTGACTGCTCCAGCAGCATCAGCAGCTCCTCCTGCCCCATTGTCACCCCCAGGAGCAGGAGCAGAGGCTGGAACATGTCAGTCCAGCATAGCTGATAGGGCATTGCTGTGGCCAGAGGCCCCTTGTGTCTCCTGCCCAAGTGTGGCTGCAGAGGGAAGGAACAAAACCCCATGTCAGATTCTCCAACTCTTCACGCTTGAAAAATGCCATGGGTGGAGCTGGAGAGATTGCTGTCTTTTAAATACAGAGGCTCTCCTTGCATCCAGGGAGTGGCTGGAAATGCTGCCATCCCTCAGGCTTGTCTCCACTGGGAAAATTGTGAAACCTCTTTCCTCAGCCCCTCACCATCTCCCAGTAGGTTTCACAAACTCTGCTCTGCAGGGTCTTCCTCCACCTCCACAGGGTCTTCGTTTCTCCCACAGGAGCTAAGGCCATCACTAGCCCTTAAGCCTCCTCATCATCCTCTCCCTTTGCCAGTGTTCCCTCCAGATGTTCAGTATCTGACTCTTCCATCACACTGGTTTTTCTGGATGCCAGGGGAGCCAGGATGATCACCCATGAGAGGGGTTTTTAGGGGCAAGGGAAGGTGAGAGAGCACAGGCCTGCAAAACCACTGTCTTGGTTTGAAAACAAACCAGTGGGAGATCACAAGTCAAGATTGAAATTAAAAATAAGTGAAATAATACAAGGAAAAGCACTGACAAAGTCAGATACAACCTAACACCCTGTTAGGGTGGTAGTAGCAGTCCGACTGAAGTAGTCCAGTTGAAGTGGTGATCCTGTGAAGGTCTAGTCTCCAGCTGAAGATCCAGTAGTAGCTCTGGTCCTCTGGGAACCCAGTAGACAGGGCTAACTCAGGCAGTTCCAAGGCCAGGTTATATCCAGGTGGGAACACCTGGCTCCTCCCTCCTCGGCAGAGCATCTCACAATGGGATGAGATAAGTCCATGAGTCACACGGTGGGTCCCTTATGGCCCATTGCCTGTCATGCGGGGTGGGTCGTTAGCAAGTGATAATAGCTAACGGATGGCCCATTGCCTGTCATCCGGAGTGGGTGATAGCAGCTAATGGCCCACAGCTGGTGGTAATAGAATACTTAACTACATCAATATTGCAACCTAGGACAACCACCAAACATGGGGTTGCATGGCAGGAGGATGGAGGGAAATACTGGGGCAGTCCTGGAGGTTTTGACATGGCAGAAATACAGGAACCCTCAGTCACCAGCTTTGTGGAAAGATAAAGCAGGAGTGTGACATTGGGAAGAACAGCAGCACAGAGTTGAGTAACAACCAGATGTTAACTCAAAATGAGGCACTTTTAGTACTCCTAGAGGGGATTTCCACTTTGAGCAAGGTTGTTCATTCAACATTTGCCCTGAAAGAGATGTAAGAAAGTCTGAGAATGAGCCTCGGGAACATTTTTCCCTTCAGCCCTTAGACAGCCTGCCTAATGTTCCAAAAAGCCATCCTAATCCTGTCAGCAGAAATGCCTCAGAGACAGTAAGCCAGCTCTTCCCAGTCCAGCAGAAGCAGAAGTAATGCTGCAGTGCACAGAGTAATTCTGGTTTGACCTAAACTTCTGTTCCTTTACTTGTTAGTCATTTTTTGCTACATATTTCTAAACTGCAAATGCTCTTTGACGACAGTGATGGTTTTACCTAGCACAACACAGACTGGGGACTGGGTCTCAGTCCATGTTAGCTGACACAGCTCCACCAACCAGAGGCCAGCCCTGTCCATTTGGATGCCAATACATTGATTTAAGCTGCCTGTTGTGCTCACACTCTGTGTAATTAATGCAGATGGAGAAATTCATGTCCCTTCTGAGCACTGCCCACAGCAGTGGTGTGAATCTGTCGGAGATGGGGTGACTGTGAGCAGAGAGGTGCCAAGCAGACACACACCAGCTGTCCTAGACACACAGCTTGAATTTAACGAGGTGTGTGGCAAGTCAGGAACTTCACTGGTTATCCAAAGTGCAGCAGTCCTTTCATATCTCAATATTGGTTCAAAATCTGCAGAGAGATGCCACTGTAACATGGTGATTGATCTTCCTAAATTGATAATCACCCGTCCTGAATCTGGGAGAACAAGGGATGCCTCCCAGTCCAGACTGTCCATACCAGTAAGATATGTTACAGCAATTTTGATAATCAAGGTAACAAAACCTGCAGTCCCTTTTACCCCCTCCTGCCCAAGCTGTTTATACTGGCAGATGGTTACACCTTAGCAGGTCCTATCTCAGAGAGAAACCCATGGAAGGAAGAAGCTCAGTGACGGTATAGCCCTAAATAAATCCCCATTGTTCAATCTTCAAAAGCACAGTAGAAGGGGAATGAGATGAACCTTGGGGTGCTGGGAGGTCCCAGCTTCCCCAAGGGGAAACACCAGCAATATGCCTGGCTGGAGTCAGCACTGTAAAATGTCATTTATTTCAGTTTTAGATACTTAGCTTTTTGCCTTCATCTGAACCCATCAACCAGAGCATGAAATGCTCACTTTCACATTCAGCTCAAGCCCAGCCTGCACTTCATATCCCTTTTTTCTTCCCTCCAGTGTTTCTTGGCACAGACAAGAAATCAGAGCCAGCAAAGGGATTAAGCCCAAAGACAGGACCTACAGGTTCAGAAAAAAAACAAACTTGACAAACTCCTTTTCCCTCTCTTTTCTCCCACTGCCAAGGATTTTTCTTGTCACACTGCTCATCCAGCGTTCCTGGAGTCCACAGGTAATGTGCATCTGCCACAGTGATGGGATCAGACTCTTGGAGGCACAATCACACCATCTATAAACAATAAAATTCCTAGCTGCTATAATCATGTTGTCCGCAATGAGTAATGTGTTCTGCAAAAAATGCCTAAGGAAGCTGCTGGAGTATGGTGAAGGTGGATATAAACTATCCTTCTGAAAGCAGTGTCTGACAGTTGGTCAAAATATCAACCAAACAGTTACTGAAATATTCATTACAATTTTCTTTGCCTTCCTAAATTATGTTAGTCGTACTAGAATAGCCATATTGTTAGGAGGTATAGTGAGGGCAGAATTCAAACTCTCCTCTGCAGCACACACTCCCCAGACACCAGGGCTCCTACCAGCATTTTGACAAGCTCATGTCATGAAATGATGTGACCCTGACTAAAAAGTAGTTATTTAAGGGGTGTATGAAAAATTGGGATCTCTCTCTTTAAACATTTGACCCTGAGGCAGAAGAGGAGGGTAGGGGGTGGGAGGAAGAGAGAGAAGGAGAGATAATATGATAATCGCTTTAGATAACAGCCTGAGTCATGGTAATAGCAGCCTAATTGCTATCCAAGTGCTTTCAGCAGGAAACAGGCACACCTAGAGAGGCACCTGGGCAGAGCAAGATTAGTCTTAAATGGAAGAAGGACAGAGATATAAAAGCACTTTCATCTGAGTATAGTGGAAAGTAAGAAATAGTTGTTTATGTAGAAACTGCCTGAAATCCAGGAGCTACTTCAGATAATGGGATGTGGTTGGTATGCAATTCATGTGAGAAACAGGCACACTACAGGGCTCCAAAGTGAAATGGGCATTTATATTTAGGCATAGAAAAGAAAATAACCATATGTGGGGAAGAAGTGGTTGATGCTGTCTTTCCAGAATAAAACAGCTTCTGCAATGATTATGACCTTTTCATAAAATAAAATAAAATAAAATAAAATTAATAATGTCAGTCTGACAATAGGAAATAAGACCTGTATGTGAAAGTCAGTATGATGCAGAAAGTGATTTGCTTGGAAGAAAGCTGCCTGAGAATGGAATGGTTTGGAGTTGATTGATAAGCATCAAACATGCCCCTCATATGCATGGTTTTGCACATTTAAGATTTGCTGCTCTCCAGTGCTGCTCTCTGAGCACTGTCCCTGGCTCTGGCTGCAGCCCCTGGCACAGCAGGTGTGGGAGGTTTCCAGAAGGGTTCTGGCAGAGCTCTTGGCCCCTGATCTCAGCCACCCTCCCTGTTTCCTGTGTCGGTTCTGAGAAAGGGGACGTGGTGACCAGGTGCTGCCCACGCGTCTGGGGGGAAATGAAGACTGGGACTTCTGAGTCAAAGACCATAAAATGCTGTTTTGTTTGCACAGAACGAGGTCTGTGGACTGAAGAGAGTTGAGTTTAAGAATCGATTGTGTTCTCTGATGGAGGAGTCAGATCTTTCAGCAAGGGTATTGATTTACGCATTCAACTCTGCAAGTTGCTTTCCACTACATCTTTTGCTACTAAAACTCAGTGATGTGAATGTCAATAGGCATGAACAAAAGCCCCGTGTTTTGAAAAGCCTGAATCTGTATCTGCAGGGTATAAAAACTGTTACATTTCCTTGCTTTTGCTCTCCTCTGCAAGTCATTTTCCAGGTTGTTGGTAATGGATTTTGCATGCAGAATGTATGTGTGTGCCTGTGCATTATCATGATTGTTATTCTCCCCTAAAAATAACACTTTTTGTATTTGTAAATAGAATTTGATGACAGTCTAGAAATATTGCAGGCCGGAAATTATCTGTCTCAAATTGCTGAATAATAGTATTTGGGTAGGCTGTCTTGGCAACAGAGGTACAGCCTCCGGATTCAAGCATCAAAGATTCTCATGGCAACTTTTTTTTGTATACCTGCATAGGCAGGAAAATATACTGAACTCTACCTAGAGTAATCTCTGGAAGGACAGCAGCAATAGAATAAACTGACATGTTTATCACACTACATTTGGTTTTGAAATTTACATAAAAAGCTGCCTTATATAAAAAGAATAAATAAATTAGAAAAAAAGAAAAAGCACACAAAAGACAAAGCAACACTGTGGAAATAATAACATGAAATCATTTTATGAATATTTACTATAAATTAGTATTTATGTAATATTGATAGGTAGAACTTCAACCAATGATGGATTGGCATTGTCAATACATTATACATTATCTACGCTCAGAGTAGGTGGAACCCTTGCCATGAGGCAGCTCTGTTTATTGTTTTTTTCTTCCTTTTTAAGACTTGGTGAAATTTTTCAAAATAGGGCCTTCAATGAGAAATACAAGTTCAAATGACTTTGGCCTATGATACAACAATCCTAACTAAAGAAGTGCACTGTCGAGCACTCCATTTCAGTTTTTCTTCTGCATTCCAGGGCACTGTTCACATTAATCCAATGGATTATGGAGTAGCCCTTTTTCTTTGACATGTAACTCTCTTAACACAGGTGAATTCTCCTTCCTCTTCTCCCTTTATTACTACTGCTGTCCCCACAAGACTCCTCCACGGCGCCAGGTGTGTGAGTAGCTGGCAAAGGTGGTTTTGATCACCTGTCTGTGATCACAGATCTCCAGAGATCCTTGTGAGGGTTCAAGTCAGTGCAAACCACAGAGGTTTACACACACAATCCTGAGGATATATCGGTTTGGAAAGAGAGCTTGTGTTTCACAAAAAGGGGTGGTAACTCTTGAACAGGAAGACACCAATTCAGTAATTAAGGTTAGCATAGAAAGAACTGTAAAGTATCTATCCCTTAATATCTTTAAGAACAACATATAAAACCTTCTGGGAAGGATGTCCTAAGTAAAGCCCTTACTAAGCCTTTATTAAGTAAAGCAGAGAGGTGAATTAGATGACATCCTAAATTCTGTATTTCTGGGGCTGTGCCATCACTGTGCTTGTCCTTGCATGAGTGTAAGCCTGCACAAGCACAGACCCAGAGGTAGGATGGCAGATGCCAGAGGAAATTTGAAATGGTTCAAGTATGTGAGGAAGAAAGTGAATACCTGAGCACCTGGAAGAGTTTCACCTGCTCTTAGTCATTTTTCTGTGAAACTTTTTTAATGTCTGAGGTTCACAAAAAACACTTAAAGGAAATAAAAACTTACTGGTCCACAATAGGAGCTGCACAGCACAGAAGTACGGGTAGTTTTACTTATTTAATATGTACCGAAAGGTTTTATTTAAGTGGTGGAAGGTAAATGCATTTCTATTAAGCAGAAGGTATCTTAAACTAAAACCTGACTTTGAAGACTATACAAACTTTCTGACACTCAAACACTAAGCGTTAATATGACTATATTGAGAAATATGCAGAGTAGGTGTGCTCATTTCTGAGGAAATCTTCTCGCTGGCAATTTGTAAGAAGCGGCTAATGACAATGTCTTTGGCCTTGCCAGTCTCCATGTTCCTTTCCCGTGATATCTGCATGCTGATTTGATCCACGTTAGTCATGATTAGCTCCGAGGCCAGGATCTGGGTGGGGGATGCCCTGTTTGCTGTGCTGTCCATGATGTACTGCTTGTACAGTTCCACCAGCTTCTGCTCCAGGTAGTCATTGAGGGCAGAGTCGGAGAGGGGCTGCAGGTTTGGCCCCAAACTCGCCAGCTTCCAGCACGAGGAGTGGCCTTGGACTGGCCTGCGGATGGTGCTGCTGGGAGGGGGAGCCTTCACAGACTCCATGGCAGGGGGGATCTCTGAGGACTCCAAGAAGGGACCTATGCCACTGTCACAAGCAAAATCTGTCGTGACAGAGCTAATTGGCACCACGTAGTCCCCAGCTATATGCAAATCGTTGTAGTTCTTGCAAATGCTCTTGCAGGAAGGTGGAACCAGGTAGGTGACTTTTTTTGTCAGCTCTTCACAGGCATGTGTAGCTGGAGGTGGCTGCCCTGTGGGTGTTGGGTGCTGGACAGGCTGTGGGAGATTGTCTTTCTGCCTTCTGCTGTGCTTGCTACCTCTAGAGTAGACTGATGAAATGCCCTTGCCAGCAGATCTGCATCTCTGAAGGAGGCTTTTCCCTTGTGCTTCACCTGTGGAAGTGCAGTTAATGGACCTCATTTCATAGACCCCTTCATCAGGCAAAGTCTTGTAGAGCACAGGGTTCAGTTCTTCACAAAGGTAGGCGATTCTATGAAGGTAACCTTCCGACAACATCCTTCTCTGAAAGAAAGGAACCACCAGCAGACAGAAAAATTATAAGAACAAGGTAATTACAAAAAGTTCATTTTAAATTCTCTGAGCTGTGATTACACTCACTAGTTTGTTACTAGCTGCAAAGAGATGTCTCCAATTTGGACAGGAAAAGGAATATCTCAGTCTTATTAGAGGACTTGAGTCAGTGAATTAAGTGATCAGCCAATCTCCCTGTTGTGCTGAATCTCATCAAAGCATATTGTATGTACATAATGTATAGCACATGCAATGCTTCCAATGGCAAGTGAGTTGTGGAGAGAGGGACAAGAAGACTTTTGTTGGGGAATATCTGCTGTAATAGCTTACACTTAAATAAAATTAACTTCGCCCTGGAATTCATTAAGAAGCCAGGGGTTTCCCCCTTTTTCTCATATGTTTTGAAGCAAATTTTGTTGTGTGTGGTTTGTCAGCTGCCTCTGAACTACGACAATTTGAGATTCATATTGAGAGTATCACCCCTTCTGTTCCAGACTAATCAACATCTGTAGGTGTGGTTCCTTTTTCATTAAAAAATCTCAGATGGTTAAATTTGCACTTTGCACTTCTGTATTGCAATCAGGAGGGAATTAATTGTCTCTAACTTTTAAACACGAAAATGTCAGTGGAAAAAGCAAAACTTTTTGGAGGCATGATTCATCTGGCCTGGTTCAGACATCTAAATCAAAGTGAGATGAATTGTGCCCTAGATTTGCTTATCACTCTCTGGTTGCTATAAAAGGATCTTAAACTAGATCTGAGATGTAGATGTCTGCAGGGTACTTTTGAAGAGACAGATTTCAGTGCAATGCATAGGAAAGTGCACATTTCAGAAGTACTCCAGCTCTTTCTTTCACTGTGGGATTAGTCGTACCACAGCTCTGGAATCAGTTTTCACTGCATTTCTGCAAAGGCACAATCAGGTTCCAGCAGTCATTAACTCTCCCGACTCTCTAAGCAGGCAGCTCAGACCCAAAAGCTGTGCAGACATGTTAGTAATTAAAGACAGGATTTGCTAGTAAGGACACACATGCATTTGCACATCAGTAAATGTTCTGCCCAAGCTTTAGCAGCTCCACTGCCACAAAAATTGTTTGAAGTCCACCTCTGTCTATTTTTTTCAACAGATGTCAAGGATACAATCAATGGGAAAGCTGTTCTAAAGAAATTGGTTGGTCTAGCAAAGAGAAGGTAGATTTAAAGTAAAAATAAATTAAAATTAAAATAAATTTAAAATAAAATTAAAATTAAAAATAAAATTAAAATTAAAATTATTTATGTAGTACAAATGGTCTTTTCCAAGAATGAAGGGACTCTTGTTTCTTAGTAAACTTTTCATGTGTCACAATTGCTAGTGCAAAATGCTGCACTAATAATTGTTGGCTAAATCCTGTCTAAGCATAAATAAACTTTGCACAGACATTAGGAACGAGATAGTGTGAGAAAAGACTGTCCTTGAGGGGAAGGAATCACTTCTACATCATGAAGAAGAAGGTTGAAGGGAAAATAACCTTCCTTCAGGCAGAAATATTAATGGGAATTAGATGTGTCCAAACACTTGCCTTGGTGACCCTGGATTCTCTTTGCTGCTGCTAGTTGTGTGTGATTTCCCACGGGCAGAAACATTTAATTAAAAGTGACCTATTTACACAAAAGGGAAAAAAATCATGTTTGAGACTTGACAGTATTTGCAGTATGCTGCTGTTGTCTTGCTTTAAATTGAAGCTGTGATTAAAGTGTCCCCACAGAAATCTTTAAAAAATGCTAGAGCTGCTCAGGTTATCAACTCTCTCTTTTGCTTCTGTTCCCCACTTTTGCAAAGGCTGTTCCCTTCCCCCAGCCCTCCATGGCCCAGATGTCTTTATTGCAAAGTCACCACTAACTGTGGCTAGCTTGAATCTGGAACTGTTATGCATTTATTTGTATGTTATTTTTAATGTGGATTCTGAGAAATGAGTGGAAATCTAACATCTGGCCTGTCCACTGCTCAACCAACACAGGCAAAGGCAGTTCTGTTCAGGTAGCATGTGACACTTCGGTCTTTCCTGCTCCCCAGATGTGAGTTGTTTCTGCCATAAGATGCTACATGAGGGAAATGAAACTGTTGGTTTCATTTCTTTGCACTGCATTCTGCTATGCTTATTTTAAGAGTGTTGGAGAACACTGTCTGAGACAGGACAGGGAACAAAAGGACTGGCAAATTCAAAAATATTAGGGTCTCATAGTGCTCAGAGTTGTGTGCTCTGCTGAATGGGTTGCAAGCTTACCCTCTGAAGCTGGCAAAGTCTGCCACACTATTCTGGCTATTCCCAGTTCTAAGGAACTCTGACTGAAGTTTTGATAGGCAGTGTTGAGAGCATGAATGCAAAAGGAAGGTGCATGTGTCAGTGGTGTCTTTTGTCCTGGTACTTAATATAATATGTACCTCTGTCAAGTTATTATCCCATCACTCCAACAGTCATGCAACTGTATCAACTTTAATTTTTGCATTTTTAATCTGATAAGGATTGCAGTTTTCATTATTTCTGCTTTCTTGTGCCTCTTCTCTTAATCCCCTCTCTGTGCCACAGACACACATACACACATACACCAGGATTCCAAGAACGCATAGATTATATCTAATGTCTTTCAATATTTGGGTTGCATGCTCCTTAAACCCAGATTTCATTTTCCTCTGCATGAAAATAATTGTGTAACTTTTTGTTACACAAGGAAAATCAGTCCCTTTTACAACTCTGATCTGACACATTTTATATGTGAGGTGAACAAAGAGATTTTTCCTTGTGTAGCTACTACCCTGGCAATGAGCACTGACTACACTCTGTCTAAGCCAAGTGGAGATAGAGGGAGAAGACTGTCTGGTTTAAGTTGTCTTTTATATCTGACATAGTCTTTATTGCTGTCAGATGATCTTAAAAACTCACATGTCTTGCCCTAAGCTTTTGTTCAGTTCTTCAGCAGAAAAAAAGCCAGAAGGCACGATGAATGTTTAAAGTCACATGGAGAATCCAGGGGCATAACCAGCATGTGGCAGCAAATTTGCTATGTTATAATACTCATATACAGTGCCACTGTTTGCATAAAGACCTCAGATTACAGTCCAAGATCAGAAAAACAGAATGGGAGTTCTTGGCTCAAGATAAGCAAAACACTTACGGAAAGCCTGAGGAGTGTACACAAAGAGATATGATAAATTGTGTCCTGTTCAAAAACCTGAGCAAGATGAAAAGTTGCAAGAGAGAACAGAAAGGACATGGTGCCAGCTGGGGTCACAGCTCAGTGGGGAAGGGGACATTCTGCATTGCAAAAGGAGGGGATGGAAACTTGTAGAAGAGACAAGTCTGTGTTGAATATGTGTGACTTTCAGATCCCTGAGCAGGGCTCTGAATGGCATTAAAGTTGTGCTGCTGGGGATTGGAGCTTGAGTTTTATCACAGGGTATGCCCTGAGTTCTAGCTGATTTACTAGATGGGATCCCAGATGAGAGTCTCCCTGTTTCAAGGGAACTCAAATCTTACAGATATATCTATAGTATTTTTTCCCTATTTTAAGAGACATATTCCCAGGCTGTGGACATACAGACAGATGTGTGTGATTCACTTCAGATTGCCAGACACACCTGCAAGAGTCCTGGCAAGCAGAATAGTCTGTAGAGCAAGCTTACATGTATTGCAGAACCCATATCTCACCTTGCCCTGGGGCTGGTGTGAAACAGCTCCCAGGGAGCCTCAGCACAGCCAGCATGGGGAAACCAGGACAGTGAAGATGGTAGTATAACAAGCTGTGCACATGGCTAAGTAGAGCCTCTCCTTGATGCCTGAAATCTACAGATCTCTGGTATCTGAACCTCATTCGGCTTGGGTAAAGCTAATGACACCAAACTGTGTGGTGAGATGGACACATCTTACAGGGAGACCTGCACAGGCTGGAAAGTGGGCCAGCCACAACAATGTCAGGTTTAACGAAGGCAAGAGGCAGGTCCTGCACTGGGATGACAAAACCAAAGAGCCCAGCACAGGACCTGTTTGCATGGGGAGCCTTGCTGAGAGGGACCTGGGGACCATGGTGGACAATAGGCTGGCCGTGAGTCAGCAGTGATGTGCTGCAGCAACAAAGAGAATCAGATCCTGAGCTGTATCCACAGGGGCATGGCTGGCTGAGATAGAGATGGGATCATCCCACTCAGCATTTGTGAGGCTGCCTCTGGAGCATCCAGTTCTGGTGGCCAAAAGTTAAAAAAATATGTGGACAGACTGGAGAGAATCCAGTGGAGGGCCAAGGAGATGATCAAAGGGCTGGAAAAGCTGCTTTGTGAGGAAAGTTGGAAGGAGTTAGGACTCTTCTCCCTGGAGAAAAGAAGACTGGGGCAAGGGCACAGCTTATAGTATTCTGGTATTTGCAGCTGCAAAGACAGAGGCTTTCTCTTCACAAGCCACTGCATGGAGAAATCAAGTGGCAGTGAGAACAAGTTGCTTTGGAATAGAATCACGGAATTATTTAGGTTGGAAAAGGCCTCTGAGATCATTAAGTGAAATCCTTAACCCAGCGCCAGCATGTTCACTGCTAAACTGTGTCTCCAGTTGCCACATGTTTTTTGAATGTTCCCAGGGATAAGAGGGAACAGGTTTCATATCAACATGAAAAGGCAATATTTTTAACAGTGAGAACAATCAAGGACTGGAACAACCTCCTCAGAGACATGGTGGAGCCCCCTTCACTGGATGTTTTCAAGATGGGATTGAACAAGGTCCTACATTATCTCACCTAGGCTTCCATTTCCATGCAGTTTGGACCAGATGATTTGTTGAGGTCCTTTCTGACTTATGCTGCTCTCTGGCTATGATTCTACAATAGCAGTGGCTGCTGTTTGATGTAGGAGTGGCTCACTTTGCCCACAGCAGAGAAGAAGATGAATAGCCAGGAGGTGGTTTGGCACAAGCATCCGAATGCTGCCCGCTACATATGTCACTTCCTCTCTCTGCTGCTGCTCCTGCTGCTGCTCTGGAAGATCTGGAGCCTGCAGAGCTGCACCATGAGGCTCTTTCAGCAGTCACCATTAGCTCTCTTCACTCTGATCTTTTCGTCTTCCCACAGGAGAAAACATAAGTCCTGCTCATCTTTACTCACATGTCAAAAGTTGAAGAAATGCAGAAAAGTTCAGAGTACCTCTCCCGTGGGCAAATGTGGGCTGTTTGGAGGGGAACAAGTAGGTTTGAAAGAATAATAATCCTGTACATGAAGAGTATGAGGGAATCTCCTGGAAGGACAGACTAAAGGAAGCAAGAGAGGAGAGACATCTTCCCCAAGAAGCCTACTATACTGTTGAATGCTCTTGTTATGCAAGTGCATACCTATTTTTGATCATGCTAAAAATCATGCTAAAGTAAGTCTCATGCTTTTGATCATGCTGAAGTGAGTCTCAGAAGCATTCGCTTTCTTTTATTCAAAAAAAACTACATTGTCAGAGTATTTTGGAGTGCTTTTGTATCTTTAAGTTGAGTTTGAGGGGACACACTTCCAAAAGAATACAATGAAAACTGTATGATGGCAAATATCCCTTCTTGAGTGTTCAAATAATTTCACATCCAAGTTTGTTTTATCAGTTTGAGTTCCTTGAAACTTCATACAGACCAAGCTTGGTTCATCATTTCCCATACTTTTCTTTATCATTTATGCCTATACACAGTTGGTTTAAGACCCCTTCAATCTGGTTCAATAGCATTTTAAATGTCGTATCCAGAGCTCTATGCAACAACATGAAATCTGAGGCAGGAAAGAATCAGGCTCCATATTCATGAGGAAGACTTGACTACATGATATTTCTGCTCTGTGCTTTTATAATTTTCTTCCTCAGGTGGAAATCATTTCTTGTCTCTGGGTATCTGTGTTTATTTTAAAAAGGTGTTAGTCATTATGACTGAACTACATGGACTGCAGTATTTTGTATCTAAGCATTTGAGGTAAAGGAGCAATAAATTAACGTGCTCTCTTACAAAAGAGAATACACTTTCTAGAACTAAAAAGAATAAATGGTAACACAAAAAAGACAGAAAAGGCTGAAGGTGTTTCCCAGAAGGAGTGAGGGAAATGGTCCACAAAAAAGCATTGAAATGTTTGCCACATTTGCTGTAGAGTATAAGAAAAAGCGGAGAGGATGCATGTTGTGCATGTACACCCATGTCAAGCTGTGAATTTGTGGAAAACCAGGAAATTCACTAAGAATTGGGAAAACACAATGATAAAGTTTCTTTGTTTACAATTTTTAACATCAACGTGTTTTCAGAGAAGTATCATCTTTATTTTTATGAACTTCTTTTAAAATATTATGCCCATATTCATCTATTTTGGTGCCTATTTTTATTTATCATCTACAAATAGAGTACTCGACATGGAGGACATTACTCAGGTAGTGCAATAGCATGCACAGAAAGTTCAATAACAATATTTTAATTATGATAAAAGCAACACAGCTAGTAAGACTCACTTTAAAAATATTCTGAAAAATATGTTTAGTCTGATTTTATGAAAGTCTTTAGAAATATCAGAGGAAAAATCTTATCTGTTTTCATTTTGAAGTCACATTGCAACCACAGTTGGTGATGAAGGTTGTGAAGATGGCACCTTAGAAATGTTCTCCTCACTTCTTAAGGCAGCACAAACTGCTTGTGAACAGCAGCTGAGACTCTGCAAACACATTTGCATTCAAAACAGAAAAAGTGCATCTTCATTTTATCCAGCTACCAGCTGTGGCTCCACACAAACTGAACCAAGCCACTTTGATAAGTAAGAGCAATATTTTCATACTTTTATGCAATGTGCAGTATATTTTAGTTCTTACCTCCAAAGATACGGCAGCTGACCAGGTACAGAAAAATTGATGTCTTCTAACTAGTGTGAAGCTTCCTGTGAGCCTGTCCTACCCCAAAATGCAACGTCCTGTTTTTATTTCCTTTTTAATTACACTTCTAAGATAACATCGGTTTTACTTCAAATCCTCTATAGGAAAGAAGTATAGAAAGAGAGTCCCTTAGGAGATGAGGGGGTTTTATAACTGACTGAACTGCAACACACTGAACTTGCTTCCTCTTTTATGTCTAAATGAAACTCCCTTGTGAAACTGTGTTCTGTTAAAATAGCTGATTGCAACACCCTCAGTCTAGGCAGATGGACTGTTGTAAGAAAAAAAAGCCCTGGTGAGTCAAACACCCAGAACAGTCTTAGAGAAACTGTTCATGGGTTGGCAGCTTACAGTGAATACCATTTCAGGCAGTATCCATCACTCTCCTTTTAGCTGACACAGTGAGATATCCTGACATGTCAAGACTGTCATGCCAAACAGGCTGGAAGACTGAGGTGCCAAGGCAGAAACACATAACTGGGCCATTTGGATTGACCCCAGTAGGACATACAGAATTTGCTTTAAAAGGCATCATTAGGCATCCATACATTGAAATAATAAGAAAAAATATATCAGAAATATATTTTAATTCTCAGTGAATTTTTACTTCCTCATTTCATACCATGTGTTTTGCTCAGAAGCCTCCAAATCTGCCAGCTAGAAACAGTACTTCTATTAACATCATTTTCCTAAATATTCACTATGATGCAATATATGATTGGGACTAATATCAAAGCTTTTTCCAAAATCTTCTTAAGCACAGGCATGGAAAAAGTATATGTGTCAGTCTGGCCCTATCTACACATCCATAGGTAGTTAATGCAAAAATTTTATAAGTAATCTTTTACCCAGTCATATGCCATTCTAGGATCAACAGTACCTAAACAGCACAAAAACTGGACAACACTGGCAGTTTAGTGCAAGTCTCATCAGATACCTTTGCTGTAAAAGTGCTCCCTCTGGAAACAAATTTACTGTCGTAACAGATCAACTCTTTTATGCTTAACATTAAACATTACATTATTGTAATTTTTTCTCTGATCTCTCATTTGTACCATGGACCAATCTCAGGCCTTGTCAAATTTATACCGGTCCAATGCTTTTTTTCCATGTTTCTTTGCCCAGATGAAATGTATTGAGTGGAGTAAGACATAAATGTCTGTGAGGTTTTATCTCTTCTGCAGATCCAGAAAGCTCTATATTCACAGAAGCTCAATATTTCTAGTTAGACTGTTGGGAAAAAAACTTTGTTAGTATAAAAAAGCATTTCTGTAAAGGTCCTCAGAGCATTTTCAAAATATTTTTTAATAATCTAAATCCATGCAAAGCCAGGAAGAAACATATGGACAGGTATTTTAAAGAAAAAGTGCTTCCACTGCCATAACAGCACAGCTACCCAGAAGCACTGTAAAATCAATCTACTTTCATAGATTTACCTAAGTATGGATTTAAGACATACCTTCAGGCACCTAGATTTGGATGAAATAAGTGGCCCTTTTTTTGTCATGCACATGGAATGTTTTCAGTTCTCTAGAGGAACTCAAACACTGTCTACATTTCTGCACAGTAGCTTTGTGTACCTATGGAAGTCAGATGTAAAGCTAATTTCTTGTCACAGAAATAACACATCAGCATCCTGACAGTCTAGGCTTTAGGGACACCCATTTATTCTAGTGACCTTTTCCACATTCACTCCTGATATTGGAAGTCATCCTCAGCTAACAAGCACTGTCCTATATGATTTTTTGCTGTGTGGCGTATAAACTGCTCTGAATGTAGCATTCTGAGGGCCAGATTCAGAGCTGAATGAGCTGGGAGATGATACAACATAGCAGCACCTGACCATTTTGCAAAGACCCCCTTGTGCACTGTGCATCCCATGCCCACCGGATAGATGGGAGAGAAGAGGGAAAGCTTTACCACCTCAGGGAGAGTTTCAGTCAGTTTCTTCATCTGTAAATGTAATTCAGATTGTCTGAGACCATGCCAATTATTTTTGTCAGTGTAATTCACTACAGCAATGCCAATGCATCAAGATTGTGTATCCCTATCCCCGAAAGAGAAAAGAAAAACATTTCAAGTAAATTGCCTTCTTTCCTTCTCCACCACATTATTCTACTCCCAGGAAATTTCCTTGAGGAAATTGCATTAATTTTGATCCTAAGTAATTTTGATCCTTAGCTTTTTATTTCAGCTCAAGAGTTTATCTTCAAGGCAAATATGCCAGTTGTTTGCCCTCACTGTGCATTGGTTGGCCTCTGCTTAACCTGGGCCTGTTTGGTCAAACAATGCAAAGACAGCTGCCTGTCATTTGCAGCCAAAATGTTTGTATTCTTGAAATGCTAAATGGAGATCTTTTGATGGGACAATACTCCATAGCTTTTTATTAATCTTAATAGTACAAATAAGTGCATAAAATAAATCAATTTTCCTGCACATATTGTCAAGCAGGCATGTACACATTAAGCTTTTGCACATTTTTAAACTCTTGTTATCAAACAATTTTAGCTCTATTCTTATTTGGTATGTCTATTCCTTTTACCAGGAATTTTGAAATTAAAAAGGTTAAAGATATCACCTTAAGGTTGCTACCTAGTTTATAATTACTTTGTGCAATAGGACAAAGGGGATATTTTTAAACCTGTTGATCTTTGGAAGGCAGGATTTTATGGGAAGGAGATAAGTGTGTTATCTAGTATTTCATCATAAAAAAATGATCATGAATGATTTATATGCCTTACAGCAGTAAAATCAGATATATTTCAAGCTTCCTTGTATATGTGGAAGTTTAACTTGACTAGAGATGAAAACTCAGTTTCCAATGCATTAATTACACCAGAATAATCAATTGTTTGAGTAAACCAGCAATCTTTAAACAGGGAAGAACCTCCGTCATACACAGCTTTCTTTCCTCTTCCTTCACTGCTGGTAGTAGAAAATAGATAAGTAGAATTTCCTAGGTAAAATGCTCTAAATGAGTGCCAGACAAGCCTGGTTTTGAGATCTCTCAGGTTAAAGGGAGCCTTCTGGATTAATCACTCCAGCCCTTCACCTGTTATGTGGAAAAAAGGTGGTTGTGACATCGTTCTCTTAGCCATGCACTTCCAGAGAGGAAAAAAAGACCATGGATGCACTGAGAGCCCTGCCACTCCAGAGGGAGTTTTGGTGTCCACCTCTATTTGCTGTTTCCAGCTGCCCACGGCCAGTGATTGCCCATGCAGCAATGAGAAGTCTGCCTGTCCTTGGGGCCCAAGAGCCTTAACTCCAGGAAATCAGAACCACCTTCCATGTGGTTATATCCATCAATTCTGCACCCAGAGCACAATACTTCAAAATGAAGCAGGCATTTCATCACACAAAAGTGGCCTTTAAATCTTTCAGTTAACTACAGAGGTATTTGCACTTCAAGTACAAATAGGGTAATAATAGGGAACATTTGCTGCTTTCCATGCTCCTTCCAGTCCATTAAATATACAATTTATTCCTCTGTTAAATTTCTTTTCTCTTTTATGGATCACATAATTATTTAATTGTATACAGTCATCTCTGCAGGTTCAATCTGTGTGAAAATTAAGGAAAAAAAAGCAAGGCCTTTGATATGAGAATATTATAAGCAAGGCCATTACACCCTGTGATAAAACCTCCAAGGTCAAGGGGAGTTTGCTTTGGGAAGAGATGACAGTATTGGACATAGCATATTGAAGCTGTTCTACATTACATTCCCAGCATTACTCTTTTCTAGTAGCGAGTAGCCAATTAGTGAAGTCTTTTCTGTTCATGTTCTTTTCTCACTAATTTACATTAACTAGGAGATTGATCTTGTCACAGTTCAGAAGTCTTTCCCATTAGTCTCAGCCTCTCTTCATTCATAACCCTTTATTTATCTTTAGTGGTCAAACTGTTCCACCCATATCCTTTTTTTCTAAAGGTCATAAATAATGCACTGATGTATCCTGAACAAAATACCTTATTGTACAAGTGATCCCACTGATGGCAGAGACTATCCTGAGCTTTCCATGCACAACCACACATGGGCACATAAACCTTTAAGCACTGCAGAGAGTGAATCATGAGTGGCAAGCTGCCCTCTTTCTATTGTCAGTGTCTGGTCAGAAGCCAAAAACTTCTCTTTTTTTGTTGTTTTTTTTTTTTGTTCTAACTAGTACTGTGATACTTTAGAAATGGATGGTTTTAAAACAAACAACCAAGAATATGTAAATGCCACCTACTTCTTAGCACCCTCAAATAACAACATGCATTAAAGGTGGTCTACAATGTGCAGATACCTAGAAATTTATTTACTGAAATCCTGATGCACACCACAGACACTGTGCACAGCCTGCTCTGCGCTGCTGACTGAAATACCCCAGGGTATCATGCATTTCAGTCAGCAGCAGAGAGAAGCCTGACTCTCAGCACGCTGGGGAGAATGCAAACCACAGCTACTTCTCAAGCAATGAAGCATATTCTTCCCCACCTCACCACCCAGCTCAGCAAAATGCTTTATCAGCACCTATAACTCTCGTATTTTCACCTTCCAGATCTTTTTAGACAGTCTTCTGGGGTAATTTTTTAGGCTTCCCAGGATGCAGACATCAGTTCTGAGCCTTTCACAGATCTGTGTTGTGGTAGGCCTCACCATTCCTTTAAAAATTGAGTTTTACAGAGGAAGTTTAGCTTTTTTTTTTTTTTTTGGGTGGGGGGCTTTGTGATTTTCTCTCAAGATGTATTATTCCTCTGTAAGTATTTAAATTTTCAAAATATGTACATGTACACTGAAGGTTTAGTGGTTTATCTTCGTTTTAGATTTATTTAATGGTTTTCATACATCAAAAACTTCATTAAATTCTTGAAATTTGCATAACTAATTTCAGCAATGTAAAAAAAATATTTAAACCTGAGTGTGCATAGCAAATAAGAGCGATCAAAATTAGTGTTTCGGGTAGCAAATAAGTAAAACCCCAGATCCCTGAATTCAAAGCATCTTCTGCAGAATAAAAAAGGGCTTGAGTTCCTAACTATGTCAGATCACTTCCTACCATAGGAATCCCACTGGGATGTTACACTGCATTCTTGGCTTCCCAGGTCTGAAATGATTACTCACACATGCTCACTTAATTAAGTAGAAGCTAATTGCATTCTGCCTATCAGGTAGAAAGGAGTACCACTGAATTACTGATAAGACTGACCAGTAGGTTGGGAAGGAAATATTTTTGCTGCTTCCACCTTTTATAGAAGGAGTCTTTTTGCAAATGAAGTGTCTAAAGCAGAGATTCCAGCAGCCCACACCATCCTAGGAAGAGGGCAGCAGAGCTGAAGTATTTATACCAATTTTGACAGAGCTTGACTTTCTTTTAACAAGAATCTTTTTGCCTCTTGGTGAGCCCATGATTCCCTTCTCAGCAGATCTAATAAACTCTAAGCCTCAGCAAATCCCAGCTGATAAGAGGAGGAGCTTGTTCTTTCACCTGGCTGCACCTTGAGAACAAGGAAAACTATTCATCTCTGCAGGACGAGTGCAGTACAATATTTGCAGTTTTCTTCCTGGCTTTCTGCCAAATTCCCACTGTGGCTACACATCCCCTCTAGGGTAAAACAGGATGTTCCAAAGGAAGAATTGGCTAATGATATTATAAAAGTTTCAAATGTCATTTCCAAGAGCAATAAAGATTGTCTGAAAGACTGCCTACCTGCATAAAATCCTGTCATATGATACATATGATACAATGCTTGCGTTGGGTCTTTGTTAAAAATAAATCATGAGTCAGGCTGCTAATGTACTTCCTGGTTCAGTCACAGCTACTCAGTAGTGGTGAGGCTTTACCATCAGGCAAAGAGCTTTTATCTGTAAAGCAGGACTGAGCAATAGATGAGGGCTTTCTTTTTTAGTTTTTTTGCTATACCTCTGTGTAAAAATAAAATTGAAGGCAGTCAGGCTACTAGGAAGGGTTTGCTGTTTTTTGGTTTTTTTTGTTAGTGTATCAAAATACCACAAAAAATTGCAGAAATCCTAGAAGTATTACAGAAGTCTGGTTACTTTACATGTATTTTGCACATGTCTGTAATTTTTAGGTAGAGCCATCCTGTGATAATGGAGTGAATTTCATGCCTTTTTTTCTCAAGTAGTGGCTCTTAATTTGATTTCTACATCACTCATTTTCTTACTCTTTCATCTTTCCAGCAGTCAGCTTTTACAGCTATTTCAAATTCTGTGTCAGTAACATTCATTTGAAAATTGTGTCTGAAAGCAGCAACAGAATAAGCAATTGATCTGCTGAGTACTTCTAACAAAATAATAACAGAAAACCCCCCTGCATTTTGGTCCATACAAACCAAAAGCCATCATTGCCCACGGGGCTTTTTTGAGTTAGGTAATCCTGGACAACCATGCCATGAGTAAAGAAAAACAGGAAAAACAGAAAATGTGAGGGTCTGGAAGAAGTGTAGACAAATCAGTGGTTCCATCTGCTAAGAAATGATGCTCAGAACACTTTGCTGCTGCTAAATATTACACAGGGGCATGAGACCTGGCAAAGGGAGTGAGAGGGAGGACTGTTGTCCTGGAAAACTTTCTGAAAAGCAGATTGAAAGCTGAGCTGATTTTTTTTGAAAGAGGTGGTTGCTGAAAAGGGGCAGAAAAACATGAAATTGAGCAATTACACAGTCATGGAGAATCAGGGAAGCTTTTCAGATGGAGGCTGAAACCAAGATTTTGCAAGGAAGACTCGTAGTAAAAGGTTATTTAGTCACATAAATAAGAGGAAAACAATTTCAGAAAAATGGATCCAGTGTGGTTTCTGAAGAAAACAAGCACATTTACTTTAGGATGGAACACAGTGGGTTAATGAATAGTGTATGTTTGATGCGGTACTTGAGGAATTTACTGAAGATAAATAAACATATTCAGGAAGACTGGCACAGAAACAATACAAAGATTTAAAAACAAGATAGAGCGTTTTAAATTTAAAAATTTAAATTACGAGCCAGCAGTGAGTCATTGTAGAAAGAAGGCCAATATTATCTTGTGCTACATTAAGCAGAGCATTGTCTCCAGTTTGAGAGAGCTGATCCTTTCACTCTGCTCCAGCCTTGAAGATACTCAAAACCAAATGGACACCATCCTGACAGCATGCTTTCACAGACTTGCCTTTGAGCAGATATTTGGACCAGAGAATCTACACAGGTGCCTTCCTGCCTCAGCTGGTCTGTGATCTTAAATAGGAAGGAGGTAGAAAATACAGCATTGGGTACAACAGTCAACAAATATTTCTCTGCAAATGTTTGTTGCTACTGCAGCATAAGAGCATTGATGTGTGAATATAATGAAATACACAAATATGTGTAACTGTAAGCACAATGACACAATAGACAAAAGCTGGATATAAAACTAGACAAAGAGGTAGCAGAAGAACCACAAAGAAGGAAAATGGAGACTAAAGGTAAAGAAAGATTTTTGTCCTTAAAGCAACTTTTGAAATTTGGTATTTGGGGCTATATTGGCAACACAGCCAAATCCTCTGTTTCTGAATGAGAACTGTGAATACTACATGACTAATTTTCTCAACTGGTAAAATCACTTAATAGCAAGCATGAGTTTACATAACACTTTCAGAGAAACAAGAAAATCTCATTTCTGAAAACCCGTAAGAGGCAGGAAACCTAAAGTTTGTGGATGACTCCTATATCAGTATTAAAAAATGTTTGTATCTTTCTGGGCATTATAGAAATGTTGAAAAAAATGTAGGACTGTGATGTTAGGTAAAGTTGGTTATTTCCCATTTCTTTTTCTTTAAATTGCTTATCTTTTATTTTGTATTAGGGAGTTGGCATCTTTAATGGCTTGGTAAAGCTATTTATTAGGGAAGAAATAGATAAATAATCAGAAATTAGAGATGTTTAGTATTGTGCCATTTATTTTTAAATCTCACATCACATCAAGCTGTACAAACATCATTATTTACAACACAGAAATTGTAGCTTAAAAATTATAGTGACCCTACAGATATCTGTATCATCATCAAACTCAGGAACCATTCATACTAAGACAGACAGGGCAGAATAAAGTAATAGAAGAGGTTTGTAAAGAAATTCCATGTACCAGATGCCATGATAAGGAGTGCTTAGCATAATTCACATTCTGCTATAGATTTACTATTAGCAGTAACTGGGAAACATTTCACAACATCCCTGACTCACCCACGTGTGATGCAATCAATTTTCACGGAAGTTGGTATCCAGCCTTTTACTAGGACAGTACTTTGAACCCCAACTATTATGCCTCAGCAAAAATCAGGGTCAAGGCTTCTTGCAGTCCTTAAAGCAGGTTGTTTAGCAGCCACAGGCTGCAGAGAAAAGTGGGCATGTTATTGATAATGTTCTCTGGTAGCCTTGAGGAGCTCTGAAGTACGACTGCTAAGGTCACTGGTCCTGGTTTCTGATGACTATCCTGAAGGGTTGGACTATTTTCTTACTGAAGTGTTTTAATCAGCTAAGTCACTCTAAAGAGAAGACTGGGAAGGGACCATATCTCCATATCTCCCCAGTCACATCCCACAGCTTCTCCACAGACCCAGCTGTATCTTTAGTATGAAGCACAAACTCTGTTGAAGAGCAGAGGCTGCCTTTCAGTTGTGGTTAAGGAGAGGACAGAGAAGAAACAACTTTAGCCATTCTGTTGCTGGCTTTGTTGCCAAGCAATGTGACCTCTGGGATGAACTGAGCAGGTCTGACCAGCTCTGCACAGCAAAGGATGGGCACTTCCCATTAACTCCACAGGTCTTAGAGCAGCACAGGAAAAAGGACTAACTACCAGTACCCTGACTCAACCCTGGCAGCTATGGAGGGCAGGGGAGGATAGGAGATGCAAAGTTACCTCTTTTGCTGTTTTAAGTGTTAAATTGGATTACTTACGATTGGGAGGTTGGACACACCTCTTATATGGTGGAATGTTTCTTAATGCAATAAACATCACTCTGACATGAGGAACAGTTGGTAACTTTGCAGGGCAGGAGGGAAGGAGCTTTGTTCTGTTCTCTAAAAAAATGAATTCTTACAAAACCATCTGGGAATTGAGAAGCTCTTTTATCTCCAGACTGAAAAGTTATCCTTCTACTTCTTTTCTTCTTTGATTCTCTATCCCTCAGGCTACAACAACAGAATATTATTGGACTGACCTGCTCCAGGTGACATGATGCATGTTTAAAGGCACAAAGATGAGAAGGAACATGTCTGGGCCCCTTAAGATTTGAATTAATGAGATAAAACGTAATTTATAAGATTTGCAAAGAAATGGACACTCCACCTGTGAACTGCTTCTGTGGCAGAACACAGCCCAGTTCCTCATTCTTTGCCTTCTGAGGTAAATGAACTGAGCATTGCTCATGAAAGTGCAGAATGAACTTCCCACAACGGGTGAAATTTGTTATAATCAAGACAGCCTGTGAACTTGAACCAAGAAATGAGAGGCAGAGCAACAGTGTAACAAGTACAGTATCCACACAGCAGCTGCTCCACGTGTAGAAGGCCATGCCACATTCAAGGAAAGTATCTTCTCACCTTTCTTCCACAGCAGCCTCTTCCTCAGTGAGTGATTACATACCAGATTTATTAGGGACGCTGGTTTTTTAAAGTTTACCCGATTAGGGCTTTTTGCATAGCCAAAAGATAGTGTGCTGTTCTTAAATCCTCCCCCTCCTGCCCACAAAGTTCTCAGGAGAAATGTGCTTTGTTAGCTGGGACCACCTGTTTTACATACACAGTCTCAGTTGTCAAAATTATAAAAAAGTTAAACCTTCTGCTGACGTGTATAAGGAAAAAAGCATTTCAGCCACAGAAGAGCTCTGTGTTTTATATCAGGCTTCTAGTTATTACAAAATTTTAAAGAGGAAGAGGCAAAAGGAAAATAAGAATCAGTCTTTTTGAAGAAGATACAGAAAAAATTCTTTTGTTTGGATGTGCTGTCCTCTGATAACTTAAGGCATAGAATAACTGAATGTCTAAGCAAAAAAAGATGTTGTTTTCAACATTATAAGAAGGTGATGGGGTCACTTTCTAAATTCCCTCCCAACCTAAATTATTTTATGAAAATAATGGCATTGAACTATTAGAAAGCCACTAACTACTTTATGTTATTTGATATATATTGTGATGCTATTTTAATACAATATCTGGAAATATTATATTATATATATTATATATATTTATATTATATTATATATATTATATTATATTATATTATATTTATTATATTATACCAAACTTTGTCCATGTTTTTGTTGCATATATATAGAAGAAGACATTTACTCAATCATGTGTATTACATGCATGTATATTTATTATAATTATTTAGTGTACATGTATATTAATTATAATTGTTCCATGTATAATTATTTATTGTAATCATATGTATTATATTCATGCATATTAATTATAATTATTCAATTTATTTTCAAAGTTCACATCATGTTTTTATTGTGAATTAATAGAACCATATTTCTCTACATTTCACATGCCTCCAAGATTTCTAATACACTCAGTTCTCTTCTGTTTTAACAGACTTACATGCTCCACCATCTGAAAAGTCTGTACAAAATACACCATGGGCATAGGTCATTTCTGTTCACTCACTCTTGTCATCTTGTTTACAAAAGTACAGCAAATAAAACAGTAAGCAAAGATAACAGAAGGACATTCCTTTTTATCTTAAAATTTTAATCTTGTTTCTTTCTTAAGTAAGCAGTGACAAAACAAATCCAACACATGCACACATTGAGAATACTTTAGGGCATCCACAGGAGAAATTCACATCTTCTTGATTTCTTAAATTCTCTGCAAAAGCTTCCTTTGACTGCAGGGGGAGCAAGAATTTTCCTAAAGTATTTTTGAAACATTTAGCTGCGGTGCACTCACTGCACAGTGTCTGGCTTGTTAGCCAGATAATTATTTCTCCATAGAACAGAAAGAATAAACTACACACATAGCATATGAAACACTGAGCAGTGTGTTGCCTCAGGCTGACTCCCTGTAGAAACAAATGTATAAAATAGGCTAAAGTTAGTAATTTAATTTCTTTGTATTATTATACCAAAAACATAATTTCATACAGAATGAACAGCCAGATACAAATTTATCTTGCAATAACAGGAAACTTATGTCATAAGAAATGTAATTTTTCTACTCCTGCAATAAGTGGATGAATTTTACCCCTGCTGCTACACAGATGTTCATCACCTGAATGTGTAGCCATATGATTTTATCTATGCCCCTATTATCTTTTGTCCTAGTATCCTCAATAAGGAGTATACATGGACAAATCATTCTTTTGTAGTCATTAGAATCTTATTAAACTGCATAGAGGAATCAATGCAGCTTCTAGAAGTTAATGTACTCACAGAGATGACTCAGAAAGGAGGCAGCTGGAACAGTTTCCACCCCAGCTCTAACTCTGCCCCTAAGGAACTTCTGCTCCTGTAACCCAGAGAGAACCGAATGCTGTGAGTAAGCTGTTCTGATAATGGGCCAAGAGCATTTCTGCAATTAGAAGTTGATAACAAGGATCTGCAATATGAATATAGACGTACTTTCTGTTAATAAACCACTGATAGGTAGTTGAAACATCAAAGGCCCTGGAATATGAGGGGACAACAACACAACTGCAGTGTGCCGCAGTTATCAGGAACTCACATCGGGAAACCCGAGCAGGAAACTGTGTTTTGAGGTATATTAAAGAAAAACAGGAACCTACTATTGGGAAACTATTCAGCCAGTGCATAAATTTCACATAATTTGACCGTGTATAGAACTCCACAGTAACCTACTGAAATAGCCATAAGTGATAGCAGAGGTGGAGCCCTCTTCAGGTTGCAAATACAAGCCTGTGACCAATACCTCCTGCTGCACAAGTGTCTGTGCTTTAGAGTCCAGAATGCAAACCTGACCACTCTGTTTGCCTACAGTGCTTCCTACCTAAATGTCACCTTACGGTCAACCCAGGAAGAGACACCCCTTATCTTCACCTCTGCACCTCCTGCCCAGCAGGTTTGGCTGCAAGCCAGCTGGCTCTGACAGAGCCAGGTGTTAACCCCAGCACTGCCCTGGGTTTCCAGGGCTGACACAGGCCTGGTGTCTGTGCTGAGTCAGGACAGTATGGTGAGCAATTCATCCTCACCTTCCAGGACTGGAGCAAGAAGAGCTGAACTGATCACTGTTTCAGACAAGCAGTTTTCTTCTTTTTGTGTGTCATGCTCCTCCATTGATGTGCTGGAAAAGTGCATTCTTTAGATCAGCTTTCCTAAGTGTTGCTTAAAATATGTGGTCTCAGCTGATGCTCAGAAAGTATACAATAAATCATCAAAATTTCAGATTCAGTCTTTGAAGATCAGTCTGCATATCCACTTTCTCTTTGGGTGACTGGGCTTTTTGCCTTAATGATATCTACTAGATATGCCATGGCTTTCTCATGCTTTCCTCAGGATATTTTAGAGTTTACCTCACAAATTCAGTTATCCTCCACTGCTGAAGAGCCTTTTTCTCTTGGGCAGTTTCATTGATAGCTTAGTTATATTCTTCTCTGTGTTTTTCTTGGAGTTTATTTTGGCGGATTATGTCTGGGAGTTTCTTCTCTTTGTAGAGCAGGGTGCTTACTTTATTTCTACATGAGTACAGCTTTGAGGTTCTGCTTTGGTAACCACAGAAAGAAATACGTGTGATATCTTCCAGATTCATTTCAAATCCAATACAATCCTCAATACAAACACAGCAAGGCAGCTTTTATGAAGCTTGGCAAGACGGGTATTCATTTCAGTGACCCCCAGTATTTTTCATCTGTCACGGGTTAGGAATACTATTCCTCAATTCAATATTCCCACTAAAAAGAAAACCACAAGACATCTCCTTCCCCACTCCAGTGAGAGAGAAAAAAGGCAGAGATCACAGGTTGACATAAGAATGGTTTGCTGGAAACAGCAATGAGATAAGAAAATGAACAGTAACAACAACAGCATTAACAACAAATGCATAAAAAAGTGGGTGATTTACATACAAAAAAAACCTCACGGACATTCCAAGAAATGGATATATCTCCTCTATACTCTCTCTCTAGGTAAAATTATAGGCAGCAGTAAGATGTCCCCTAGGCTTTCTCTTCGAGGGCCAAGCAAACATATCTCTCTCAGAGGCTCTCTGTACCTTATCTATGAATACCCCAGAATTCCATCTGGGGGAAAACTAACACCATTTTGCCATATGGTATAACCAGAGTATAAAGAATCTCCGAAGACCTCAGTGTAGCTGAGCTCTCCCATTAGTTATATCAGAGATACAGTAGTTTTGTGGTGTAAAATTGCAAACAGCAATGGATTGAAGCTGTTCTCAAAAGCACACATGATAATAGTCTTCATGATACTAATGCAGCCATTAGCAACTCCAGAACTTCCTAACAGATGGCTAACATTGGATTTGATGATATAGAGTCTGAAGGTCTGTCAGCAGCTGAGGCAATCTAAGAGGTTGCAGCTGCTGAATATTTCATGCTGTCCCCAGTCTCCTCCACATCATTTCCTACTTATTCTTCACCTTTCCCATGCCCCTTGCTCTGGAAAAGCTCTGCTTTTCCACCAGCTCTGGCACTCATTTACAGCAAGTGAGTCAATCCAGCTTCTTGGCAGAGAACAATCTGCTTTTATTTTGTCTGGGTATGTTTTCTGCCATATTAATGAGCTCAGAAGACTCAAGAAAGGATCCAATAAAAACAAGACCCCTTGCACAACAATTAGAAACTGCATGGCCAGGATCAGGATGGTAGTAGTAAAACCATCACCTTTTAGGATCTGCGTGAGGCTAGATCCCCTTACCCTGTGGGATCCTGCCTCTGCCAGTTAATACCAGTTTATTCAGTCCTGTCCCCTCTGAGGGCAACAGGAATGCAGTTACTGATTCCTGAGAAAGGCAGTGGCCAAGGAAAGCAATGCCTTTGGACCTCAGAGAAAGTCATGCTTTACCTGTGTTCTGCTAAGCACTTGCTACGTGACCATTGGCCTGTAATTTAGCTGCTCTGGGCCTTCCTCCATATCTGTAAAAAAATGCTAGAGGCATTACATTTTCACAAGAGGTTTTCTAGAGATAATACATAAAACCCCTTTGAAGTTCATAAACAAATGAACATTTCCTGAGGTCACCTAATTACCTAGAGTAAGTTACTAAATCACTGCTAATAATCAGTACTGAATTCTCAATGCCTATCTGAGGTTGTTGCACAGTAATTCAGCAAACTGAAACAGAAATTGGAAAAGACGGTATGTATTTTCTTTACCAAGTATGCATTTTCATTAGTAGAATATATATTTGATAGTATGCTTTAATAAAAACTATCCTTCTGTTCTCCCTGTGGACATATGGCACCTCCCACTTGAAACTATATTCTCTTCCTTTGTTTTAATTCTTCTACATTATGTAAGAGCTCAGACTAGTGCAGGATTAACAGAATTTAAACCCAGTGTACCAACAGTCTCAAGGTCTTCATGTAGTTCCACTGCCACTTCTTGGTTTTAATATCTTCACCACATATGAAAACCAGAGCCTGGAGTGTACATCACTAAATTTTCAACCCCCAACTATGATTTAGAGGCAACTATCAGTATTTAGAGAAAGTCACATTTTTCTAATCCTATTATCATACATAGCAATTTCACATAAGCTTCTTTTTGGAAATACCCACTATTCAGTGCAGAAAAAAAAGTGCATGGGAAAAGATGCTCTGCATGGGCAGTAATTGCCTTGCCTCTGCTAACTAGAAGGCTAAAGTAAAGAACAGAATGAGCCCATGAGAACTGGCCAGATCATCAGCTTACGGAGCACTAATTAGCTTAACTCATTCGATAAAATAAAATTTAAAAAAAAGCTGGCAAAATACAGTTGTTAGGAAAAAAGTTGAAAGCTAACTCATTTTTAATAGGTCACTTCAATGTAGTGTATGATTTCAATGTAGAGTACAATGTAGAGTACATTTTACTCAATGTAGAGTACATTTTGCCATAAATTACCATAATTTTTTTATGAAAGTTGAAAGACCAAATACCTCAGTTAAGGATTTTGAAGCACAGAGTATATTATACCCCTAATGAATATTTCTATTTCTCTAAATTATTCATTTTAACTCCCAAGAACATTTAGTTTTATCTATACAAAATTCTTGTGGTTTCTCTTTTTTCTGCTGTCCCCATTTTGATTTGAATAATAGGGCTTTGGGCAACCTGGTCTAGTGAAAGGTGTTCCTGTTCACTGGCAGGGGAGTTGTCACTAGATGATCTTTGACATCCCTTCCAACCTAAGCCATTGTGTGATTCTATGACTCAAGTAAAGACTTAGTGGCTAAATAACTGTTTTTCAAAGGACTTAGCACTAGCTGTCTGCAAAATGTATATTTATCTAAACTTTATTTTTGTCCACCAGAAAGACAGCAACTGCAGCAACATTTACACAGAGTTTGAACACTGTGAGAGTGATTCTAAATATAAAATGTCATTCAGGGAAACTATTGTCTAATATCAGGTCAGAAGTAAAACATATCCTGCAAGACATTGATTGCATCACTCCAGTCATGGCTTCACAATAAAACTGCTCTTGCCAAATGGTGACAGATTACTGCATGTGGACACCTTCCAAAACACACACAGGAGACAGAACATAGAATGGCTCACTGCAATGGCCCAAGGAGAACCTCCTTGGGATCAATGGAAAGGAGTGCTGCAGATGATCTATAAAATCTGAGGGCACAGGCAGCCAAGGTCATGACCTGCTCTTGCTGGCTCCCTGCACCAGACAGACAGAGCTTATGCACTTGTGCAGGCACAGGCACCCTCACACATACCACTCATCTTCCCAGTAGGCAAAAGGGTGCATGCAGCAGCGTGACTCGTTACCCTGGTGCACTGTACACTCTGCAGCTACACCTGTTCCACACTAATTCCTAATACGTGCTTTCTGTTCCTCCTGGGGGAGCCCAAGGATCCAACGTCTCTGAGGAAGAGCAGGATTTGATGGCAGAGCCCTCTCTGTCACTAAGAGGCAGAAGGAAAGACGTGGACCTCTGGCATTCACTCTTTAATTCAGTATCACATGCCTGGAGTAGCCTGACACGGTCACATTTTGTCCTTAACTTGAGGTCAGTAAAGAAGAATCAGCCAGAAAGAGCAGAATGTAATTGCCAACTTCCCTTCACTCTGCTGAGATTAAAGAGAAAAATCAAACTGAAACTAAAAAACCCAAACCAAAGGCAAACAAACAGGTTTATGTGTTATTGAAACTAGTTATTTAGCAACTAAATTATGTTGGCTCTGAAAAATGCACTGCAAATATTTATGTGGGTAATGAATGTTTTCCAATGTTTTCACTACCTTTAAAATGTATTTAAAAAAAAAAAAGCAGTGGGGCTGTATTCAGAGGTGGAAAAACCTTCTCTTTGAGTTCAGTTTACAGAACAAGAGGTCAAAAAGCTGCATGGGGAACAATATCATCATTTACAGGAATCCGCATTGCATGGGCAGTAGAAAACAATCTCTAACTTTATAAATGTAACATTTTGAGGAACTGAATTCAACTTTCTGATAATGAAGTCCTCCAAAATCAATGGGAACCTCCATTATTTCCACCAGGCTGGAAACTGTTACAGTAAGTATATAGTATATAGTAAGTATATCTAAATTCCAAAATGTCTCCTTCTGTCATGAATAATACACACAAGGCTCTCAACTAGCACTCGAGATTTATTTTCTTTTTTTTTCCATTTTGCAAGTCCTTCAGCAGGAGACTAGAACAGCTAACAACTTCAGCTGCATCGTGTAGACTTGCCTCAGTGAGATCTGAGCCAGAAGCAGAAGAAATTAGTCCACACAGATATCCATGCTCCTTCCTTTAAAGGAAGCTAATTCCTTTAAAACTGTCTCAGCCGAGTGTGGCCTCACACCATTTTACTGTAAAGGTACAGCCAGAGCTCCACCCTTCCTTCCCCTGCAGGTTTCCCTGGGACAGCACCCTCTATCCCTACTCTGCAAATAGTATTGCATAATAAATACCACAGGAGAAAAATGTTCTATTCAAACACTGACTAGGAGTGTGAAGGAAGGGATAGCACACTGTTGAATGAGCTAGGAAGAATAAACTATTCTCCCTGACTCTGTATTTTCTAGTTTCGGACTAAATTATTTCCCCTTTCTGCCTGTCTTGCGTGTCTGGTGAAGGTTAAGGAAATATCATAGGTTACTGTGTCACCCCTCCGGTTCCTGGTCTATCAATACTCACAGGTGTTGCTAAAGAACACCTAAGGAAATAGCAGTTCTGCACCTCCTAAAGAATTTCTGTAACTCAGTGATCCTCGTCAGTGCAGTATATTTCATGTTTTGCATGTATATCTGTCATGATATTTCTTCTTTCCTTCTTAGATCTAGAAAGACCTCAAACTTTGTTGAAAATAGTCACTTTGTTGAAAATCTTATCCTGAGTTAAAAATACACTCAGAACACAATACTGCAGCTTTTAAGAGACAAAAGAACTAACACAAAACCCACACTTTTCCCAGGTATTATACTGATTAATTCAGATTTAACTAAGATTCCATGGGATTAATTCCTTGAATTCCTAATCTACATGGAGATGCTGTAGCCTTGCATAAATTTTCCTAAAGAACCGAAGTTGTTGGCCGTGGCTTTAGAGTAGAAGCTCCCTGTGATAACTGAAGTAGAGAAGTAGAGAGAGGATCTCTGACAAAGCCAGTAGGGATCATTATGACCTTCTAGTGCAAACTCTGTGGATACTTCTCTAAGGGTTGCAGCATGTTCCTGAGCAAGCTGATCTCTTAACTATAGCTAGATTAAAAGAAAAAAAATACCAGTCTTGGCTATAAAATTTGAGAATAATAGAGAATCTTTGACAATATTTGCCAAGTGTTTCACTACTCTCAGTTTTGAAAATGTGGATCTCCCCACGAAACTGTGTCTCGTTTCAGATGCTGTAGTTACAGACTGCAGTGAAATCCCCTGCTATTACACATCAGCAGTAAGTGCTGTTCCCGCCCCATCCAAGGCTCCTCGGTGCCAGCTGAAGCACTAACAAACAAAAAGAGGAAACGACGGGAGAGCTGGGTAAGATATCTTGCAAAGCATTCCCAAGTGGCAGCAATGAGATTTTGCATATCGGGGAGCAATTGCGGCAAAACCCCCGGAGTTTGGACAACTACCAATAAAGTGGAGTCATGGCAAAGGCAACTTGATTTATTCGGTGTGTGTAGGGGCTGATTTACTGGTGTCTGTGGGCTGATTTACAGGCACCGTGTGCCACTGTAACTTTTCAGGTGCTTCAGTCAGCATTGCTGGCTTTTGCAATTCCATCCCGGCTCTTGCCACACCAGCGGTTTTTCTTGAAGTACGAGTCGCCAACAAGCAGTAAGGAAGGAAGACCGAGATTCCATTTTTTTAAAGCAAATTAATATTTCTGCGTGACGATAAAGCTTTAAAACATGAAACAAGCCGCTTTGGGGCTGTATCACAAATATGTATATCTCGGTCACCCATGCTCACTCAGCCTTGCAGAGTTCCTTGGCAGTATTCGCTCTGAACGTAAGATTTCCTGCCCGACAGCCCAGCTTGGCACCGCCCCAGCGGGATACCACCTCAGAGAGCGAGGGGTTCCTTCCCGCTCTCCCCGAACACGAGCGAAATGCATTTCGCTCCGTGGAACGCCGCATCAAGGCACGAGTGACCCCAGGAGGGCTCCCGGGACCCGGTCCGGCGCTCCCGCGGGAGTGACCGGGGCTCCCCTGAGGGAATGGCCGGAGCTCCCCTCAGGGCCGCCTCAGCTTTCCCGCCCGCCCGTCCCGCCGCCGCCTAGCCGCCTCGCCGCCGCCTCAGGGGCGCTGGGGCGGGCGGGGCAAGAGAGGGGCGTGCCGCGCGCTCGCGTCACGTGACACACCCCCCTCGCGCCCCCTCGCGCGAGCCCGGCCCCGCCCCCGAAGCTCCGCCCCCCGCCGCGCCCCGGGCGCCGATTGGCTGCGGGCTGACAATGCGCGGGGCAGCGCCCCCCGCCCCGCCCCCCTGCCGGCTTCACCCCGGCAGCCACGCGCCGCCGGCCGCGAGCTGCCCGCGCGGCGCCGGCGCGGCCGTTACCGGGAGCGAGCGGAGCGGGAGCTGAGCGCCCATGGCCGCGACCGAGCGCACGGCGCTGGGGCCGCTGGTGGGAGCCATCGATCAGGGCACCAGCTCCACCCGCTTCCTGGTGAGCACAGCGCGGCCATCGGGGCGGCACCGCGGGCAGGCGGAGCCCCCGCGGCCTGAGGGGAGCCGCGGCTTCTGCGCCTTCGCTCCCCTGCATCCCGGCGGGGGCCTCTGCCGTGCCCTTGGGGAAGGGCAGCGGAACGGGCCCGCGGGGCCGGGCTGAGCTGTCCCGGCTGCCGCCTCCTGTTTCCCGGCGTGGCGGCGGCGCTCGGCCCGGGTGCCGGACCCGCCGCTGTCCCTCGGTGGCGTTCCCGCGCGGCGCGGGGAGAGGTGCCGGGGCGAGCCTGAGAGCAGCGGCGCTTGCTGCTGCTGCAGGGGCTGCGAGATGCCGCTGCTGAGAGCGCGCTGCGTTTTCAATCTGTCGGGGGTTCAATCTGTCGGGTGTCTCGCCCCGGGTGGAATCAAATGGACAAGGTTCTCGGGGACTGGGGCAATAGATCCGCGCGAGTTGGGTGGCTGTGATTAGCTGGTGTTCAAACAATGCGATAACTCCGCTGTGTTCCCCGCTAAAACCTACCCGGGGCCTGCTGGAGCGACTGCTGCAGTTCCAGCCCTAATGTCAGTGCATCCTGTGCGCTGTAGGTATTCAGGTGGCTGAACCTGCACACCTTGTGAAACACTGATTTGTTTAAACACTAGAGGAAGATAAGTTGAAGGCTGAGAGGATTAATATATTAATCATATACATGGCTCTTTAGTTGAGGGATCTAGTTATTTCTATATTATGCAATAGACTGTAACTAATGTCGTTATGTGTGAAACTTACTATAGATACTTCTTGATTGCAAATCACTACACGTGTACTCTCCCCCAGTCAGTTAGTTCATGGTAGTTTGACTTAAATAAATCCCAGTGACAATTTCCTCCATGGAAATGAAATAATTACTCGATATAAAGTGTTGTCAACTGCACAAAGTATTAATTGGGAAGATGACTGTTTTAGTTTGCCCTTGCTTTTTTTTTGCTTTTTTTTTTTTTTTTTTAATTCTTCCCCCATGTGAAATGTTCCTTCATGAAGCAGGAGAGTATAGTATCTTCTTGACCTATGTTACCATTATTACTCAATATCATGACCTTCATGGGATTGTCAAATGAGAAAACACAGATCTGGGGGTGGAGAGAAACTCCAAACTGACAAATGACACCAGTAGGCTGTCTTGGATGTCAGTCAGGAGTCCTTTTTGGGAACGAGCTTGAAGAAGTTCCCTGTAGCACATGAAAATAAATTCTATCTGCTTTTTTGTATATGCCAAATTAACTTTTTTCTTATCCTAAAAGGATAACACTAGTAGAAGTAAAGCTTAAACTCTTTTTGCAAGTATTTTCACAAGTTCCTCTTAGAAGGAATTTCTTACACTACACACATACATCAATGGCTTTAATGCAATCAGGGAGATTTTGCCTGTCTACATGAGGATTCAGATGCTTCCTAATTTTTTCAAGAAGTGTATTGTGTCTGTCACTCTTTGATTCTTCTTGTATCCATCTCAATTTCTCTCGATTCATGTCAAAACTCAGCATTATCTTAAACTTAGCAGTGTGATCATATCATTATGATAATAAAGCTACATGGGTTTGAGCAAATAAGATACATGATCACTGAGTTAAATCAGAATATTGGGGAGAAGAGAAAGGAAAGGACAAAATGTGCAGAGATCTTCTACAGCTCTCATCAGTCATTCAGATAGCAACACATGTCTGGAGAATTCTGTGCTGGAAGGGGATTGCTAGAGTTAGGAGAGAGATTTTGCCTTGAAATAATTTAAGCCAGAATGTAATGTATTGTTGTTTGTGCCCAAATTGTTTCCTTGGCTCTCTTATTACCTTTTGGTCTTTTACTGTTAGGTATTTTGGTTACATTTCTCACTGATCTCTCTATATTTTTTTAAATACAGTGCTTCCAACAATTTTTGTGTTCATCAAGTCACAAGTCAAAATCAAATTGCTGCCTACTTTGCACTTGTGTATTCAGTAGTTTAGTGCAACTGTTATCTGATTTTTTTAAAGTGGAAGACCTAGGATTTTGATAGGTTAAAGAGTTTTGGGTGAAAAACTTGTTTTTGGCTGGTCCAGTGGGGCCACAGGGTAGTGTCAGCAGTTCAGAGTGTAAATTTACGATTACAGGTGGCAGATTTAGCAATGGTGTTCCACAGTAGTCAGTAGTGAGGGCTGATACCCCATAGTATTTTCATCAACAGCCACGGGAATAGGTTGAAATGTTCTCTCAGATGGGGGTGACCAGTTGAGTGGAATTCCAGCCAGAGAAGGGGCCTGCTAGAATATTCATAAAGTTAAACAAAGTTTAGCATTTGGGACACAATGCTAAGAAGCTGCTTAGTGAAAAAAGACACAGACTCCTTCTGGACAGCGAGTTGGATATATGTGAACAGCTCATCCTTGTGGTAGTGCACATTGAGCCAAGTGCAGAAAGTCGTTGTTGCCATCTGTGTAGCTCTTAGGAGGCAGCGTCTGGAGCACTGTGTCTGATGTTGGATCCCACTGAGAATGAGAGAGTCTGAAGAACTGGAATTCATCTAGCCAGGGGGTTGCTGAATGGTTCCTGCGTTGAGCTCAAGGCCATGGAAGAGGGATTTAGGAGATCAGAGGTTCTTTCTTCACAAAGAGGCTAAGGGGTGTCCTCAGCTATCTAACCACAGTTTGTGGAGAACATAGAACCAGCTTTTTCTCCGACGTGCCCGGAAAAAGACAGTGAGCAGTGAGCACAAGTTGCAACAAGTGAAATTTCAAATAAATGTAAAGAAACAATGTTTCACTGCAAGAAGCTTCGAATCAGGGGCTGAGAGTGTGTGGAATTTCCATCCTTGCAGATACTCAGTGCCTGACTAGAAAAGGCCCTGATCAACCTGGTCTTAAATTTAGCTTTACCTGAGCAGCGAATTCAGCTAGGTGAGCTCCTGAGATTGAGAGTAAATGATCCTGTGCACAGATACGAGTTTTAAGTCTCCTCCTTGTGTGAATGAGGAGGCTAAAGAAGCACCAGAACTCAGGTGCATTTCTGTTACTGTCACTCCTTATCTAGCCTTGCCTCTCACACAGCACACATACAGTGGTAGTATGTACTGTAGCTTTATACTCCATGAACCCTATTTTGGATCTTAACTTTTATTTGCTACTTGTACAAAAATGAATTGTAATTATTCTTGAGATTGCAATTTTTTTGTTAAGTTGGGTTGAACCTGCATAACAGATTCAGAGTTACCAGGGAGAGCACAGTGCTTCAAGTACCAGTGCAATTGTTTAAAGCTCATTTCCTCAAAGATGTCGAGCAGGAAAATAAGCTGGGTAAGCTAAGCAAGTGTACCCAGATGACTGAATTCTAGCCAAGATGTTTCATTGAATATTTTCAATAAATACTTTCATCTCTCATGTTCCATTTCATATTATTCAAGAATCATAAAAAAATTACACTATAACTTCTTTTGTGAAAGGTCTTAGGATCAGGAGCTAATGGCCAGCTGAACCATTGTTTGATCTCTTGAAAGATATTTGCTGAACAGTGTTTCTATCATTTTATCCAGGAACAGAAAGAGTTGTAATACATGCTCATACCCATTGAGCTTTCTCTTCAGAGGAGAATCCATTTTACTCCTCTATTGAAGTAACATGACCTTTTGGGAAAGAGGAAAAACTTGATTGTAAGCTAGCAAGAAGGGTTAAAAAATATGTAAATAGTTTTTCCCTAGCACTTGTCACTTCAAATGCAGTGTGATTTTGCTTTTAAATCCCATAATTGTAAGCACCTCCTAGATGGTGGAGGGAGGTCTGTTCATCACGAGCCTTCCAAGAAAGATAATTTCTAGGACACTTGTTAAACTGTACTTATTCATAAATTCCGACTGTCTGCTACTCTTAGTTAAGGGCTAAAGAGGGAATTATTGTTTGCCTGTTGTCCTTACCCCAGCTGGGCTGATTTCAATGCAATTTCAGAATTCCATCTCTTGAGCTTGTTTGCTGACTGTTCCAGCTTTACAGATGTTCATGAAGATACAGCATAGAATAACAGGAATAGCTTTTCTGCAGGCAGAGTTACGTGACAAAGCTTGAGAGATTTAAAAGGTTACTTCTAAAATCTGGTTTCATTATTGTCTTTTCAGCTGTGCAGCTTCTTGCATCACTTCCATGAACCTCATATTTCTGTTCACTCCTTGAACATTGTTGCAACTGATTGATATGAACTCTCTTCCACTGAGATAAAAAAACATGAAAGCAATACAAAATAATATGTAATAATATGTAACTGCACCCCTTCATGTGATGCGATGTAGTATATCAAAGCTTTTATTATATAAAAAGCTTGATTTCAGTGATCATCCCTAGTGCTTCTCTGCATGTTCACATATAGCATGGCTATGTAGGTCTTTCTTCTCTCCAGTCCTGAGACTCAAGGCTCAAGCTTTAATTCTTTGTTAGGAGTAGAGGGAGGATGTTATTATTCCTTTTCTTTAATCTCTCACTAGAGAACTCAGTACATTATCTGGTGGCTTTCACTTTCATCTCTGTTCAAGACAGCTGTACATGTCCAAATAGCCTAGACAATTCTTCATGAGTTCTCCTGATAAAATTAGGGCAAAACTGACTTTGGCTTTCCCTCCACACACAACAACTGAGAGATCAGTAACATAAACTGGAATCAGTTCTTAACAAATATGAAAGCATTGAAAGCCTTTAGGCTGAGCAAACTACAGAAATACACTTCAAACCTGTTTCAAAAGGGATATATTGGCCTTATCTATGTTATTTGTACTTATTTATTTTTCTATCTCATCACTGTCAGAGAAAAACAGGGACTATATAGGGGTGTTTTTTCAGCAGTAGTGGTTTTTTGGAAGGAGTGGGAAAGGAAGGCTTTGAGGTCCCATTTCTTCTATTTATTCCCTACTTTATTTATCATTTTGTAGGTTTAAATTCGGAGACTTTCATATTTGGCATTTTTCATATATCAGAATCATGTTTATCAGTATAGAATCCTAGAGTCATAGAATGATTTGAGTCAGAAGGGACCTCAAAGATTACCTAGTTTGACCCCCACCATGGGCAGGGGCAGTTTCCCCTAGATCAGTGTGCACAGAGCCCTGTCCAACCTGACCTCAAACAGGTATTGCTCCCAGTCAAACTTTTTAATCCCTTGCCCTGAATAACAGGGAGTGCCTGCTGCTTTTGTTGAGAATGTCAGAAGCTTGCAGGTTTGTTTGCCTAGTTATTCTCTATGGGCATGAAAAAATCGTTGCATATATAGTGTTATTGCTTCTGTTGAAAATGTATTGCTGTCACAATTTACCACTGTCTGTAAGTCACACACTCCATGTTCACTCAATGACTGTCTAGTTGAATCTGTTCTTCCTGCTACCAGTGGGAATCCTTTGCATTACCTTCTCTTTCAAGAAATACTGAATGATTGATGGTGAATGATTACCATATGCTATTTAACGTTGTTAATATGTCCGATACATACATACAGGTTAAATAAAAAGTCTTGTATCATTCTGTCTTTATTCTGAAACCCTAGTAAATATGAATATACTTTTGGCAGAAAGGCAGTTTCAAGTAAAACTTGCTGCATACATGCAAAACAACCTCCTAGTAACTATGTTGTGTAGCATTTTAAGACCCATATCCCATGCAAGTTCCTTCCAAATGTGTAGTACTGACAGAGCTTTCACTTTTATTAGGATGGATTCATGTCAAGCCTGAGCTGGTAGATGAAACACAGATAAGTAAATATAGTAAAAAGAATTCAGCAGTGCTCTTTCTATGTAATCTTTCCAACTGATAGCAGAAAAGAACAATAATGTACCTTTTTAATTCTTCTTTTCTGGGCAGTGGAGCTTTCAGTGTTTTCCGGAGCTTGTACTGTTTTCATCTTTGGAGGTTTTCAAGACCTGCCTAGAAAAGTTCTTGAGCAACCTGATCTAATCTCATTGCTGATCCTGCTTCAAGCAGGAGATTGTACTAGAGATCTCTCAAGGTTCCTTTCAGCCTGAATTATTCTGTGATTCTATATATACAAGTACAATGTTTCTAAACGTCGAAGTTTCACTCTAAAGATACTTTAGGGTTCCAAAGAAACCAGAGAATCAGAACTTCATGTCCTTTTTGCCAGAATTGTTCTAATAGTTTCAGAGTAAAGTGTACTGTCTAAATGATACCAAGAGTTTATGGATTAAAAGCTTTAACAGAAAGTCCTAAAATTTGTGGAATGAGAAGAAAGCATTAACAAGGAAATATGGACAAGATTCAGTTGTATCCTAGCGGGTGGATGGGTATAACTGAATTTTATTTCTTGAATGTGAGAGTGGTTTCTAAATCTGTCTCACCTCTGCTTGCCATAAAAAGGTAGGATGGTGTCCTACTGACATGTTCTGCAATTCACTTGAACCTGCTGTTAGATTTTCCTTTCTAGGTGCCAGAATATTCTTCACACAAAAGATTCTGCATGGTGCTGGGGAGGAAGAGCTGTTCCCTCAGGAATGCCAGCACTGCCCAGCTGGGCACTCTGGTTTGCTCATTGTGAACTTCAGTTGAATGTTTCACTGGGTGTCCCTTAGCTTGGCCTCAGCAGAGAGTCCTTTTGGGAACAGGCCACTGGTGGTTAATGAGGGTTGTTATGCATTCTCCATGAGCTTCTACTGCAAGGCAGAACTTCTAACTTGTGATTCCTTAAGAACACCCATTAACACAGTCCTCGTGATTCTCTACTCTGCTGGTTTTTATTGTAGTATATCCAAATTTGAGTTATTTTTCTTCATGTTCTTCTCTTTTGTAATGTGTTGCTGCAGTGACATTCTTTTCTTGTCAGGTTGTTCATGGGCTCTGCACTTGTAGTTTGTTTTGAAACAAAATGGGTTTTGCTTAGGTACTTTCTTGTTCTTCAATGATTTGTCACAGATTTGCACTCTTCCTAAAAGTGAGCTAACCCAAGAAAACACACAGAACTAGAGTGGCAGAGCAGGAGCTGAAGAAATGTTATCAACAACAGTGGGTATTTTACTGAGAGATACTCTAAAATGCATCAGGAATTTAACTTCTATAACTTCCACAAGAAAAAATCTGGTTCTTTCCCAACTCATCAAGTTTAAAGAAGCAGTTAAAGTTGACAGATTGACAGCAAAGTTTACTAAAATATTCTTTGCCTATCTTAATTTTAAAAATGCGTATATCTGCACTCTGGTTATATAGATATTGGGATTGATGATAGAAAATTACTATCCATTGTCACAGCACTGTATTTGTTCAAAAGACTAAATGTTAGTTATTGTTGTTTAAACTTCTGTGTTCATAGAAAATTCCACTGTGTAATTTATTTGCAGGTTTTTAATGCAAAAACAGCAGAGCTCTTGAGTCACCATCAAGTTGAAATACAGCAAAAATTCCCTAGAGAAGGGTATGATTTTTTTTGTTTTTTCATTTGTGTACATTTTGGTAGAGCTTATGTAGTTTTAACTGAGTCATCCAAACTGAAATTGATTAATAATTCTTAGTAGCACAGTATCTGCTATAAAAGACTGGGTAGATCAAATGGTATAAAATAGCTCCCACTGGGTGTCCAGAATGTGCCCTGAGTTACGGAAGCTAAAAGTACTTAGTGTTTTTCTCTGATCACTCATTTACATATTTACTATCTAAACTCTGAAGTTTAAAACTAAAGTTTAAATGAGACTTAACATCTCATTTAAGGTGATAAAGCTGGTAATTTTTGCAGTTGAATAATAATCTTCACCTTGTTCTATGGAAATATCATAGTTTCTTCTCTGAGGTTTCGTTTGTTTTGTTTGTTCCTAACTGACCTATCATTTGCTGCCAATACTCTCTGTATATAATAAAACAAAATCCTTTGTTTTCTGCAGGTTTGTTTTGGTTTGTTTTTTTTTTTGTAAAAATACAGCTTACAGTTTAAAAAGGGTTTGAAATTCTTTATACTTTTTGTAGATATGTAAAACGTGTTTTCTAGCTATAATTGTATTAAAATGCTCAGCTTGTTTTTCAGACTAGAATTCTTTTTTTAATGTAATTTTTTATAACTGGTGTTTACTGTTTGTTAAAGATGGGTGGAACAAGATCCAAAGGAAATATTAAACTCTGTCTATGAATGTGTGGAAAGGACCTGTGAGAAAATGAAACAACTGAACATAAGCATCAGTAACATAAGAGGTACTTATGGGTAACTGAGGGCTTTAACATGCTCATGGTTGAGCAATTCAGATACTCTAGTTTTTAAGTTAATAAATAGAAAGGTGGTAGCATGTGCCAGCCTCAAATAAAATGTTAAATTGCATTTGAAAGCAGTTTTCTGGGGAGGAATAATGAGAAAATAAGTCACTTGTGTATATTATCAATGGAGAATCTATGAAGTAGACTTAACCTAATCTTATAAAATCACAGAGACAAATGATGAAGAAATTGTGAAATTTAATTTAGGACTTTAATTCAGGAAAGCTGGTTTCCCTGTCAGTGTTGTTGCTGTCTCAGTTTGTGGCCAATAAAGAAAGAGGTTTAGAGCATATAGGTTAATCAGCAAAAGATGAGTTATTAGAAGTAATATTTCTAGATTATACTTTGAAAAAGTTGGAAGCTTTTTATTTCCCATTTACTTTCCTCTTCTCCTTACCTGTTCCTCCCTCCTCTCCACATCTCCATTCCCTCCCTCACCCCCACCAAAAGGGGAAAACAAACCTTCTGAAAAGGATACTTTCTATTTTGTCCTGAAGCCATTGGAGTCACCAATCAGAGAGAAACAACAGTGGTTTGGGACAAGACAACTGGAGAACCTCTTTATAATGCTATTGGTAACTATTATACTTTCTAAATATGTAATATCGTTAGCATCTTGTGGAAAAAATGCTTTTGTAGTTTTCTGTGCAGATCTGATTGTGGCCTAGCCTAGGAATTTCTTGTATTTTTTGATATCTGTGTCATAAGATGTGTGTTTGTATACCAGTGCAGTTCAAAAAAAGCCTATTCAATAAAAACTATTACTTAGTAAATAACTTTATTGATTAAAAAAAAAAAAAAGCCAAAAAAAAAACCAATGTTCCTGAGGGGTTTCTGGTACAAAATGCTCTGACTTGCACCCACTCACTTCCTTTGAAATTGTCAGGATGCTGTTGATTTAACTTTAAGGGAAAATCATGTTAATTATGTTTAATGAATACTTATTGATGACTTAATGAATACTTATATACTCAGTTTTATTTTTAACTTACCTTAGCTTTTCAGATTTTGTCAGCTGAAAAATGGTAATTGTCTAGAATTGTTTTTTTAGGTCATATCAAGTGCCAGCTGTAGTTTGGCATAGTATGACTGAAAAACCAGGCCTCTTCTGTAGCCAAATATATGTAGTTAACTTTATCTTAAGCCCAGCTATACCTTGATAACTCCAACATAGTCTTTTACTTGAAAGTTTACATAGAAATAGTAAATAATCAACCTGCTATTTGTTTTAACCTCTTAGTTTAGTCACAGTCATCTGCTGCAAAGTAGCATTAGTCACTTGCTTATATTTTGATAAAGTATATATCCTATTATGGGGAAAATGCTGTTTGATTTCTCAAATCATTTGTTCTTCTAAATCAAATCAGTTTATCTAACCATTTTTAATTTTTACAACAGTGCATTTAAAATCAGTTTATCTAACCATTTTTAATTTTTACAACAGTGCATTTAAAATACAACCACAGTACAATATTCTTTCAGCTACATGAAAAGATAAAAATAGACAGGAATTTACTGGCAAGAGCTGTGGTTTCATAGAAGCAGCCTGAACATGTCACTTTTTGTGTATTAAATCACTTGATCAGTTAATTTTATTCATGTTTTTAGTGTGGCTTGATCTGAGAACCCAGTCAACAGTTGAACGTCTTCTTAAAAGAATTCCAGGAAGAAACAAAACTTTTTCTAAGGTAAGAGATATTCCAGAACATTTAGATGGTAGCTGCTGCAATGTATAATGTTTTGGATATATGTGCTTAAAATTCCCCAAAACAAAGTCAGTTGTAACTTCTAGTCCCTTCATAGCTTGTCAAATAATAAAAAATGTACATAAGACACCAATCTGAGAGTAGAAAAATTTTAATTTCCTTAAAATAAATGTTTAACACATCTTGTGCTATCTGGCCAATATTAAGTAAACATTACACACAAAAATTAAGTTCAAATAGAAAAAAAACTGTTTGGGGAATAATTTACTGGTGTGGAATGTATTATCCATTCTCATGCCTTAATATTGAAATTAATTGCAGACAATCTGAGAACTAGGAAAATCGTTCAAAAAGAGCAAATTTATTCCTTTTTTATGAGCATATATATGACAGTTTGGAAACTCAATGCTTGCCAAAAAAATTAATTAATATTGTCCTTTACTGATTGTATAAATATTATGTATTTTTTATATTATATGTTTTCCTGTAGGCAGGAAGTGTATGTCAAAAAGTGTATAAACTTACTTGATTTTTAAGTTCTAGTACAGCACAAATCTTATCTTTCCTGTGTCATGCTGGTCATTTTTGTTGTTGTTACTTATTGTCTAGTCATATGGAGATATCCTAGATAAGACAGAGCTTCTGCAAACAACTTTTTCACGTAAATGATCTTTGAACTGCATTCTGATCAGCTTTGATCTTTGTCCATTATTGCACTTGTCATTTGTTTTTGATGTTTTCAGACTTGCGTGTTGTATGCTTAGTACTTATTTAAATAACAAGTTTGTGTACTCTCTCTGAGTTTTGTATCTTTGTTTTTTTTTTGCCTTACTATCACCATTTTTATATATAACTACACTGTTTATGGAAAAGAAAGATACTTGCATAGTGTTTAAATGATTTCTTTTTAATTTTACAGTTTAAGACTGGTCTTCCACTTAGCACTTATTTTAGTGCAGTGAAACTTCGGTGGCTTTTGGATAATGTGGAAGAGATTAGGAAAGCAGTTGAGGAAAAAAGAGCTATGTTTGGGACTGTTGATTCATGGCTTATATGGGTATGTATTCATGAGTTTATTATCACTCTTTTTAAAATTAATTTCCATATCATGCAAATCCCCATGCATGTGATACATGATGCCCACTGATGACACAATGATCTCAATACAAGCCACTAAAGAAATTCCATTAAAGTTCCTTGCAAGATGAACTTTTACTGTCCCTTTACCACTATATCTTTTTCTAGATGCTTATGAGTAGTTTACTATTATAAGTTGCTGTAAAATTTTGCTCACACACTTAAAAAAATCTTGGAGTATAGAAAGGTGTATTAGGTCTGCCTCTTTAGTTGTTGCAGAAATACCAGAGTTCCCAGTCCCAAGCTGAAAACATTGTGATTTTGAAAAATTTTTTGTAATTTCTTGAAGTAAACCAATATCTCTCCTTGACAAATGCTGTTATTTATTTGTTCAGAGTTTGACAGGTGGAAAGGATGGAGGCATTCACTGTACAGATGTCACCAATGCCAGTAGAACAATGTTGTTCAACATTCATTCCTTGGAATGGGATCCTGACCTCTGCAAGTAAGCTCAGTTTTTCAGTAATGGTGTTACTTAAATAGTTTCTACCTCATTTAATGGTAAGAATCTCTTACTTAAACTAAGATCAGCAGTTACCATTCTGTTTGCTGTTGACATTAGTGACTAAGATTCGTTGTTCTCCAAATGTCCAATTTACAATGGTCTGGATGAACTAAAAGCAGCAGAATCTTTCTGTAGGTAGAGGCCTGGTTTATGGAAACAATTTAGCTCAGTTGGTTAGACCACGATGTTGATACTGCCCAGGTTGTGTGTTTAATCCCTGTATGGGCCATTCACTTAAGGGCTGGACTCAGTGATCCTTGTGGGTCCCTTTCAATGCAGAATATTGTAATTTAATAGTTTCTTTATTAAATTTGTAAGGCAGCTAGAATGATAGTGTCTTTATTTTAAATTTGAATTTATTAACATGTGTTTTATTAAGATATTGTTGGAAGAGGAATAAATTTCCATATAAAAGAGTTGCATACGTCCTCAAAAACTGAAATATATTGTTTTACTCCAAAATTCAGTGTCATGTACTGTAACACATGGAAAAACACATAGCTATAGAATAAAACTTAAAAATTAAAGTTCCTTTTATGGTTTCTGTTCTTTATAGCTTAAATTTATTTAAGAAAATAAATGCAAAATGCTTTCTGATTTAGCACTGACTATATAAAATAAATTATTTTTGTTGTGTTCAGGTTCTTTGATATTCCTATGGAAATACTTCCAAACGTACGAAGCTCCTCGGAGATTTATGGCCTGATGGTATGTTTTCCATCATTTGTGTGAAATTAATCTTGTAAAAGTGTGACTGTATCCATATGGATTTGACAGATTACATAGATTAGGACTAATGGCTTTTTCTGGACCAGTATTTTTTGATTTATGATTAGTATACTGTTATGTACTGTTTTATAATATTACATGAAGTTGAGTATTTGATTATTTTGTTGCAGCACCAACTCTTCTGATACAGTGGCATCTAACTAATGAACTTCAAGACTGGATAAACTAGATGTTGTGATTTTGCACTCTTTTTCCTGGTAGTTTGAGCTATTGTTAAATAAGAAAACATGCATTTTGTAATGAAGACAAGTTACAATGTGGGGTTTTTTTTAATATAACTCTAACTTCTCCGAAATGTAAATATTTTTGCTAATGTGTTAATGGAAATGCCACTAGAAGTCATTGCTGACTTCTATTTATGTGAAGGTCAGATGAGAGTGAGTTGTATTAAGCTGAATGAGCAAGGTAAATAGAAAAAGATACTGCCTGACCACCAGAACAGAATTGCTCATCACTTTAAATGTGAACTTCTGTTTCTCTTCCCCTTTCTTTCCATTTTTTTTCTTTTTCTTCCTTTTGCTGGCTGTAGAAAATCTGTCCTAGCCTGGTGAGTAGAGGCTTACATTAGGCTGACCACCTATATCTTACCCATTCTGCTCAGATGCTGTGCATTTTCATTGGTTTAAGGATTGGTAAAAGTGCACTTTCTAGACCAATAAATTTGCTGTGTATTTCCAAATCTGAGATAATACAATTAGAGTTCATGCCAAAATTATTTCTAAAATGTGATCTCAATGAATATGTTTGTCTAAAGTTCCACACTGCTGAATATTTCTTTTTCTAGTGAGCTAATAAATACAGTGACTGGCTAATAAATATTAGCTATATCATCTTATAAAAGAGAAAAGCAGTCCATTCTGTCTAATAATTCTATGGTAGCTAAACATCAGATTCATGCTCAGTTTTTTACTGCATTTATAAACACAGTAATCTTAAATTCAGTTAATTAAAAGGAGAATTAAAGAAAAATTCAGATTGGAAATACACTTGCATGGCTTTACTGAAAATGCATTTTCACAATTGCACAAAGGAACAATTTAAAGAAAGAAGTAGAAATTGTCAGGAAATAGTTAAATAATTAAACAAAATTTTCAGGATAACCTCACTAAATTTGCGCATGACACTGAGTTGGGCAGAAGTGTTGATCTGCTGGAGGATAGGCAAGCTCTGCAGAGGGATCTGGACAGGCTGGATCAATGGCCTGAGACCAACTGGGTTTCAACAAGGCAAAGTGCTGACTTCTGTACTTGGGTCACAACAACCCCAGGCAGAGCTACAGGCTGGGAGAAGAGTGTCTGGAAAGCTGCCCAGAGCAAAAGGAGCTGGGGGTGCTGGTCAACAGCAGCTGAACATGAGCCAGCTGTGCCCAGGGAGTCAGGAAGTCCAATGGCACCTGGCCTGGGTCAGCAATAGTGTGGCAGCAGGACCAGGGCAGGGATTGTCCTTCTGTCTCCTCGGCTCTGGTGAGGCCACAGCTCAAAATTCTGTTGGATTTTGGGCCTCTCACTACAAGAAGGGCACTGAGGGGCTGGAGCAACTGAGCTGGTGAAAGGTCTGGAGCACAAATCCAATGAGGAGCAGCTGAGGGAGCTGGGGGTGTTTAGCCTGAAGGAGGTTCAGAGGAGCCCTTACCACTCTCTACAACTACCTGAAAGGTTGTAGCCAGGTGGGGGTTGGTCTCCTCTCCCAGGTAACAAGTGATAAAACAAGAGCTTTCACAGGTAGTCAAGCAGTGGAAAAAGCTGCCCAGAGAAGTGGTGGAGTCACCATCCCTGGAGGTACTTAAAAGATGCATAGATATGGCACCTAGGGATGTGGGTTAGCGGTGGACTTAACAGTTGGGTTAGCAGTTGGACTTGATGATCCTTGAGGTCTTTTCCAATTTAAATGATTTTATTATTCTGCAACACAAATGTAACTGGAAAACTCTGGTAATGTTTGGAAGTCTATATAAGACTTAAAATGCAGCAGGCATCTGTCTTTGCTTAGGATATCACCAAAGTCATGCTTTTTTTCCTAGTCACTTTACCATTTTGCACTTTTGCATTTTATGCTTGGCACTTACTGCACAGATTACACTGAAACTGATTTTCTGTATAGTATTATTTCAAGAAAATTTATGCTAAGAACTTCTGAGGTCACATAAAGTATATTTGTAAAATTTCCTGCTCTCCATTTCTTAGTAGTTTAGACACAAGCTGTGTTAAGCTGAAACAGAGTGTACACTTGAACTGAACCATGTTGCTTACATAACCCTTCTTTGTCTTCCTTTGAGCATTAGAACTTTTGCTTATTTTTCATTGCCTTTAATTGTAGTCATGAAAAGCTAACTCAGAGTTTTTCTTTCTCTTTTTGCAAAACAGAAATCTGGAGCTTTGACAGGTGTACCAATTTCTGGGGTAAGTTATACTTCAGCTTAGATTCTGGCATGACAACCTGGAACTGCATGAACATAGCTTCACAAGGGAAAGCTTTAAAGATAAGTGAATTCCCTCTATGAATGAAGTTTTTGGGTTTTTACGTCAGGTTAAACATGAAGCAGACTTTTGAAGATTAATTACTAATTGTCTTGATCCATCATTTATTAAAGTCTGGCTATGGAAATACAAATGAGAGCTTTTATACATTTGTGTAGGGCTGTTGGAAACTTGGGATCTCTAAGTAAATGAGTAGCATTACAAAGTGGAAGCAAGCTCTGCTTCATGTATATAAAAGAGGTATATACATAATCCAGAAATGCTGGGTAGATTCTCATCTTTTCCCATAACATGTATAAAGTTAGTAAATTTTAATTCTTATTTTTTTAAATTGTTCACCATAGGTAGCACAACACATTTCATTTGCAGCTTTACAAAGAGAAGAGTAATAAAAAGCATGGATTTTCTCTGTTGGTTTTTCCTCACTTTCAATTACCTGTGTGCTACTAATAGATTAGAGTTATAGTCCAATATGTATTTCATGTGAGGACATTTGCTAAAGGAAAAAATCTCTCACTTTCAGTGCTTGGGTGACCAGCATGCTGCTCTTGTTGGGCAAATGTGTTTTCAGGATGGACAAGCAAAAAACACGTAAGTTATTAGGAAAGTTGTAAGATAAACACACTGCTCTGTTTTGAATTTAGTATTATTTTCTCTTTCAAGCTGCTGCCAAATGCTTTTTAGTTAACGTGTAATTACAGATCTACCTTTTGACTGTGTTTACTCACAAAGTAAGCTGTGTCTTGACTCTTATATAGAAGATATTAAAGTTACATGGCTTGTGAGGTATATTTTGGAACACAGTCACTGTAAGGAAAATATCTCTATGTGACAGGAGGTTTTTCATTTTAATATTTTTCAAAACACAAATTAAAACAGTTGCAGTGTCATTTAAATTGTGGCCTAAAGTTAAACAAATACAGGCCTGTGAGTTAGATTGCATAGAATTGAATGACACAGCATTGCTAGATAGGAAAGGTTCATTTCAGTGCATTGCAGCGCTTAGTTTTGCTTCTGTGTCTAGCTCAGAGTGGAGAATTTTACCTTTGCTTTTTCCTGTTTCTCAGCCTCTTAGCATCCCTTGTTTAAAATAGCTGATCAGTTAAATCAGGCAACTGGTATAGTCAAACAATCATTGGAAGAAAAGCTCTCTGCTGAAATCATTTACTGTTCCATTTACAACCAGATGCTTAACTAAGCATGTAGGGACATACACAGTATGGGACACTCACAGGTATGGTTACACATTAGTCTATCTTGTTTTAACTCATTTCTGTTATTGCTTTACTATTTCTCTCTCCAAATATAACTGAAGGCTATCTTAGTACTTACTTAAGCTATTAATTTTGAGGGTTTAAAAAAGGTAAGGAGTATTTTTCCCTAGAATAATTTCTTAGAGTGAGATGGAGTGGTTTGTAGCATTTTGTACTCCTATTAAACTGTGTCCTTGTATGCATGTGTATGCACACACATGTGATGTGGTCTTCAAATGGGAAACATGCCAATTTTAGAAATGTTTGAACAGTATATGTTTAAAGAAAACCTTCTTGTTTATGACAAGGACAAAATTTCTTAAAATTTCCCTTTTAGTATTGTGAAATGTTGATTTTATAAAGTCGCTCTCATAATCAGCTTAAATTGACGTTGGTAAACACTGCCACCAAAGAGGAATTTACACTTAGTTTTCTGGTGTATCTGCTCCTTGATCAAGTGTTAGACAAGAAATAGTCAGAGAGAGAGACATGTGACTTAGATTTTCAGCTTCAAGCTGCATTAAAAATCAACTTTTTGAGGATAGTTTTATCATCAGTTAATGATAACATAACCTTCAAGGGTCAAAATGTAGTGTGTTGCTTCTCCACAGGGGACTCATGGATTGCAGTAAGAGGTTATTCTTTAAACATCCTGGTTTTAACTTTGCTTTGCTTTCATGCTAGGTACGGAACAGGTTGTTTCTTGCTGTGCAATACAGGTCAGAAGGTCAGTTGCATTTTTGAGTTGTTTGCTTTTTTATTTTTTTTTGCAATATATGAGTTCTTATATACAATTGTATGTTAGCCATTCTTGGACTTATTAACAACAATTATATCGCCAGATGTAAGGAAAAGCACATACTGAAATCTGAAAGAATAAAAATAGTAATTTTTTCAAGGTGTTTCTGCAAGGCTTTGTTTCCTACCTCCTTAAAGTTTCCAAACAGAACTTTACTTAACAAGTTTCTTGCTCTTCCCTTGTATATGTGTATATCCTGTTACCCAGACAGGATTGAGTGTTGTGTTACTTAACCCTGTGCTTTTTTTTCCTTGTCTTGGCTATTTTATTTCTTCCCTTTATTTTCTCTCATTATTTCTTTGTAGTTGGAGTTGAATAGATAGCACAAAACTCTGTCTTCCTTCTCATTTACATCTCCCCCTAAAGACCCCCATTTTTTTTTTCTATAAGGAGGCTAGAAAGATCTTCAGCAGCTTGTGGAAACAAGAATTTTCACAAGCAATCTGAGTGTTCTATCTTAGGTGTTTATTCAGGGTAACTGATAATTTACTTCATTTAAACTTTGCATATTTCATTTGAAGGTTTGATCTCTTGTTTATTACAATTTGTATGTTTTTATGTAAAGATTATCCGCCTCTGTTCATACTTTACCTTTTCTTTCCTCTCTCCCCTTTTAGTCTGTGTTTTCTGAGCATGGTCTTATAACCACAATAGCTTACAAAATGGGCAGAGACAAACCTGTTTTTTATGCACTAGAGGTAAGTTTAGTAGTTTCTTCCTTTTTGTAATGATACATGTTCTTGTTTACTTCTGTTATCTGGTAATTTTTTGGTATCTTCAGCTGTGCGGAAATGAAAATAGCTCTGTGTTATGCTTATGTGCCTGAAGGCTTCTGTGTGGTTCTGGTTAGCCCTATCTCCAATCCATATCATGTAATCTAATAAAAAATATTTCTTCAGTGCATCATTTGTATTTTCAGAGCAAGATGGCTAAAACATTTTTTTGTTACACAGTCTCTCAAATCATTAATACATGTGATAAATAAATAAAACATAAATTTTTTATACTGAATTAGGTTTTAAAAAAGAGGGGGAAGTACTAGTGTTTCAGTTATTACCTCATAATGAAAGTCATAGCTAAATGTTTTTTATTTCATTCTAATGGATTTTACTTCTAACCTTTGAAAATCTGAATCAAATTTCTGGGACAAAATCCTCTAATAATTTAGCTTTTTTTACCTGTTTGACTCAGGTGTCTACTTACTGAATTCAGTTTCTCAGTTCTCCAAACAAGTCTGAGGGCATCCAAATTCTATAGAAAATGGTATTTATATTTAAACTTTGGGGTTCGTTGTTCTAAAGCTCTTCTTCTGAAGCACAGATAAGCTGAGCACCTCTGTGGCACCAAAGCTTTGTTGGGAACACCAACATGGTTATTTTTGCATCTGTGCTGCTTGATGTGCTAAGTGTTATAATAATTATTCTCAAAACACATACACTGAATGCTGATATTGAGCTTTTGTAGAGAGACTGTGTTTTCCATGTGAAACAAAGACAACACATGATTTTCTTTACTGCAAGAATAGTTTGTGGCTTATGGTACTTTACTACGATGTGGGAAGCTGCATGCATTCCCTTTTCTTTCCCTAAGGAAAGTAAATCTTGCATTTGCCATGACCTGGCAAGCTTTGGGATTTTTATTTTGTGTGGGTGTGTGAGCAGTTTGTTTTATTTTTAACCCATATTCTTAAAGCAAGAACTGAAACTGTCTTGAGAGTGATTTGTATTCCTGCATGCTGAAACACCTGCACTTTTCTTCTCCTTCACCTCCAAGTCTTTAATGATATTGTCTGAAATCACAGCTTCAACAGAAGCTGTTAAGTGTGCTTTGTCCTGTATCCCTGCTGGAATCATCTACAATCTGCTGGTTGAGAGACTTTCCAGAGGGGCAAAAGATGTGGATTCAGCCTTTTCCTTTAATCAAATTGGTATCTTGTAGCTGTAATAGCCAGATGCTTAGAAAACACCCCTGCCCCTTCTAGCAGTGGCTTTGAATGAAAACATAATGCTGCTCCTGTTTTACTTGAAGCTTAGTCTAGTAGGCTTGGCTTTGGGTTTAGATGGGAGCCATGGCATCCATCTGTGATGTGATGAAGCCATTCAGGGCTGTTTGCCAAGGCAACAGAGCAATTCTGCTGGCAAATGCAGAAGTACCTGAATTTTCTGTCTGTCTGGATGTTGGTATTTGGACTAGACATAATTAGTCTTGTTTTTTTGAAACAAAACATGAAAACATTAATGTGTCAGTAAAAGAAGTCTGAGGCTACTGGATCTCATATATTCAGAAGACGTAAATTAGAAAGACAAGAAGACTGCTTAGGAAATGTCATTGTAACTCCCCCTCATGGAAAAAAGCAGACAATATGCACCTTTTCTACATGGAATCCATGTAACAGGTTGTCCTTTTTCCATGCGGTCTCCAGATGCCAAGAAACTTTGTGGTTCAGTTGTGAGCATTCTGACACTGTGCTTCAATCTGACTGTAAACCTGCAGTTGGAGGCCACAGCTACCCCTCCTCCCCAGTCTTTTGAGAAGGAGCACAAAGCTACCAGTTGTTATCTCCAACTGTAGTGACTTTGTTTCCTTCAGGGCTCTGTTGCAATAGCTGGTGCTGTTGTTCGTTGGCTGAGGGACAATCTGGGTATCGCTAAGAGTTCACAGGAGGTTGGTGAGTATGGAGTTGTTCAGTTTTTTAAGTTTACCAATGTCACAATGTCTCAATCGGTGAATGAAAGCTCAAAATATTTAAGTAAAGAAAAGCCGGAGGGTCCATATGTGTTTCCACACAACAAAAGTTTATTTTACATCCATGAGCCCACTGTTATTTATACATGTATTTCATAGAGCCTGTCAACACAGTCTTGGAGACCCTTCATCAGCTTTTCTCTTTTACAATCTGCACTTTTTAGTAGTTTCCCTAGTGAGGAGATATTCAGGAGGATACTATACTTACAGAGTATCTTCTGGTTTTATACAGTGTTGAATTTTCCAGAGCCAAGAGTATTTAAGTCTCTATGTTTGATCCTAAACCTACATATTCTTGTCAGAAACGTGAGAATCTGAGACCATGCATATGCAAATATTTATGCAGAAGGCTTCATATTCGTTGAGTTAAGAATCTCAGCTTGCAACATTGCTTTTCAAAGGAGATGTTGAGGAAGATAATCTGTTTTGGCTAAGAATGCAGTAATCCTTTAGCATTTGTATAGCTGATGTTTTCTGATTGAGATTAACTGAAACAAGCTGGTTTATAGCATAAAAACTAGGAACATATAAAAATTTGGAAGAAGAAAAAATGTCAGAAGCATGCAAGAGCAAAAGTTTGAAAGTGACTGATTTAATGAGATTTAGGATTAAAAATACATTAATTACATATTTTTAATAAAAATTGATATCTTATTCAAAGGTGAGAACATTTAGAATTAAAATTTCACATAAAACTTCAAAGATTTAGCAAAAACTTAAAGCATCAGTTGTTTTTTTTCTGTAAGAACATTTTGAAGATCATACAGAAGAATATAAACTACTGTCACATAAATTAGCCAGTTGAGACACTACAGTGCCTCTTCACAGGTTTGACAAGACCTTTGGAAGGTTTGAGTTTCAAGACCTTCAACCTTGTCAGTGTTGTTAAAGTCACATAGGGATTCATCATCCGTTGTGTTTCAGTGAACTTGTCCTTCCTTCTGCCTTCACTCCATTTTTAAATTGGAGTCTGTATGAAAGTATAATTTATAAAGACTTTTGGAAGATGTTTTTCCTGCTTCTTTTCTCTTCTGCTGTGCTCCTCTGATCAATGCAAACAGAAGAAATTTGCAACAGCAGAAAGAAAATGCTCTGCTTTCTTGATATAGGAAAGAGCTGTTCATTTTGTAATTCTATATGTCTTAATGTAATTTTTAATTACAAATATTTCAGTATTGAGGAGTTCATATATCCACAGTTATTTTTCTCATATCAGAAAACTTCAGATTTCCTTGTAGCTGGCCTTGTCATCATACATAAGCTGACAATTTGGAGCTCTAAATCCATTTGAAATTAATGGGAATTTAGTTCTTAACTCCCTTTGGTCTTGATCCAGTTTCACTTACTTGCCTTGACTTAAACGTAAGTAAAGTGTGACCTTTTGAACTGCTTTGAAGGTTGCATTCTTTATCCACAGGATACATAACCTTTGAAAACCTCACAAAATCTAGGTCAGAATATTGAGTACACAATGTTGGGTTTCAGTTTTGATTTTTCATTTTACATTTCCCTCAACTCCCTATGCTCCATCTTCCATTCATAGTGTTGCTAAAGGAAAACTGGTTAACAAGGAGCAGAGTGCCAGCATAAGTTGTATTTTCTAGTTGTGCATATGGCTGGATTATTTTTGTAGCTACCTAAAATATCCTGAATATTTTTCTTATTTAACTAATAACACTTTTAAGTGCTGTAATTAAGTGTATTTGGTACAATTGTGAAAAGCTAAGTAAAGCCTGTTTTGTGTGTGCATTAGAAAAACTGGCTGCAGATGTGGGGACTTCTTATGGCTGCTACTTTGTGCCAGCATTTTCAGGACTGTATGCACCATACTGGGAACCCAGTGCAAGGGGGTAAGGATCTGACTAAAAAATGCATTTGCAGGGGGGTTTGATCATTTTACAAATACCATTCCTTCCAGGTATGTGAAATTGTCCTTGTTGTTGCCTTGATGTGTCTGGATACATCATTCTCTGTGGTATCTTCATGAGTTACTGTGTTTCTGTTTTGTATTTAACCTGTTCAAAACAGCAACTGCTGCTGGGAGGAGTGATTAGCTAGAACAGATATTCATCCTGCTCTCCCCTCTGTGTCACCATCCTCAAAAAAAAAAAAAAAAAGTGGGGGGGAGCAGGGCAGGGAAAACAATTGCTAGTTTTGAAAGGATTTTCATCTCACTAAAGTAAAAGAAGAGGTCTGCATTCCTGTGAACTGTCAGGCAAGAAGAGCAGTAAAGGAAGAATTTAGTGCTGATTAGTGGTTTTGAGTTCAGTTTCAGGCTACTTAATTCCTTCCCACTTTGTCTTCTTCCCCTTATATACAGCTTTCTTTCCAGTTTATTGAAAAGTCTTTTCTACTCCATTTTTCCAGTCCCTTTCCTGGTAGTTCAGACTCAACCACCTGGTAGTAGTTCAAACAGTAGGTTTTCATTTGTCTTTTCTGCTATTGTGAACTTGCCTACTGTTGTTGGAATCACAAATGTTTCTGTGATTCCCAGAAGCATAACAAATTTAAATACAAAATAACTTTCCTAAAGTGGGAAAGAAGTCTCAAAGAATGTCTAGTTCCCAAGGTTTCAAGCAAGTTGCATCTTTAGAATTCAGATGTTTCTTGTATGTAAGGAAAAAGTAAAATCTCTGATTTAAATGTTTTTACAGGTTTTCAAATCACAGTTCTTAACTTTTTAAGGGTTAAAAGCTGATCTTTGGAATGGTAACAACAAAATATCCTTTAATGTCTTTGAACTTGCATGTATCCAGCACTGAATATTAGCAGTATTTCTGTGTAACACCCTGCTGTTCCTCAGATGTTGAAATAGAATAAAGGATGATTATTTGCTCTGCAGTTCAGAGTACATTGGCAGAATTCAGTGTACTCCAGGTTAGATGTACCATAAATTCCATATCCAAAAATCTCATTGAAGGTTCAGAAGCAACTAGTGATCAGACTAGATCTGAAACCAATCTAAAGCATTTAGAGCACAGTACTGACCCATCTGCATGCAGATTAGAAAAAAAAAAATTATGGCAACTGTATTGATTAGACCCGGAAATCTACTTGTCAGGAAAATGAGAGCATTTAGATTAAAGAATAACAAGTTTTTAATATTAAAAAGTAGTCTTCATACAGTGGAACTGAATGAGATTTGAATTAGAAGACCTACGTGTGAAGAATAGGTGTATGTCTGATAAAGAAGAGTGTCCTAATTGTTTGGGTTTTTCTCTCTTCAACAGTATCATCTGTGGCCTTACTCAGTTTACAAACAAAAACCACATCGCCTTCGCTGCACTAGAAGCAGTCTGCTTTCAAACACGAGAGGTAAAGGCAAATTGGGTCCTAAATTCTTTGTAAATGAGTGTGAGAACAGGAACTGTAGCTCCTCAGGAAAAGAGGGGATTTAAAGGATTTAATGAAGATTAATCATATGCTTTATATTGTATTTGGATGCTATTCTTGTCTTGTTGCTAATGTTGAAAAATTACTCCTGTGGACTTTGCTAAAACTGAGTGGTATGTTTTTTGGAGTGGTAGTGCTGCTTTTTATCAGCATGTAAAATAAGGTGAACATATTTTGTGAATATTTTGAGAGGCAGAATACAGAGTCATTAAAAGGACCGGGCCAGTGACATAACTACAAAGTTTCATTAGTGTAGGAGACTAAATTTTATATTGTCTGCTGTGACAGAGATGGATTATGTTGCTTTTCGTACACAAGAGATAAGTAAAACAAGGACATGAGTTAACAAAAATGAGTTAAAGCAAGACAGCAGCAAACATACCAAAGGAAATCTGGATTCCCTTCCTGCTCATTACATCCTTCACTGCCTTTGCTGGCATTCAGTAACAGCCAGCTTTCCACAGAGGAAATGAATCCCCCAACCAAATCAAAGGGGTTGATATCAGCATGAGCACTGAATCTTCATATCACCATCTACTCCTCCTCCTCCCTGTGTTTGCAATCCCTGGGTTCTGTGCAAATACAGGAGGAAATTAAATCCCTAGACCTCGCAGGATAACAGTCAAGCCTGAATTTGATTACATGAATTTAACTGCTGTTATTTAAACATACTGATTTTTAAAATAACACCCAGATCAAACTAGGTAAGATGAGGAAAGCAGTGTACTCTTGCCATAGTGACATAGAATAAAGTACTCATGGAAAAAGACTGACAGAAATTTCACCCAGACTTCTGCTTCTGAAGCTGTGCTGACAGCCTCTGAGTCCTCAGAAGGCTGTGAAGGAAATTGGAAGTAGCATTCTAATTCTTGTACTAGAAGTCAGGGTAAAGTTACAGGCAACTGAACTGATTTGTTGTCTGCTCCTCTTTCCTTGTCCATCCTCCCATCCATTCCCTTTCATGTGACAGCTCAGTGAACTTTCCAGCAGAAAATTATCCCTTTTTTTGCTGGGCTATTTTTCTGCTGGATTAATGACCTCAGCTGCCTCACAGAGGAGTACAGCCAATGTCAGAATGTGAGACAGGGCATGTGGCTGGGAGTAGGAGAGAGGGGAATAAAGCTGTCAGACTGAGTGAGGGTGAAGTTCACTGAACAGATCTAACACTTCCCCACACTTTAGTCAATGTGCTTTTATCACAATGACAGGAGTGCCTGATCAGGCACTGGACACTCTTAAATGAACTGAGTCCTAATGACATAGGTTAAATATATGTAATTTTTCTGAAGATAAAAGATTAGTTCTGCTTTGTCAAAAACTAAGTACTTTTAATTCCAGTGAAAATGGAAGTCTTCAGGAAAAGCCTCAAACATCACATTCATTGGAGTTCTTGCCTGTTTTATTGTGACATTCACTCCTGAGTGCCTTGTTATCCAAAAAGCTTCTTCCTTATGCAAACAGATGACACTTGTTACCTTTCCTTTCTTCCAGAAGGCATTTTGGAAAAATAAGCAATTTTTCAGTTCTAAGAGCTGTACAATGCTGTCATCAGGCAAAATTTGCATACTTGGATCCTTGCTCTTCATCCAACCTCCATACAATAGAGATAGCAGCAGCATGATCATGATTTGTTTTGTTCCTTCATCCCTTCCTAGTTTCTAGCATTCTTTTCATTTTTTTAATCTCTCCTGAGTGCATGCTGATCCAACATATTCTTACACAGCAGTAAGCAAACCCAGAGCCTCCAATGGTGCTGAAGTTCTGAATGGTAAAAAAGGCAGATAATATCACCTTAGACAAATGTAAAATGATATATGTGAAGGAAATAAGTACTAGTATAGTACTGCCAGCAAACTTTGCTACTGTGCTTTGAATCCTGTTTTCCAATTTATTTCTAGTGCATTGAACAGTGCAGGCCCATGGGCAGATGCTGCCACCAAGAAAACTGTCCCTACTCTTCTGACCCTGTAATTTTTAACTTTTATTTATCCTGGGCAGTTCCTTTAGTTCCTTTAAAGATTTTTCTGGTAAGGGATTTTGCTGGCTTACTTTCTGGAAATGGGGAAAATCTCCTGGATAGTTGATCTCCATACAGTTTTCACTATTTTGCAAGCCTACTTTTTTTTTTTTGTTTGTTTTTTTAAATAGCATGTTAACCTTTCCTGGTAAGGATTGTATTACTGGGAGCTGCTACAGAACAGGGCAGAATGCATTGTAGTTTTGGACTTTTTTTGTGGTCTGTGTTGCTTTGTCATTTAAAGCTGAGAAAAACATACTTCTTTTTTTTTAAATTTAAATACACCAAAAAATTACAGAGAGAAAATCATTCTGCACTTGTTGATGCCTAACTTGTCAAAAAAAATCATGCACTAACCTTACAAAATGTAAATGAGACATTTAACAGACTGCTTTTACAAAACCCTACAAAAACCACTGTTCTGTATTTAATGGTGCTTGTAGGGCAACGCCATGGTGTTACTGGTAACTATGGTTTGAGGCAAGTCTTATGTTTTTAGGAAAAATCTCTAGAAAGCATATTGGGAGGTATCAGTGATTTAAATACTCCATCTTTGTTAGTTATCCCTTACAAACACTTCAACACTTTTCAGCTAGAGATTGTGCCCAAAAGAAGAAAACATAATTTTACCAAAAATTGCATTAACAATTTATTTTTGCTATCTTGTTTGATATAAAATTCTCAGTTTTCAACAACTAATTGAAAATATTTGAAGAGGCTGCTCTTTCAAAATAATTCAACATTCCTAAGTTCCTATTGAAGTGTCTTTCAGATTGCCAGTTCAAATGTTTTAATTCTTCAATTCTTTAATCCATCAAATTAGACAAAGTATCTAGACAAAGGGTGAATAGCTGAAGGACTCCATTTATTACTGTTGCTTCCTTTATTAGCTCTGATAAATGTTCTCATCAGCTTTTCTTAAAATTCTTCTCAGGCCACATAAGCAGCACATAGGCTACATATAGAGCATCTGAGGAGAAAGATCTGCACTAGGATTTCTGTAATGAATAGAATGTGTGTGGTGTATATTAAATAAAACTGTGTTCTCGTTACATCTGGTTTGCCTTTTAATATATAAGGTAGAGGAATGATCTACTTAACCCTCTTCAGCAAATGCTTTTTTTTTCACTCAGAGGGAATCACAGAGGGCATCAGAGCATTTCTACACAATTAAATTGTAATGTGTATTACTCCTATTTAAGATTCTAGATGCCATGAACCAAGACTGTGGGATTCCACTAAATCAGCTACAAGTAGATGGAGGAATGACCAATAACAAAATCCTCATGCAACTCCAATCAGATATTCTCTGTATTCCAGTAGGTAAGATGATTTTACAGCTCCCATTTTATTTTTAATGACAAAAAACAACATTGGTTTGTAATGGCTGTTGAGAGCAAACTGGATGGCTTGCTTTCTTGTTGTATCTTGGTAGGTATGTAATCTTTAGTTCTGATGTCATCAAGGTGACTTCCATTAAAAATCACTATGGTCTTCTATGTGGTTTGCTTCAGTAAAGCCATCAATGCCTGAAACAACAGCTTTAGGAGCTGCTATGGCAGCAGGAGCTGCAGAAGGAGTTGGAGTTTGGAGTTTGAATCCTGGAGATTTGACAGCAGTGACATGTGAACGATTTGAACCACAGATCAACCCAGACGGTAAAACCTTTTCATGTTATCTGAGTTGCAAACTTATTTTTTAACAGATGTTGAAAGGACTGGTTTCAGATACTCTTCTTTTGGCTTCAAAAAGCCTACATTAATTATTGCATTTTAGCTAGCTGGCTTTCTCATCAGTTTTTAAGTGCTTGTAGAGATGGAAAGTATGTACTTGACATAATTAATCCCTGTACAAGATTAATGCTTTTTTGTCTTTTCAATTATTTCCTCATTTTTGGTACATAATTTTGTCTTACCATTTTGATTATAATTACTACTAAAATCCCTACTTCAAGACAGTGTTGGAAGGGTTTCTACATAAATACCAATTGCTTCAGTTTGTCCTGCCTGTAAATCTTTTTATTTGTGAACATGAAGAAAATTTATTTTATTTCTTCTTACTATGCATAACTGTGGGGTTTGGGGTGGAGCTTCTTTGTATTCAAAAAAGGATTTTATATTGCTTTCTCTGTCAAAGCAAATGATTCTGTGCAAAAGAGTGAAAAACTCATATTGCAGTATCTGGTTCTTAAGCACTTGTAGTTGTGTTCCTATGCATTGAGAGGCTTTTCTGTTTGCTGATTTCTTAATTTCAGAAAGTGAATATCGCTATGCCAGATGGAAGAAAGCTGTGAAGAGATCTATGGAATGGGAGACATCAGATAGTCCTGCAAATGGTAAACCAAAAATTAATGCAGGTCAAGTATTATTAATTAGCCAGTTAGCCCAGGCAGCTCATCTTGCTTTTGTTGACCTTTTCTGTTCTTACCATCTCTGGACTATTAAGGTGATTTAAAGATCATTACCTAAATCCACTGTGGAAACAAAGCAAGAAAATGGATAAGCTAGGTCTTCCTCCTGAAAGTAAGGCACAAGTAATATAGAACAACTGCCAGTTTTGCAGAATGGCACTCGTTGACAAAAAAAAGTCTCACCTACAAGACGAGATACAGCACAGTTCTAAGAGTGCAGAGATTTTGTAAACTTTCTTGTGCCATAACTTCATGCTGCAAAGGAGAAAATTCCATCCTGTGATTTCTTTTCTTGCTGTATCTTGCCTTCATTAATCGCTGTATAGGAAGGAGAGATTGATACCCACATCAAAATCTATTTGACCCATAAGGGGTAAGAGCAAGAGGTTATCATAAAGTAAAGAACATTGTTCACACACTGAGAACATGAAAACCCTTTTGAGGGACTGAACAAGGTCTTCCTTCTGAAGTACAGGACTTTCTCATCTGTCACATTTGAATTAAATTAAACCTGCAGTCTTCTGTGGTCTATAATTTGAATTTTTATTTTAGCACTATTTTGGGATGAGTTTTTAGTTCTGAATAATCCTATAACACATCATTTATGGGCTTTATCTTAATTTAATTTCCATTTTATTGGAAAAACTGCTAGAATGAAAAGTATTAAGTAAAGAATCCTCAAAATGTAAACTCCCCCTGCAATCCAAAATCCACAGTTGGGGCCCTCAAGTTGCATGAAGTCACATTATTCTTGAAAGCTAAAATTTTTTTTTTGCCATCCTATATGTTGGTTTAAGTATTTTATTTAACACTGTGGTCTACAAACAATTCTGCCAAGGCTTTTGGGAGGGGAAGCAGGTAACTTAGCATGAGCGTTATGATTCACTTCAGTATTGACCTTTATGATTTAGTACCCTTACATCTAATAGGATGCTTATATTACCTATATATCTTTATTTCCTTTTGAAGGATAAAAAATTCTGCCTTGCAGAAAATAAAACCAGACTTTTTTTCTCTCCAGTTCATATGAAAAGAGACATGTTTATCAAAATTTACTTTAGTGATTATCAGGCCTAACAGCTGGGCAGAAAATGTTATTTTCCTTAGTTCTTGTTTTGAAACTTTGTTCTGCCTGATAGGGGTAGGTTAGGATTGGAGAATACTAGATATGGGCTCAACCTTGATAGTGTTGACAGTGGAATTTGGATTTGAACTCTTACATTGAGAACCTGTTTTGAATTGTTATGGAGTTTATGCATAAATTTTTTTTTTAATTTTTCTGCAAATGTCACTATGTTTGTTACTTTTTGCTTTTCATATATATTTAACACATATATTGCAATTTATATATATATTTCTCTTTTGATTTGCTTGACTGGAAACACCATCCCCTGGATGTCATCAGGTGACAGTAGTATCTTCTCTAGTATGCCTTTGGGTATTTTTATTATGAGTAGCATGCTATTATTAATCGGAGCAAAGTACCACTCAGGTTAGTTACTATTTGAACTAGATCACTTTAAAAGCTATCTGCACTATTTTAAGTTTTGGGGTTTTTTGTATGCCATCTGTCTGTTTCTAGCAAAAATGACTGATGCTTTTTGTTGTTCATGCACACAAATGTTCGAGGATGTGAATCAGGCATAATGTACCTAAGGGAACCAAGGGAATGTCATCTCAAATCCATCCTCATGTGTCATTTAATTTGTAGTTGTTAAATGCACATGAAACCTGGGACTGTCCCCTCCTTTTGTCTCTCTGTGCAGATTGCACACAGTTTATAAAAGGGATACAGCTTGGAGCAGCCTAGTAGAGTTATGCATTGCCTGCTTTACAGTGTGCCTTGCAGTTAGAAGATTTCATCCTTTACCCTGTATTTCTTCTTGCACTGTTTTTAATTATCTTGAGGATCTTGTTTAAATTAAATGAAAAGTTTTTCTTCTGTCCCTGAAAGGCTTCATGCATCTCTTTGATTTTTCTGGACCCCTTGAAACTATTTTATTGCTGGAAATCTTCACCTACTAAATCTATAAAACATTCTTCTTGTAATTTATTCTTGATGAATAAGTGAATTAATTTTGTCTGAAAAGAAGAGACCCTAAAAGGCTTAGCTGCAAAACTGGAAAGGGATTGTGTGCATATGCAATGAAGATGCATCTTCAACCTGTTAATATAATATATGATTTATTTTAAAAGAAAATTCTTAAGATAGATGACAGTGTTAGTTATTTATGCCTGAAGTAAGACATTTCATTAAGATACTCTTATGGTAAGAAAAGGAAGTTTATTTGGTGGTGTCATTTATTCCTTGTTGTTGCAGAATTTCATTCCAAAGAAAGTATTTTACAGTATAGGCATTGTTGCTGCTTAGTAAGCTGTTTGGGGTTGTTTAGTTTTCTTTCTTTGTTTTGGTTTTAGAGGGATAGGCAGGGGGTGTTAATTAAACAGACAGTTGAGGACTCTAGCATGCTCCTGTGATGATGTGTTTGTATTTTGTTTCTACTCATTCAGCCTGAATTAACTATTCAATTGTAATTTTCCTTGCATGGAAGAGATGGTTGCAGCTTGCAGGAGAACTAAAATCTAACTAAACAAATGCTAAGCAAAAATCAAACTGAACAAATGGATTGACGATGATTTACTAACTCTGGAATGTATCTGTGAGTGACAAAAATCTATATCACAAAGAATAAAACAAAACCAGCTGTGAAAAAGTGGGTAAATTTTTAACAAGCTAAACAAAGTAACATGAATATAAATTCCAGGTCAGGTTCTTCACCACATGGAAGATACCTAAAATAATACAGAAAATCAATGATAAATGAGCAGATAAGCAACTTAAATTCTGGGACTGCTTTTTAAAAACAACTAATCAGTAACTTGCATATTAAACTTGCACTGCTGGAACTCATAAGAAAATATTTCTTTTTCTCCCTTCCTTGAGCTTGTCAGTGCCTTTCTGACTCACAAGTAGGAAACATAGTCATCTCAATTCACTGTGGCCTTTAGAACCCATTTTTGACCTTGTTTTCAGGTAACAGTGGCTATTGATATGGTTACTGTTACCATGTGTGTATAGTTTTTATACATACCAATATAACTACTTTGTATATTAATATATTGGATTATTATTTACATGGTAAGCTAGGGAGAGGAAAAGTTGCAAAAAATTTCCTGGTCTTTGTTTTAAAAATTATTAAGTCTGAAAAGGAACATCAACAGTGATGTTACATGCAGGTTGTAGTTTTGCCCTGCTGTGTGTTAGTGTAGAACATGATATGTAGAACATCCATTGTGAACTGGAGCAGGGCTGCTTCCCCCTTGGATACTTGCTCTGGTAAATATCCTTTTGTTTTTAAAAGTCAGAACTTGCTGACCAGGTTTTCCTTCTAATTCAGTACAGAAAGTCTATTTAATTAATTTGTTACATTTTATCTTTTAGTGAAACACTATAACTCCAACACAGTCATCAGTGTAGTTTTTTGAGGATTGAATTTAGGGAGGATTGAATTCATCCTTCATGTGCTGAAACAGCAGTAAGTCTTGCATAGCAACAGTGCTGATGTTGAACACGTCTCTCCAGGGCAGGGCCATGATTTTACAGCTACTGAAATGTGAAGGAAAAATCTGCTGTGCCAGAATAGAGAACCCTAACGTAGCAAAACACCATTTACAGAATTGCTAAGCTGCCTTTTCATGTGGCACCTGATGACTGAATTTGAAAAACAATACTCTATGTAATGATATCGTTTCATAATTTATTCAAAATCAGGTCAGTTATCTGTACCTTATATTATGATCTTCATTCTTCTCTCCTGGAGAGAAATTGATGGTATTTTGTTTTATATCACTATTGAAGCAAGTTGTGTATAGCAACTGGAGTCCTTATGCTAAGATTTTTTTTACGTTTCTCACACTCGTTTTGGAAGTGGACATCAGAGAGATTTCAATATATTCCAGAGCTGTACCTTTTTTGAGGGGGGGGGGGAGGTTAGGGTTTTTTTATGCAGGGGTGGATAGGAGTTAAGTGAAAATTATCCTGTATTTTATTAGACTCAAATTGAAATAAATGCCTTTGTGGGCTTAACTTGGCATTCTCTCAAGTGAGGTATAGTGGGGATTGGCTATATAAATGGAGTCTTATGGGACATCTGGAGCATAAAGTTCTTTGACTTTATTCTCACAGAATGAGACATCAGTGCTGGTAGCAAAACTATATTCTCCCTGCTTAAATACCCTGTGGTGTCTTTTTATGATTCTGTTTTGCCTTTTTAGTTTTTCGTGTTTTGGTAGTTACTTCCAAATTGCATACTGATTTATGTAGAGAGATCACTATGCAGTTTGCAAGATAGTTACAATAATATTTCTCAAATTTCTGAAAGCTGAGCTCATATTCAGAAGAAAACAAGCTTAAATTATTTTCCTTCAATTTTTCTACTTGTTAAAAATTTACCCATCTTAACAGTGTGGTCTCTGCATATTCTACACACTTAAGAGCTGAGTTACCTTGTGTCACAAGACATCTACTTTACAATAGCAGCAGTTGAAAACAAAAACTGGTTTTGCTGAAGTCCTCTTATAGCTCAGCTGTGTTATAGAGTGTTGCTAATGTTTTAGAATAAGTTCTGTGTTCCTAATGCGCACATTTTCTTATTCAAGGTAAATGAGACTACTTAGTGGACTCGCTGGATGCAGCTGATTTTTTTTGTTTCGGTTTTTGTTGTCTGAAGAGATTCCACCACCAATGTGATTATGCTACTTTTGTGGTTCAATCTGTCCGTGAATCCATCTGTCACCAGTCCCTGAGTAACTTCCAGGTGGTGCATTGAAAATTCAGTCTTCAGCCCTTCGTTACTCTGTTCTCTTACCCAAATCAACTCCAAATGCACTGGAAGCCTTTGTGTGGACTATCTCACATCATCCTCTAAAATTTCACAACCCTAGCTTTGTTTGAGAAAGTGATATGAGAAGAACCTGCAATCTCTAAGGTAATGATGGCAGATGTTTAGCTGTCCTTTTCAGGAGTTTGGTACTTCATGCAACACACTTCAGAAAGTTAATGATGCACTACGGAACTTTGTGAACATCTTACAATTCTTCCAGCTGCTGTGAATTACTTTTCGTATGTCAATGGTTGCCAAAGACATTTTACTGTAGTTGCCACTGGTCTGAAACACCTTCCATGGTACAAGCCTTTTAAACACTAGCCCAGGATGGATTACCAGTAGCACACATTGCCACTGGTTTGGCAACGAGGAGTTTGCTGCTAGTGTCCACAGAGTATTGCTGAAATGTTTGGTTGCAAAGTTAGAAAGTTGGGTTTGGCTTCTGGCACATGTAGTCACTTGGCTCATCATAAGTATTTATGACACCAAGTACTGTAGTTGTACCTCTAAAGAGATGAGAGAAAATAGTGTTTTGGTTAAGGCCATGTTTCATCTTGTGGTTTCATGTTAGCTTAGAAAGACAAGTTTGATGCAGCATGCTATTGAAAGGACAGCTGCTTGGTCCTCAGCAACTGATAACACTTCAAACTACTCTGTACAGTGTACTTTTCTTGACTAGAACTCCATATAGTCTCATCCTGCTTAAGTGACACTTTGTTAAACTTTAGAAAGTTGAAGCTAATTTAGTTTTCCTGAAAGAGGGTCCACTCCAAGCTAAATATCAGTGCTTTAGTTCTTAATTTCATTAAGTATATCTCAGGGACCAAAATCTCCCTTTCAGTTTCCATGTCCATAGTTTTAACAGCACGTTGTTGCAAAATATGCTGGAACAGTCCAAAAGCCTGGCTAGTAGAGTAAGTACTTGGCACCTGAAATGGGCCACTGGAATTTACAGACAATGGTGACAGCTGAGTCACATCTACTTTGAAACCTTTTGTTTTCCACATGAAAGGAATGAGGTAATCATCTTAACTTCAGCTTTCCTGTTGGAACCAACAGCATCCCAAATGCCAGCCTTATTGGTTAGGTCAAGGAAAAGGTGTTCTTGTACAGTGTCGTTAGATCAGAACAGAATGGCAGCGAGGTTAAGTGTAGGAACAACATGAAGAATTTCAATGATGTGTTTAAATGCACTAGGAGTTAAAGGGAGCGGGTTTTTGTGTGCATTTGTTCTTAAAGATTTTTGTCTTTAACAAAATTTTTCTTTGTTAAACTATAATTAGAGGCTTAGTTTTTAAAAAGATGTTATATATGTCCGAAGCAATGAATTGCACAGAGGTTCAGGTCTGTACAATATATTTAATATCAAATGCATATTAATTGCCTTTTTATTGTCAAGTGCAATGACTTTTGAAAATGTGACTTTTAACTTAGAAAAGGAACATTTCTTGTCCTGTGGTTGCATGTATAACTTCAGCAGAGAGAATGGATTTTGTACACAGGTGAAAATATAAATGGCATCATTCAAATCCTGTCTCTCCTGTAAATACTCACATGTGAAGTGTGACAGCCAAAATTTCTGGTGTTTCCAGTTTGCATCAGAGAGGTGAAGAGTGAAAAAAGAATATGATCCTATAGAAAAATTTTCATACTCCTTAACTTTACTCTGAGCTGTTTCTGATCCCACTGTACCCCGAGGAAGAGGAGTGGAGCAGCCTGTGGAGCACAGGGAGCAGGGGCAGCACACACCTCGAACTCTAGACTTCAGAGTATGACTTTTGAGTCTTGCCAAAACCACTGAAGTGCTGAACCTGGGAATGAATAATGCTGAAGTGGTTGCCTTTGCCCATGAGAAGTGTGGCAGGGGGAAAGCTCGTACCTAACAAGTAAGAGAGGGATTTTTTGCTGCTTTTTTGACTTACCTTTTACTGGGAAACACAATTCCTATTAATTTTTCACTGAGTAAGAATCATTATTTTATTTTTAATTGCTGTTGCGAATGTTTTTTAAGAGTTTCACATCACTGTTAACTTTCTACCAACATAGTTGAAATATATTGTAAACTGCTTGTTGGCGGGGAGGGGACAAACTGTTAAAGTTAGCTTTTTGTGAAGCTGTGATTTATTTTTTTTTCTATGAATTACCAGTTTTTAAATTCTTAATTGAGAAATGCATTAACTTGGTATTAAAGTACCATAAATGAATTGATGTAAGGTGTCGGTTTATTCTTGCACATCATCTTTCGGACACATTGTCATTAATGTTTTTACATGAGGCATGAGTGTACACTGATGCAAATAAAGCAGTAGAGCAGCCTCTCTCAGAGATATGTGCTTTAAGTTGCTCAGATGTACAGATGAAATACATGCAGTACTGCATTCTGCTTCAGTGATACAAGAACTGAATTAGAAATCACACTTCCTCAAGGCTCTCCATGTTCAGGAAAACGCAGGAAAATACAAGTAAAACAACAGGAAGGATCATGGTCATAGTATGGATGTGATGGAAAGGTGGGGTGGGGCTAATACACCAAACAGGTTTTGGTCTTATAACATGGTCTGGCAATTGCTACTGATTCAAAAGCCTTTGTGAGCTGTGGGGAGAAATGTTCATGAAATAGTGAACAAGTGTTCATTAAATAGTTGCTGGGGATGGTAGTCGGGAGCAGGTGGTCTTTCTGTTATTTTAAGAAAGGAGCATGGGGTGTATCTGATGGGTGCTTTTAAGGAGTGCATCTGTTGGATTCTTATTCTGTGTCTTTGTGGCTTCCCACTGCCTTCTACACATCTAGTGCTCCATGATTATCCCAGGATAGAGCCTTCAGATGTAGACTTTACAAATTCTTAGTGTCCTTTTTCAAAATCTGTTGTGTGAGTCAGAAACAAAACACAGACACGCACCCTGGAAACAAAAATACATTTAAATTTCACATCAGCACACCAACCTGAGGTAACACCTTATTACTCAATATCAGGGTTCTCTCTCTCTGCTCCTGAGATTCCAGTGTCTTCCTTTCCACGGCAGAATTGCAGCCTTGCCCTTAGCTGCCCTGCACAAGAGTGTACTCACATTTCATGACTCATCAAGCTGGAATATTATGAGATTAGAATTTTATATAATTTAATTAGTTTCAGAAGTTTATAGATTTTTTTTTCAGCAAAAGCTAACACAATGTCTGTTACTGGAACTCTATGCAATATAAGCAAGCTTCTTAATATCTGTGTCAGCATCCAAGCTCTAATCTTTCCCTCTAAAGAGTCCTAGATCTGTATCAGCTATTGGAATGCTGTCTCATTATGAGCTCTAGCCTGGAACCAGTATGATTGCTATATGTACATATATGTTTTCCTAATTACTATATATATTGTATATGTATTACTGGAATATATAGAAGTAGTGCTCATCAATTGTGGAAATAAAGACAAGTAAATGGGTAGCAGTCCTTGAAAGCTGGGAAGTGGCACAAGAACATTAATGGAATAATTTGTCCAGAGGGACCAGTGGTGTCCTGAGGGATCTCAACAGGCTGAGAAATGGGCTGGCAGGGGCCTGATGAAGTTCTGTGAGGGGAAGTGCCAAGTCCCACCCCTGGCAGGGGCAAACCCCTGCACTGGGACAGGCCAGGACCACGCTGCTGGGAAGCAGTTTTGCAGAAAAGGTACAGGAGGGTCCTGGTGGACACCAAGTTGAACCCTAGTTTGCAGTAGCTACAACAAAGAAGGCAAACAGCACCTCAGACTTGTCCTGGCAGGGCATCAGCAGCAGGCCAGGGGAGGTGATCCTTCACTCAGCCCTGGACAGGCACACCTGCTGTGGGTAGCTGTGGATGTGCTACCCCTGGAAATGTTCAATGCCAGGTTGGATGGGGCTTTGAGCAGCTCAGTCTAGTGGAAAGTGTCCCTGCCCATGGCAGAGTGGCTGGAACTACATCATCTTTAAGGTCTCTTCCAGCCCAAAGCATTCCATGGAGCGCTGCATCCTGCTCTGAGACTGCCCAGATGAGAGACACACACATACCAGAGGGACCTGTGACAGGCCACAAACACAGATGAAGTGTTAAAGCATTTGGCATGTGTGAGAAGTTCAGACACCTGGGCATACTCAACTTGGAGAGAGCTCAGATATAAATTCCTGACACAGGGACTAAAAACCAGATGCTTCTCAGTGGTGCCCGCTGACAGAACAAGAGACAAAGGGCACAAATTAGCACAGGAAATCTCATTCAAAGAAAAGAAAATATTTTACTCTGAGGGTGGTCACACAAGAGAGCAGGTTGCTCAGAAGGGTGGGATCTCCATCTTCCAAGATACTCAAAGTCTGATGGAAAATGGCCCTAACCTCACTGACCCTGCTCTGAGCAGGGGGTTGGCCCAGCCGGAGGTGCTCTCCTGCCTTGGTCCATATGTGGGGCTGGTTAGATCAGCCACAGCTCATCCCCAGCACAGGCTGAAGGCTTCAACCAGCTCAGAACAAAGACTGGGGAAAAGTTCATGCTGGTTTATATGGACAAAACCAGTTCAGTTTGTGTGAACCAGCTGTCACCCACTGTGGTGTTTCAACATTCTTCAGCTGGCAGCATTACTGTGTTCCCCTGTGTATGTGTTTGCTTTGGAAGAGTCAGCCCTACTATGTGAGCTGGTTAGCTCTCCTGGTTTAGTCCTGAGAGACATTCTTTTAAGAAGTTGCAGTGGGAATTTAAGTAAAATTACTCTTTTCCAGATTTGCAATTACTTTAATCTAACACCCTATTTTTCCTAGGGAATTACACCACCAGGTTGTTCAAAGGAGTATAAAAGGCAAGCATGGGATAATGTGTTTCCAATGACATCACAGATAAATTGCAGTTAGTAAAACCTAAAAGCATGGCTTCCTTAAGTTTTTGTAATGGGAATACATCAGTCTGGAAGTAATTAATTTTTTTCTGTAGTGGTTTTTTTCCTTTATATCTACGGGTTCCTCATTTGGGGGTTCCTTCTCTGAGTATCCTTCAAAGTACGTCTGGAAGGATCTCCTGCACTGTTCCTTTTCATTTCTGCAGGGATGGGGCACTCCAACACCTGAAGGCTCCAGCAGCTCTAGTTCCTGATTACCCGACACACTTCCTAGGTCTTGTGCAATGAGAAAACAGACAGGATGGCACTGGCCATCAGTTGTCACTGTCTAGAACAAGTGTTTTCCCTCCCACCACTAAAGCCAGTTGCAGTTGTATTCTGTTTGTTTTGGCAGCAGGGTGAGTTAGCATACTCAGCAGGACCCACATTTCCTTTGCTACTTCATCAACAGCCTCAGGAGTTCGGGGTATATAATTTCAACTACTTATTTTTGCTAAGTTTTCAGTTCTATCCCTCCTTCTTGCACAGGTTTTCTTGCAGGTGGACCCATTGCTAAAAAATTGCCACAGAGCTTATTGTTTGATACAGATTCATGAACTCTTTGCCTTCAGCTTTTATGAGCACAGAAATCCCTTCTGTATTACTGCTCTCTGTCCAACACCATGGAGTCAGTTGAGAGGATACATAACACAAATATTAATGCCTTTCCCTGCATGATGTTTCGGTATTAAAATCACTTTCTTCCACAAACAGTAAAGCTGAGTGCTAACCCAATATGAAGGAAGGTTACTTGAACAACTATGTAAACTGCTTCAATCTCTATCAGCTTGTAACTAGAATCTAACCCCAAGTCTTCTGTGGACAGCATTTTCAGGAAATGAATGTGCAGCCTGTCAACCTTGATTTTTCAAGGGCAATTGATTCTTGAGTTGTACAATTCTGAAGAACTGACTCTTCAGCAGAAGAAAGTGCTTTAACAAAGTAAAATGCTTTTAGAACTCTTACAGTGGAAATACTGGAGGCAACAGATATTGTCCAAGTTTTGGGAGTTTTTTTAAGGAAAAAGATGAAAAGGGGGGAATCTAGAATGTGCAAGAAGTGTGTCTTCACTGTGAAGCAAAATACAAGATGATAACTGTAATATTGTTCTCAGCTAAACTTCAAAACCTGTATTATTAAGCCTCTCCACCAGGAAATAGGTTTGTCTCACCAACACAAGCTATTCTTATGTGGACTCAAGTCTTCTAAAAGGTTCAAACCTCTTCAAGTGCAACATGATGCCTCTATCCTGTGACAAATACATAAACCTTGAAGAAAACAAATTGCACCTTGTCTTGCTTTGGATTTCAGCTCACTGATGAACTTCTAGCTCAAGCCAGGGGCTGCCATACCCAGCGACACATTTCAGACCATGCCATCTTTTTTTGGCTGTTATCAGACTTCATTTGACTGCTGATATCACACCAACAAACAAGTGCACACAAGGCAGGGTTTGCCAAACTCTGAAATGTTAAGTAACGTTAAGCAATGCTAAGCACAGTTCATGTTAATGTAATTAATGATTAAATTAAATGAAACATAATTGTGCTGAAAGATTTTATTTGCTAATCTTGAAATAGGTTATTTGCTTATTCATGAGGATGTGAAATACTGAGTCACAGCTGATGTTCAAATGAGCTACACTGTACATTGGAATATGCAGGTAGGGTTTTATTATTCAGTGTGTGAGGTAAGCACTTAGGAAAGGTAGAAAAAAACACTCCTGAATTTTAGCAGTCCAGAGCGCAATGTAATGCAATAGTAGATCAATATAACAAGCAACAGGATGGGTAAAGGTCATAACAGTAGGATAACACAGGTTTACAGAATATCCTTGATATATCTGAAATTGTTGGAAGAGTTCATTACAGCTTCATTAAAAAACCCAATCAGTTAGTCTCCCTTGCTTTTCAAAATCTGTTGAAACTATCACAGCAGCATTTGGCACAGTAGTGTCAAAATGAAAATGTTGAAATCATAATTTAAATATTTATGCAGAAACATGAGTCACAGCTGTACTACCTTACAATAGAAACAAAGATAGCATCAGCATGCAGGCAGCTCACTTACACTCTGTAGATCAGTACTGCCAAACTAGTTTGCACTAAATGTGTGGTACTGAACACTTCTGAGGAAAGGCAGTGAGCTCTTTCACAATAAAATGTTAAAAAAATGAGGTGTGGTAATTCTTGTTTACAGATATTCCCTTAAGATTGTTAATATTATGAATTTTCACCTAGAAGTCAGGAAGTTCCAGCACCAAGGTTATTCACAGACCTAACAGACCATATCCATTAAAGTATAATTAGTAATTTCTTTCTCTCAATGGGTATTTCATTTTGGACATTGCCTTAACTTTGAAATTACTGATGTTCCATAGTGAAGGAAATGGATGTAAGTAAGATCCATGGATCTCCTGTTTCTCTTTATTTTGAAGTTAGAGGTTTTGTAGGGTATAAAACAGGGGATTGAAATTACACTGAGGTACAACCTTTGCACAGACACCTCCAAGGTACCTCTCTCTTGCTCTCTTCTGGCACTGTAAACAACACAGATGTGTTCAGAAGGCTGGGAGCAGTTGCTGGTTTATTATTTTGGGTTTGCTTATCTACTCCATCACTCTGTCTGGATTTGGTGTCAGTAAAAGCATTCCTGTTTCAGAACTGGAATGAGGAGCTGGGGTTTCTCCCCTCACCCTGCTACTGTGTGGCAGTCTTAGGGCATATAGATCACATGCAAATGCCAGGTAACATCCTACTTTCAAAGCACATTTTGAGACCATGCACTCCTTTATCCACCTTTGTAGTGTATCCCTTCTCTTGATGGATGGCCATGTATATCCAGCCCAAAAGAAACACTACCCAGAGGGATAAGCTGAATAAGAGTTCTGCCAAAGTCCACACACTGAGAGTTTGTTGGGGTTCAGGGTAGTGCCTCACAGGGGTTTTGGCAGGTCTATCTCACATCATGTCAAGAGCAGAGTACTGCTGCTGGAAAACAGCATTTGGGAGAGAAAAAAGAGTGTTTGATACACTGCATTTGTATAAACTCAAATGCTCCCTCTCATTGCCAGGCTCAGTGCTGAAGCCACTGTGACCCCTGGCTAGCAGAGCTGTGCTGCTCATGGCCAGGAGGATTCTGTGCTGAGCTGATGGCTTGGTGGCTGCACACACCACACCTAATGCACTGCTGTGCTCTCACTGGCTCTGTGGGCATTTGGGTGGGGACTGACCTAAAACCTCTGTATTAGCACAGCAGAATTGCTCTGCTGCTGTCTTGTTTCTCTGCACTAAGAGAGGATTTTGCAGAGCTCACCTTGGCATCTTGGGCCTGAGATAAACCAGGCTGTTATCAGAGCAATTTCAACTGCTCGTTTTTCAGAGCAAGTCACATAATGCTTCTAATTTAAACAAATTAGAATAAATACATCTATTCAAAAGTAATCTTTCTTCAGTGAAGACAAACTTCCAAATCGTGCAAGAAAACAATTAATGGTAGGAGTTTACAAAAACCCCCAGTGACAGAATCACTTCATTTGGGTGTGTGCACAGGTGAGATTGATCAATTCCTCAGTCCCCTTTGTCCTTACATCGAGCTTGAGTAGTGTACCACATGGTGGAAATTTTCCAAAGAACAAAAAGTAGATTTGTCACCACTGTCATTTTCTTACCAGAGCAGATGTTAAGGAAATGTGGTCCTGACTGTAAATATGAAATTACTGTTTGATCAGCTGAGAAACTGGCCCCATATGTGGGGGTCATCATTTAGCAATGCGAATTTCATGCACAAAAGCCATTTGCACAGATAGTCATTATGTTATTTATGTTCATTTTCAACAAGAATACATTTGTTTTGCTTCTTTGACATTTTCATCATTTGCTAATGCCACCTGGGTTAACATCAAGCTAATGCCACAAGTGACTTGAAATAGTAAATGATTGTGCAATTTATAAACAACTACAATATAAACTAAACAAAACAAAACAAAACAAAACAAAACATGTCTACATGGTTCTGGTAAGTTCTGCTCTGAATCTGAAGCTTTTGACTGATTGAAAGTTTAAAGCACAAATTGCATTTTCTGAACAGAGGAGCTTTCTTAATCTCATTTTGCCTTTGCTGAAAAGTACCATCTGTTTACAAATTAAGAAAAGACACTTGTTGACTGTGTTAATTTCTCAAGAAAGCTCAATTTGTTTATAATTAAGGGCACTCACTTGGCAGTTTGACAAGCAGAAGCCCTTTGTTTATTCACAAAACCAGCCATGCACAGGCAGCACACTGAGTCTTGCTCTCCTACCCTCTCGTGCATCACACACCCAAGCAGATTCTTGCTGCCAATTAAATCTGGGCCATCTTTTTGGGCACGAGGATGTGTGGTGAGATGACACTTAGTGCCTGTGTAGGTCCTTGTTGGATGGTTCTGGAGGAGTGTTTAACACCACTGTCAGCAGGTGGGCAAACATCACTGGCTTTCTGTCAGTAACCTGTGGCTGGGACAGTCAGCCAACAACCTGGAATCATTCAGTCACCTTCCTTCCCTCATTTTTCTTCATTCACTGACTGTTTTGAAACAGGCACACCTTGTTTAAATGACTCAAAATAAGACTAACAGCAGTGTGAGCAGCAGCTGACTCTAAACTCGTGCCCAATGTGCAGCACAAGCTGGTGCTTTTGTTGGAAAATGCACCAGTTTAAAAACTTTGTATAACTTCAGTCAAAGGTTTTGTTTGTCTTTACACCAAGAAAAGGAATTTTAGGTTTCTTTCCAGGGCATTGTTCTGCCAGGTGAGGTCTGATGAACTAAACATATCAACAGACTGGGAGTAACCCAAAAGATAAAAGGCTATAATTGGTCATTAGCAGACTATCAACTCTTAACAACAATCCTGACTAGTAGGAGACACCTAGCCTGGGAAAAGAGAAATAAGAAAGAAGACCTAATTAACATCAGAGGTGAGGAGATTCAGATCCAATGGGAAACTGAATACTGGGGGTTTGTTCAACTCTGGACAAATGAACACTGACCCAATACATTGCTATGTATTTTGACTGTATAAAATATCTGAAAAATGTACTACAGGCCATGTGTCATGGAACGATTCTCTCTGCACACCTGGGCTATGTGTGGATGAGATGATTTCTGTGGTACATCCTGGCCAGAACAACATCCTGGCCAGAGACTAAAGTACTTGACTCTGTAAATATTAAAAATGTTGTTGGAGGGTTTTTGTTTTTCCCGCAATTTCAGTAACACTTTGGGGTGGATTTCAGGGACTTGGAGGAATGATTTTGGACCTTCAAAGGAAGCAAGGCTCTGTGCTTGCAATAGGACTGAATAATTCCCCTGGGGTCACACCAGGATTCTTTTGCTCAGGGCTGTCACTCTCACACAGCAGGACTTAAACACATCCGTGTAGTCTGATCAAAAAACAAGTCCTTAACCAGCATGACAGCCACAGGCAGCTCCCACTCACCCATTCACATCATCATGTCAGTTTTGCCCAGCTGACATTTAGAAACCTGCCAGGGTCTTTAACAAAACCAAAACCAATTTAAAAATCCAGCGTGCTGCAGTTGCTCAGGTTCATCAAATTTATCAAATAAATTGTGTAAAGGAAGTGGACTTAAAGCACTACACAAGTTTTAATTAAAATTTACTTCAGTATGTAAAAGGAAACCACCAACTCTTATAATTAAATTTTGGCAAAAGGATTTTAATGAAAATGCCAGTGTGTAAATTGAATTAATTTTGTAAAGCTACTCAATATGGCTTTCTCTGCTGCTTTGCTGATAGAGTAGGAAGGAGAAGGATGAAAACACCATGCCCAAACCTCTCTGCACAAGAGTGGATATTAGTCACTTCAAATTCTTTCCTGTTTAATAGAATGCATTAGCTTAAGTTTCAGAGGGAGGAAAGTAATATTCTCAGCGGTGAAAAACAGCTGGGCATCATTAATCGACTGAGAGTGGAGGTGGTGCTTTCATCACTTCCATTTCACTTCCTCCTCCCTTCTGCCTCCTTTTCAGAGCCATAGCTTTGTTTTCCTTGTTCTCACTTAACTGACTCCCAATTACAGCTTTCTGCCAAAATGAAGGTGGATTTTTGGAGGTTTCATTCTATATCTTGTCAAGCAAGGCACTGGTGCATGATATTCAACAGATTTTCTTTTCCTCTGGGTTATGTTCCTTTCTGCTATCTGAACCACCTCACAAAAATGTGAGAGAAGCTCTTCTACATCACATGTGCTCAAACCCCCTCACTCCTGGCTCCTCCACAGGTGAACCTGTAACTTTGATATCAGAAGGACAGACACTTTTTATTTTGTTCCCTCTTTTCCCATACATGACTTCTCTCCATGATGATGACTTCATTCCTCTGCTCATCCTGCTCTGGAGAGCTCTTGTTCTCCCCTTGCTCTGCCCCAAAGTCACAGCTGGAGCAGAAAGCAGACTGTGTGCTGGCCTGGCTCTGCCACATCCAAGCTGACAATTTGCAAAATAACCTGATTTTTAGGGTGCCTACAAGGAGGTAATGGCCAAGCACATTAAAACTTCACGGAAGACTTGTTTTTCTGCAGGTGCACTCTGGCCTTGACCCAAACTAAATCCCAGTGGTCACTGTGCAGGTGTCACCCCTTGGCCTAAGGTGGCAGGAGTGGTCTGGCACTGCCCCAGGAAGCACAAAGGCTGCCAGCTGAGCAAGACTCTGATGTACATATTTATTAAGCTTAAAACACTGCTGATGTGGTGTATGTTTGTGGTTGTCTTTGCAGGTAGAGAAATGTTGTTGGTTTCTGAAAAATAAGAAAGGCTCTGCTTTTTGCAGCAGCTGCTGCTTGCTGCTCTCCCCAGGAAGGAGTTGTCAAGCAAAGAGGAATTTCTTTGGGGCAGTCCAATAGATGAAGAGCAGATTTTGCAGCATTAGCTTGAGTCAAAGTGCCATAATTGAGATTACATCTGGAAAAGGTTACAAAACAGAAGAATTATTAGCCTGTCTCTATTTGTTCCCTCCTATGCTCAGGATCCAGTGGTATCTGGATAGTCCTGTTCCCAGTGTTATATTAAAGATGAACTTCCCTGTTCTCCCATACTCCTTCACCCCATACATGCTTTTCTCCTGATTACTGCTTGTTCCTGAGGCAATAGGAGACCCTGCTGCTCCTTGTTTTATGCATTAGCAGAAGCCCTGGTGGCACTCCTGGATGATCAATAAATGAGTTACAGCCTGTGGCATTTAATTATTTACAGCTGTGCCCCAAACAGGTTTCAGTGATACAGCTGTGGTTCTGTGGTGGAAGGTAAAGTTCTTAATGAATAAATTGCTCATCCCAGAGGGGTAGGGGTGAGTGTTTTTCACTGCCACCAGCTCCTCTGTGACTGCCAACCTTTTAATTGGTGAGGAAAGTGATGTAAGCCTCACCCTGCCCCAGGGATGGTGCTTTTCCCAAATGAGGTAAGTGCATATCCTAAGGAGCACAGGCGGGACAAAGGGTTTATTCCCTTCCTCCAGAGGACTCCCACTGGTTTCCTAGCTATTGATTTTTTGGTTTTCCACTTTCTGCCTCCCTAGGGATCCCTCTTTCACCTAATGGGATTGCCATTGTTAACTTGAATTAATTATTTCAATAAAAGTTTCTCAGTGCTTAGAGTTCTGGATTAAAATATCAGTTGCAGGTATGGTTATGTATATATATACATATTTTAAGGCATCTAGTTTTAACCTCTTCTCAAGATTCAAGGAGAAGATAAAAATAAATCTGTTTTTCAAATCATGTAGTGTTTGAGTTGTTGGACTTGGCAGCATGATTATGTCCTCTAATTGGCCTTTGGGAGACATTTCTTAGATAGAAGATCTGTTGGGTTTCAAGGGATTATCTTCTCTTTATGTGTTTTCTTTTTCTCTGTGATGTAGAGTAGCATGAGTACATCAGGATTATTCTGCTTGAAGTTAATTATTTTTCCATTTCTTCCCTTTGTGAAGTGTTGAAAGAGAATCTTACACTTAGAGTGCCTCATACAGTTGTAATATGTCAAATAGCTGTTTTTTATTTTCAACTCCCTTTTTAAAATTAAATGGTATTTTCTGCTTTTTAGGATTTGGTCTGTAGCACAATGAATCATTGAAAAATTGTAGTTTGAATTTTTTTTTTTCCTGGTGCGGGCACAGAAAATTGAATACAGCAGTTTATTATTAGAATGCAAGAAGTTCACAAATTATTCTAAAATCAAGATGTGAGTAGGTGGATAAATATGTAAAATCCTTGCAATTATTGTGCTTTCCAGACTGCATGGTGGGACTTGTATTATTTATATTCTGTCACACATCTATTACCTATTAACTGTGATGAGCTATGAGCTCCAGATTAAGGTTTGAGCCAGTGTGCTTTTCCATATGAGATCATTTTAGTTCCAAAATAACCTTCATTCTCTTCCTGCTGTTCCTGATGCTGCTAATGAGCAGAGCTTGTGTTAAATACCCCAAAGGCAGTTAAAACCCCAGAATTTAATTGCTGGCAAGAAAAAAAAAATTGCTGAGAACATTTCTATTCCAAGCCCTGAATAGCCATTTAAAATCACCCAAGTAATGTTTACATAGCTCCTTCAGGATAAATATTTTGTAGTGGGCTGTTGATTTGGTCTCTAAAAGGCTTTGGGGTTTGCTCAGGTTGTCTTTGCTCGTGAATAACTGAATTTACTTCTGAATAACTTCTTTGCTCCTTTTCAAACACTGAAACTTCATTGGAGAAAGTGGGAATAAGTGCAGAAGTTTGGGAATGTGGGCATGTGTCTGACTGTTGACTGGGCTATGGTTATATCTAAATAAATGTTTACCCCAGTTGTTGCCAAGACTATGAATTGGGACCAAGAGAAGACAGGATGTTTTCTCCTCATTTTCCTCAGAATTAGGAGCAGTTTGGTAGTGCCCAATGTCCTCTGTTTTCTCCTTCCCATAACTAAATGTGCTGGTTTGAAGCAAACCAGTGGGAAAAATGAACCCCAAACAAATACCTCGAGAGAGATTCCAGGCTGGAGTTACAATTTAATAGAAATTTTACAGTAAATGCAATGATACAGAAAAACTGGCTTACACCCACCAAGTCAGAGCACAGCCTGGCACCCTGTTAGCCAGGGTGAGGGTGGTGGTTGTAGCCCAATTTAGCAATGGTTGCAGTCCTGTTGAATTGATGGTTGCTGTCTTGTTGAAAGCAGTGACTCCTGTGGAAGGTCTGTTCCTTCTCTGGATCTGTCTTTGCCTTTGCCTGAGGTTGGACTAATCCAAACAGTCTTTCCTAATGTACCTCCCATGTGTACCACACTGATTTTATCTCCATCTGTGGTGTCCAAGGATTCTGACTGGATAGAACCAGCTCAGCTGATGGAGCCTCAGGTGTTGACCAACCAGGCGGCCTTTGCTAAATGCAGCTCTCAATTTTTGAAGGTGTCCCTCCCCCAAATGCCTTAAAGGTGGTTTGGAATGCGTTCAGTGTCTGGGACTATGGCGATGCCTTGGAGATTTAGACCTTGATCTGTGCCACCTCTGCCAGGACCTGCTCTGGTGTCCTCCTGGGCTTTTGCTGCGATGCCTCTTCCTGCACAGTGAGGTGTTTCTTCTCTTTGGAGAGTGGCTGTGCCTTCCAGCAGAGCTGCTCCAGCTCCCCCTGTCCTGCACCACCGCAGATCTGAGGGGTTTATCCTGGTCTCTGCACCCTCTCCTGCGGTGGTCAGGAGACAGGATTTGTTCCAGCTTCTCATCTTCCCCCTCCTCACTAGATTCCACATCATCCACGTCTTCTTGCAGAGCACTGACACGAGGCTCGAGCTGCTCAGCTCCTTCCAGAAGGCACCGTTTCTGCAGCCGAGGCAGGATGATATCACATACACGTTCCTTGTGGAGTAGCTCATCAATAAATTCATCCACGTGCATCAGCTCAAACTCCCCATTTCTGTTCTGAAATGTTATTTTCTGATAGTCATTGTACAGTGGTTCCAGGTACTTGTAGCAGTTGAGGGCAGTGCCTGTCAGTCTCATGTACATTGCTCCAAGCATTCGGACGTACTTGAAGTGCTCGCTCTTGATGAACTCCACAATGATGTCCTTCTCAGGCTGGATCTGCAGCATCTTCAGCGTCAGGCACAAGAAGGGTGTGGGTTTAATGGTCCCTCCGTAGACACCCCCCACATACTGCAGCTCCACAGCCTTGTCCACCACCCTCTCAGCTGTGAGGCCAAAACACTCCTCCTTCCAGTACCTGCACTGGTGGATTCTCCTGCGGATGATCTCCTCCAGCAGATGCTGCGGGTTGGTGCTGTGGATGCTGAGCGCATCCTTCACCGTGAGGTTGGCCATGGTGGGTGCTGGACAGCCCTGAGTGCAGCTCCTAACTCAGCTCCTTTCCGTGGGACAATGTGCCTCCCTCTGCCTCCTCCTCCTCAGGCACTGTCTGCACCGATCTGCTCTTGGGTTTCCTTTCCTGAGCAGGGTTACTGCTGCCAGCTTAGGCTGTCCTGGCTCAGCGATGGTTTGTGTGGATGCAGTGCCTGTGGCTTTGTTTCCTTTTCCCTCTGGCTTGGCTCGTTTGAAAGTAAACCAGCAGGAGAAATGGTGGTCAGGGTGGTGGCTGCAGTCCTGTTGAAGTGATGGTTGTGCTCTTGTTGAAAACAGTGACTCCTGTGGAAGGTCTGTTCCTCCTCTGGATCAGTCCAGTGGTGGTGTTTCAAGTCCTCAAGATGCCCATCTTATATATGGTCAGATTCAGGCACGAGTGTTAAGTACCACCCCCAAGGTAGTGAATTTCACAATGGGATGATGTAATCCTATAAGTCACAGGATATTTTGGGGAGTCCCCGATGGCCGAGGTCGTTAGAGCTGCCCACTGGGGCCATTGAGCCGTGATGGCCCATTGGCAGAGATGACCCCTCGGGCTGGGTGTGGCTATCACAGCTGAGTCAGTTTGTGAGGACAAAGCAGCACTGCCCTGCCGCAGGGTTTGCCTCTTTCCCTTATCAACATGAGACTGCAGCCTGGCGGCTCAGCTGTGCCCTGGGAGGTGCTGCAAATGATTCCCATAAAGAGTTTATCAGGAATAATGCAGTGGGGGTGGAAGTTATAGTTTTGTTACACCCCACGTTGTAACCCAGCACACGAAAAAATAAATTAAGTGCAAAGAGTGGAAATAGAAGTGACAAGACTACCCAATGGAGGCTTTAGCAGCTCTGTTGGCAGAAAACCCTGAGCAGTGGCAATGCACACAAGATCTGCTGTGTGGGCTTTGCCCCGCACTGGGGTCACCCCTGGGCTGCCCAGACCTGGGGAGCTGCTGAGCAGGGCTGGCCCTGGTGACACTTCCCACTGCCTGGCAGCTGTGTCCAGCCAAGCCACAGCTTCACCAGGCTGAGGAAGGCAGGCTGTGAGGGTATCACTTACACCCCATTTCACCATTTGCTTCAGGGGTGTTGGCAGAGCAGAGTTGAGGGCTGCTGGGGGATAATGATGATGGTTTGATGGCTGAAATGATGAAGAAACTGTCAATCCCTCACTCCAGTCGCCCTTTCTGCCTGACATGGAGCTCCCACAACAGTGGTGCACACAGGATTTGCCCTGCTCCTGCCCAAGCAAGAGCTTCAAACAATGCTACAAATTCTGCTTTCTTTGGACAATATTTCTATTATATTAACTTGCACGGGGAAAATTTTTGCTTGTTGTGTTCTTAGTAAATGCAACTTGGAAGGACTTTTACCTTAAGAGGAGGAAAGTTATTGGCTTTTCAGCCTGGAGCAGAGAAGGATCAGGGATACTTCAGTGTGGCATTTCAGTGTCTTCAGGGCACTTACAAAAAGGAGGGGATGGAACTTTTTATGGGGACATAATGACAGAACAAGGGGCAATGGTTTTAAAGTGAAGAAAAGGAGGTTTAGATCAGATGTTAAGAAGAAATTCTTTATTGTGAGGGTGTTGGGACACTGGCACAGATTGCTCAGAAAGCTGCTGCCACTGAAACTGCAGGAAAAACAAAAACCCTCCAACAACATTTTTAATGTTAGTCAAGGCACTACTTTATTCTCTGGCCAGGATGTTGTTCTGCCCAGGATGTATCACAGAAATTATTTCATCCACACATAGCCCGGGTGTGCAGAGAGAATCCTCCCATGACACATGGTCTGTACTAGATTTTTCAGATATTTTATACAGTCAAAATACACAGAAATGTATTGGGTCTGTGTTCATTGTCACAAAGTTGAACAAACCCCCAGTATTCAGTTTTCCTTTGGATCTGAATCTCCTCGCCTCTGATGTTAATTAGATTTTTCATTCTTCAATTTTCCAAACAGTCCTTTCAGACCAGATGTCTTCACCCTTGCTGGAGGTGACATCTGGGGTAAATGTTTTTAGATAGCCACTGATGTCCTGCTGATGTTCTGCTGATAGCTCTTTATCTTTTGGGTTACTCCCAGTCTTTTGAGATGTTTAGCTCATCAGACCTCACCCGGTAGAACAATGCCCTGGAAAGAAACTTAAAACTCTTTTTCCCGGGGTAAAGACAAAGAAAACCTTTGACTGAAGTTATACAAAGTTTTTAAACTGGTGTATTTTCCAACACTGTGGGTGCCCTGAAAATGTCCAAGGCCAGGCTGGATGGAGCTCTGAGCAATCTGGTCCTAGTGAGTGGCATCCCTGCCCATGGCAGGGTGGGTGGAAATGGATGATATCTTATGCCACTTCCAACCTAAACCATTCTATGATTCCACGACTTTAAATCTTACAAGATACATCAAAGCTTTCCTTTATAATTTTTTCTGGTTTTCTAAATTTATAAGCTCCTTTCACCCAGTACTGAAACGTGGCTGAATCCTTTCTATGGAATGCAGCTGGAGTTTAAACAAAAGGCATCCATTTGTTGGTATCTGCTACTGCATCTCTGTTTGAAATTTGATTTTGCACCTGAATAAATTATTGATGCCATTTGATAGCTTAAGAACCTCATAAAGAAAGTGTAAAGGAATAGTTTATCACCACTTTATTTACAATTTCATTTACATAATGATTTAAGATAAATAAGTATCTGTAAATCAAAATATGTCTAATCATCACTTTTGTTGTATTTCCCCTTGTGCCTTTCCCATCTTTTAGCTGGAGGACAGGAAAGGATTTTAGTTTCTCCTGACAGTGCATTTTTTCTTTAAGGACAGGTAAATGGAAAAAAAATCAAAACCAATACCCAGGACAAAGTGCTGGATGTAATAGCTCTGATCCAGGAAAATGTCTTCATTCAGAAAAGGATTTTAACTGTATTTTAACTTTATCATCAGCTTCAGTGAGAAAGAAGTAGGTGCGTGTTTCCAGAATAAAAAATCAGCTTTGAACAATTTGCATACTTAGTCCTTCTCCCCAGGAGGGACAGAAGGTCTGAGTTCCTTGATGAAGGAGAACAATAAATATGCAGATCCAGTCCAGCAACCTCTTCAATCCTTTCAGGAGACCTGGTAAAATAGACAGATCAAATAGTAGGGGAAATCTCGGTGTGTATCTCACATCACTGGTTCTTCGAAATGCACAGTGATTGAAGCAAAGTGAAACCAGTAAATGTAAGGACAGGATGGCAAAACTGGAGCAAGAATTTGGAAAAAAAAGTTTGAAAAAGTGTCACCGAAAAGATGAGAAAAACAAAAACCCTCCAACAACATTTTTAATGTTAGAGAGCCAAGGCACTACTTTATTCTCTGCATGTTGTTCTGGCCAGGATGTACCACAGAAATCATCTCATCCACACATAGCCCGGGTGTGCAGAGACAGTCATTCCATGACACATGGCTTTTACTAGATTCTATAGATACTTTATACAGTCAAAATACATAGCTCTGATGGTAATTATACATAGCTCTGATGTTAATTAGTTTTTTTCATTGTCCAGTTTTACTATCTATCCTTTCTGGACCAGATATCTTTCACCCTTGCTGGAGGTGATGTCTGGGGTAGATGTTTTTAGATAGTCACTGATGTCCCGCTGATGTTCTGCTGATAGCTCTTTATCTTTTGGGTTACTCCCAGTCTTTTGATATGTTTAGCTCATCAGACCTCACCTGGCAGAACAATGCCCTGGAAAGAAAGTTTAAAATTCCTTTTCCAGGGTAAAGACAAACAAAACCTTTTGACTGAAGTTATAAAAAAATTTTAAACTGGTGTATTTTCCAACAAAAGTAATAAATGTTTCATTACCTTAAATTCTAAAAGGAGTTTAATCAATAATGGGAAAGGTACCAAAATTTTCTGTATCTCAGTATTGATTTTAATGTTATATTTATCCTTTCAAAGGCACTAGCAGGTCATTACTGAATTAGATAGAAGAGCCCTGAGAAAAGCTGAGGACTTTTATCACCTTCAAAAGCTACATGTTTTTCACTCAAGATCACAGTGTCTATTTATTTTTGGAAAATCATTAGTTCCACGTAGTATGTAAGGGAGAACAGTCCTGGCTGTCAGACAACAAGCCTGATGCTTCTATTGCTGTCTGTGAGGGTTCATACATCATCCTTTATGTTTGAAAAGAAGATTAATTTTCTATCCTAACAAATAATTCATTAATTTACTTTGGCTTTTCAGTTAATCATTACCCAGCACTGCACCATTAGCAGATTTGTGACCATCTTTATTACAATTTTATGTAAAACCCATGGCATTTACATGTTGGACTTTGTATAAATAAACTCTGGACTAACCAGAGACTCTGTAAAAGAAAACAAATACCATCTCAATGGCTAAAAATTTGCCCCTCCCCTGAGGAAACCTGACCACCTCTGCATTTTTGTGTGTTCTCAGGGCTTGGACTGTCCACTCCTGGGTTTCCCACATGAACCTCCAGCCTAAGGACAGTGTCCAGCTCTGTTGTAGCAGCAGTAGCCAAAATTCCTGTTGTGTAATGTTTATATTACAACTTATCTGTATTAGTTTGCCAGCCAGCCCTCTGTTTAATTACAGTTCAAATTTAAATTCTTTAAAAAAAGAAAGAAAAATCTCTGTCCCTTTTTCTCTTTCAGTATCTCGTTTTAGTGCCCTCTCTGTGTTATGAGAACTTTTCTTAGCCCTTATTCTTCTATTGCTTCATGAGGAAGACAATATTGCGTTTGAATATTAAACATACAGTAGGACATAAAGAACAAGGAAATCCCCAAATTAAGCCTTCTATCTCGTTACGCTCTACAACTTCATTTCAGTTTTTGCCCTAATAGCTTTCTGACATCATGATAAACTGCTCCAGATAACCCTTTTCCCTCAACAGAGATTAAATGATTGTGTTGGGGCAAAAACCAGGAATTGTTTAGGGAATGATAAATTAAAACCTTGACAGTTCACAATAAATTTCTTAGAGATGCTGACTCTGTGAACGAGATTAAGGGGACTGTGCTGGGAAGGACTGACACCTAACTCTGCTTGGCTGTTCCTGGTGAGCCTCCAGCAAGTGGCTCCACCTGGATCCTGTGAATAAAGAAAGACTAAACTGGCTAAATTAATTCTCTCTTATTTTGGGGAGTTGTGAAGATCAGAAAAAAGAAAATTAAAAAAAAAAAGCCCCAACCTCCCAAAACCCTGTCCCCATTGGTTCCTTTTAGCACGTGAAAATGATTGGGATGTTAAAAATAGCATGGTATCTATAATTCATTCAGTTGTTTTATTTCAGGTTTTGGTGCCCCAGTTAATAGATGGGGTGCTCAGGCTTTCTTTAAAAAAAAAAAATTCAAACTTTCCCTGCAGATAGGGAATTTTTGACAAGGGTTTTGTGCTGAGTGTCTGCTTTAATAATTCTGTGAGCTGCAGTAAAAGAGAGTTACAGTGAACCTGAAACTCAGCCCCAGCATCTTTTATATTCTTCCAGTGTCTAATGTCTGTAATTTACATATAATCTGCTCAGAAGATTTTTTTCTCTTTGTGAAAAAAATGCTTCTTTTGCTCTTTTAATCAAACAACTGTTTGCTGCATCTTACATGATTGACAGCTTTTGCTAGACAAAGTGGGGAAAATATAATTTGTACAATTTCATTCCTTCTCAATTTTGAAAGATGTGATTATTACTGTTGATCTTTTCTAAAGATTATAGCTCTTCAGGTAGAGGGCTTTAAACAGTAATTATTCCTGTCAAGAAGAAAGGGAGAATAAATGGACTTGTAGGTATTTGCTATTTACTTTGATGATACTCAGCCTTGCTCTAAATGTCTTGTCATTATGTTTACAAGACAAAATAACCTCTGTGTTTTGACACCAAGCTTTGCTGCCTTCCTTAATGTACACAGTCCAAGCTGTCAAAACAAGTGACAAATAGATTGAAAAGGAAGCACTGAAACCTGTAAGAAGATGTGGACAAAAACCTTTTTCTTATTGAAAAGAAAACTAAGAACATGCACCAGAGACTTTTTCCATTAATACTCTTCTGTGATTTTCCATTATTGCAAAGGTGCTTTAGTGCTGAAAATCATAACTTGCAATAATATTGGAGCTGATTTATTCAATACTTTCCTGTCAAGTAAAATTGGCTTCTATAAATAAAAAGACCTGCATGTTCCAGGCTAATACCTTTTTACTCTGTGTTGTAATCTTTGTAACTGCAACAGCTCAGATATTCCAGGAATGCACACAGAACACTGAATGCTGGATACTGTGCTTATTGCATTCTCATATATTCCTGTAAAGTATGTTAAGAGTTGTCACACATCCAAATCAACACTGGGCAGCTCTCAGTAAATGTTTTGCTTGTGTTATGCAGATCTAAGCTTTTTCAGGCAGAATTACATGAATATCCTAAATTCTGATATCTTCAGATAACATGAAACAAAATACTATTAAAGTGAGATTGCTGTTTTATTTAGCCCGAGGCTCTAATTTGGGGTAAAGCATTACCTCTGAGTAATACAGAGGTCATACCTGTGGCAAACTGGATTCTTGCAGAAGTTTTGGAGGAAGGCAGATTTTTTATTTCCCTCTGTAGCTTGGTTTTGAAACCGTCTTGTGCCTTACCCTGAGAATTTTTACTGAAATCAATTTTGTGCAGGAGGCTCTGTTTCAGTGTGAAAAATGCCACTGCAGGCTTGATGCTGCAGACATGATTTCTTGTGAGCATAAATTCATGCACTAATAAAGTAATAGTTCAGTTGGGGCTGCTTTACCCAGGGTCAGTTCCAGCAACTCCACAGTTGTTTTTGGCTGAGTTGATGCTTATCCAGTGTGGGGAAAACTCAGTTTGAATGGACTGAAGGCAAACATCTTTTACCTTGCTCTTCTGTATTTATTAAGACTTTCCATTTACCTATTTTAATTTCATGGAAACTGGTAAGGACCACATAATACATATTTTGTCTGTCCACAACCAGCAAGGCATTTTTTATCTGTCCATAGGGAAGGTTACAATTTTTTTTACCTCAGTACATTAATACTGTTAATCTCTGTTTGTTTGTTATTTTGATGTAGCAAAGGACGTTTTCCCTAATTTTTAAGGCTTGTATAACCTCTATTGAACCTTTTATTTAATCAGTTAACACATGCAAATCATAAGGAGTTGTACTTCAGTGATCCTTGTGGGTCTGTCCCTTCCAACTCAGGATATTCTATGATTCTGTAACTCTATAAAGTAGTTAATACACATTATATTGGCGTTCATTAAAGCAGATTTTTCTAATAGCATCTAGAAGTTGATGCAAGTGTTTTTATGAACATGAACTATGACTTGTTCACAATTATTTCCTTCAGCAGCTGCCCAATAACTCGTTCTGAGATGAAGATTGTACAGTATTTTGCTTTATGGGACTGATCTGGAAAGCAGTGAAGGTGTTTTCTGGCAGGGTGCCCAATGTCATCATGGGGGTGACACCTGGAGTGTGACAGGCTCAGGTTCAGCTCCTGGTGTGTGACACTGGGCCAGTGCAGTGCTTGTTCCCGTGGTTCCAGTGTTTGTTCCCCTTCCAGGAACTCTGCTGCTGGCAGAGGATATTGTGGGAAAGTGTTGGCTTCAATGCTGCCCTCTTGAAGGTCAGCTGCTCAACTGCTCAAAAATAGCTTCCTTCACTTGTTTTGTAAGGAAAGTAACTCAAAAAAATCTCATTATCCCAGCTCAGGATTAATGGAGCTGTTTGATGAGTCTGGTTGGGATAAAGAGAAGGAAAAGTTTTCCAAGCATTCCTTTGGCTTATGGCTTATCTCAGCTTTACCAAGAGATGCAGCAGCACAGCACTGACCTCCAGGGAAGGATGCTGAGCATGTTTGTGCTTGGTGATTTCACTGCATCTAGCAAAGGACTGATGATATCAGCAGATTTGCTCAGCACAGGGGCTGTGGCATGTGGATCTTCATGAAGCTCAGTCAAACTCACCACTAAGCCCCTAGAAAGACAAGACATCACCCTGAGAGCCCCATCCCTCCGATGTCTGTGAATCTAAATTTATTCCATGCAATGATCAAGATGCAGAATGTCATATTCCAGAAATTGAATCTTGTAATGTCTGGTTTGGTCAGGATTTGGAATGGAAAGCCTTAGCTGAGTGGCAGGCTTGGCGTTACAAGCAAATGTTGGCAACTGCCTTAGCATTGCCCAGGTGTGGCTCACAGATTGATGCCCACTGCAGTCTCAGATGCTGAGAACACAAACACTAGAGAGAATAAACACCAGAAGTCAGTTCCCAGAAGGCAAAATGTTGGTTTCTCTGCAGTTAGAACTGCACAAGAATTTAAGGAGTGCAGTTGCTGTATCCTCTTTTACCTGACTTTTAGGCTGTTACACAAACATTGCAATGATCAACTGCTCATCAGGTTTCTCTAGGCACTTCATACCACCTTTTAACTTATTTTCCAAGCCATTCTGGTTTTTAGGATGTAGGATAAAGTGTCTGGGCACAGGTAGAAATGCTGATTGGTTTTAGACACCTTCAGAAGCTGGGGGGATGCTGCAGAGCAGATTGTGTGATTTCATCTCTGGGGCTTCAATAGCTTCAATTCCTTTAAATTACTTTATCCATGTAGATCTCTGGACTCTTGCAAACCCTTTCCAACTCAAGAAATCTTTTAGTAATAGTTACTTAGGTCCTGCAGCTCACTGTGGACACTGACATGTCAGTGGAAATAGTTCACAACTGTACCAGGGGATGTTTTGACTGGGTATTAGGAGGCATTTCTTTACTGAAAGGGTGTTCAAAACCTGGGACAGGCTTCCTGGAGAGAGGTGGTGGATCCCCCAGGGCTGTCAGTGTTTCAGAGGCATTTGGACAATGCCCAAAACAAGGTGCTTTAACCTGGGCAGCTCTGAAGTGGCCAATTCAATGTATGCAAGTGATCAGCCCCTATGGGACCAGCTACAAGCTACCAGCAACCTGGATTATTTTATATTTGGGTACACACACACCTACACTTCCAAACATCCTGCTAGCAGGGCAGGTAAACACCAGGTAAAACTATCAATATGTTTCTATCAGATGAGAAGAAAACCAGAACAGATATGAGTACCCAGCTTGTGGTTCATGTCACAGATACTCCCTTTGTCACTTTTCTTTGCTAAATAAGTGATTCAAGTGCAGTGGAACAACACCACAGCAAATGCAAAACTCTGTAAATTGGAAGGTGAGAAACAATAGAAAAAATTACCTAGGAGAGGCCTGTGCATCACACCAATGTAAACTGAGAGTAGTTCATATTGGTTTTGATTTCAAAATCTGTCAGGGATGATAAAACTGATGGATGCAGAGCAGGTTTTAACTGCTCCCATGCCCACAGAGATGGAGCTCTTGCCTCCTCCTCCTCCCATTTCTCATCCTGGGAGGAACAGGACACTGGTTCAGGTCTCAAGTAATAGTTGTTCTTTGCAGGGAATGGCTGAAATCTTAGAAAAGGGCTTTGAGATTAACCTGTCAGAAATCCTACTGCAGTATGGGAATAAATGTGACCTGAAGACTAAGAAGTTCATTTTAAAGGAATATTGGGTTTTACCAGCATCTTCTCCTGTCAAAGCTGATGAGCAAAACTAAATCATATGGATTTAGTGGTACTCATGCACCTTTCAGAGTTAGTGCAGCACATCAGGCAGTCTTACCTTTATTAAAAAAAAAAAATCAAAAAGGAAAAAGAAAAAAAAGCAATAAGGTTTTTGCTGAAGGTGTGACATTTAAAGCCTTAGTCTAGATTATATCTCTCCCTACAGCACACGAAGGGGCTTAATCTGCTGCAGACTCTTCATTCCTGGTATTTGAAATGGTGACACACTGAACATACTACATCTTGGTAGAAGGTTTATGTAGGTGCATTCCTGAGAAAAATCCCTGAGCTAATCAACTGCATTGTGCTGTGCACCCCCTCAGGCAGGAAAGAAAAGAGGAAATTGGACTGTTTAATTGCTATTTATTCATTACAAAATAATATTGAAAGTACCCACTTATCAGTGTTTTATCTGATCTTTTTTCATTGCTTTTGGGAAGAGTTAGAGGGCAATAAGGGCACTGTTGCCACAGTGACAATAAAGGCACACATGCTCACTATGACCTCACTCTTCTCACACCTGCATAATGAATATTATAATGAAAATAGCAACTGGCTGTCGTTCCTCACAAATTCTGCCAGTCAACTCTTAATCTGCGCTGTTTCAAAAGGGGTAATTCAGATTGGCTGCCCCAAAATCAGAGACAGAGAAGCAGATGCTCTGAGGTGACCAAGACCATGAGAGGAGCCCATGTTTGAGGGTGCTGGGATTTCTGAATCCTAATGGAACAGCACAAGCATCAACCTCTTCCCATAAGAAAGTGGCATGGCAGGTGTATCAAACACATCTACATAACACGTCTGTGTCACAAGGCAGTGACCTGCAGGAGCCCAGAGAGGCCTTTGCCTGCAACTGGCAAAGGCAGGTGGAAAAATGTGAAAAAGAGCACAACCTTGTAACAATCTGAACATCTGCAGAAGTTAGAAAAACCCAGACAAGACAAAATTTATCTTTGGAAGACAGTAAGTTATTCCTCTGGATATGGAACAGGTCCTCATTTGTCAGGGCAGAGAATTTCTTTCAAAATAGTTTATTTTCTAGAACTGTTTTGATGTCAGAATTTGCAAGCTAGAAAAAGAGCGAAGTGGTTATCTTTCACTTCCAGTTTTAAGGAACAGCTTTGAAAGCTACTGGGAAACATTTACACACTCTGCATTTATTGCTGTAATGAACTCGCTTTCATTTTTAAAGCCAAGTGGGAATTCCACGCACTTGGTGGTTTTTATAGCTCATGAAAACATCTGTATTTCCCTCCCTGGTGCACAGATGATTCGAGTCACAACCAGAATACTTAAGCAGTGTAGCCATATTTAGCATAACACTCTGCTATTACTCTGCTGCCATCAGTATGAGCCTCCCAGGATCCTCCTGGACAGCTGGGAGCACAGACACACAAACACATATCCAGCGAGGATTCCCTGGCATTCCACTTCATTCCCAGTGAGGGAGAGTTTATTTGGAGAGGGCACCAGGCCAGGGCAGTGCTCAGAGATCGATGAACTGGGTGACTGCAGTGAGTCTCAGCATTACCATTGATCCAGGCAGGTCAGAAAGACAAAAAGGCAGAGTGACCACAGCTTCTCAGCCCTGCACATCAAGAATACAGCTGGATTTGAAGTAGTCAGCCTCTCACGAGAGAGAACTGAATTCCTACTATTAATTTATTAGAAAACAACAGACACCACGACAGATATCAGAATTGCTAGGGCTTTGCACCTCAGCCTCACTGAAAGGGAAAAATCCAAAATTAATTAACTAGCAGCCTAAGGAAGAGCCAAGCAAGAAAGCACATTGATACAGTTAACTCATTCTTTTCTAGTATTAAATTCAGAGAGAATTTGAAGTTCTACATGAACAGTGGCTTTTGCACTGGGATAAATTCCATCAACTGCTATTCCAGATCAAGAAACATCTCAGAATGTTTCAATAACGGTTATTTTTCATTATATATTCTGACTGCACACAGCTGTTAAGCACGTAGAGTTGACTTTAAATGTTCATGGTTCATCTATTTGGATTTTTTCACTTCTAAGCATCTATTCCATTTACAGAAGTGTTGCTGGAGAGAAGGTGATGCTCCCTAGCTAAACATTCACACCAAGAACTGTTGGTAATTTGGAAAAATTTTGCTACCCATAAGAGAACCTCAGCCTCAAGCTGCCATTAAATATGCAGGGAGCCTCCTTGACCAAAGTAGGATATACTTCATCTTGGATTAGCAGTGAGAGGCAAGCAACCAGGAAAACATGACAGAACATTCAAAGGGCATCTTTAAATGTGGTATTTTGTAAGGCAAGTGAAATAGTGCTGTAGTGGTAAAAAAAAGGGATTTTGCTATCACTGTCTTGAATGGTGGGCCTCAGTTTTACTGTGATACACAGACTACTAGATCAATGTTGTGCATGCAAATCACTTATCAAATGATTGATTAAATAAAAAGCTAAGTCCAACTTAAAAATTTAAAAAACAAACCTATTTCAAATATCTCACTTCAGTGTGCAACACAAGGTATGTAAATTTTGCTGGCAGTAGTTGTTTTACTGGAGATAACAATTGTTACTACCAGCACTGGCTTGAGTTTCTTAAAAGGGCACCAGGATCAAGGCAGCCAGTCTGCTTCTCAGTTTCATTGAAAAGAACAGTAAAGCCTGCAGTAAGTTTCAAAATGACACCTATTTTTTTTTTTAAGATTTGCTTTATTGATCCATAAAGTACTTATCTAGTTCTTTCTGTGTGATACATCACTGACCTGAGGTGTCAGTGTTGTGAGGAAGAGTGTGAATGTACACACAGCTTGTTAACTACTCACTGCAGCTTTGAAATTTTCAAAGGCTGAAGGATGATGATCAGTAACAGCTTCATGCTCATACAGCATTACCAGTCAAAAAAAGAAAAAAAGAAAAAATGATGTCTGTTTGGCTTATGAACAATCAGTTTTGAGACAAACAGGGGCTGGGAGAAATTTAAAATCAGTTACCTGGAACAGCAACCAAGCCAAGAGGCTTCAGGGTGTGCAGTGATGAAAGACAGCCAAAGGCTCTTCACCACCACAGCTTTCACCACAAAGCAAAGCAAGGCATATACAGAAACCTAATTAGAAGGAAGGATTCACAAGCTGTCAAGGCACAAGTCCTTCTCTGCAAAGTTTTCTCAGACCCTGCTTACTCCCATCATCTGCCTAGAAAGTCTATTTTACTGTCACTGTCCCTGTCTTTGTGGGGTCAGAGGGCTCCTCCATGTGGATCACATGGATCTGGACTGCGGGAAAACACACCAGACACTCTCCAGCACACAGGGTATTGCCAAAAGCAACTTCTGCTTTACAAAGTCATTAGATTTAACTGCATAGCTCAAAAGTAGAGAGTAATCATTTCAGGTGAAATGAAATGTAATCCCCCAAGCCTGGAATGTGTGAGACTGGTTCACAACACTTTAGAACAATCCAGCAGAGCCACTGAGAGTTTGGGATGAATATTTGAGCTGTGACTATTCCATCATTGCAACCAATGACAGAATTTGGCATCAACTGTACAACACACTGTTGGGCTGTACCAGTCTGGAATCAGAATATCACATTCAAAACAATGAAAACCTCCCCCACTTAGCACTTTTTTTCCTAAAGTATTCCGTATTTTTCCTAAAAAGAAAATCATCCCCCACAAGCCTAAACTTCTTTTCCTAAAACACTTGCAAAAAAATAAGAAGCCTTTAGTCAACAGCAAACTGTGTTGCACATCTTTCATTCCCAGGCTTTCTGCTTTTTTTTTCCTAAAGCAGTAACAGAACTGTATTGACTTCATTTTCAAGAAAACCTTGCAAGAGAGCTTTTATTAACTTCAAGATAGAAAAAGGGACAATTAATTTTTATCTTCAAAATGGAACTTGCAAAAGCAGGAAATACGTGCAAGGTTGTAAGTCTTGTCTATCTGGAAAGAAATTACCTGCACAGTTGTTTTGTTTTTTTTCTTTACTCAATATATTATTGTTTTCTAGTGAGACAGAATATTTTCTGAAGCAGAATTGCACTCCTAAAAGAGGGTTTTATAGGTCTGGCCTGGTTTTACTGTCAAACTAGAACACATCACAAAAACAGACCCTCTAGCTAAAAATTAACAACGGCCCTTCTTGAACAACTTCACAAGATTTCCACAAAAAATCAGGGAACCCACTGAGTACAGAACACTTTGAGTCCAGCTGTTCAGACAAAATCAGGTACCAATCACCTCCTTCCAAAAAGTGCATTTATAACCAGAGATGGTGCAATAAAGAACACACAGCACTTACCTGTCACACCATAAACTATCCTGACTAGAAGCAGCAGCACTAAATTTCAGGAATACTTACCAGACCACAAGACAGACCAACTCTCAAAGAGCAACAGGTTTAAAGACATGGCTCACTGCTGTCAAAACCAAGTAATTCTGAGGAATAAATCAACAAATTTTATGCAATTCAGGCAGATTGTCCTCCTCATGACTTCAGGGAAACAACAAAAAAATGTTATAGTGTCTTCTGGCTCTGCGTGGTCTCCATTAGCACAATATCCTTTACAGATACTTTTAACTCTTGTATGTTTTTTTTTAAATCAAATGAGTTTAAACTGCGATGACTTCTGAAGTGAAAAAAAATCAAATGCTTAATTAAAATACAAACTTCTCCTGAAACTGTGATAATTTCAACTTAGCAAAAGGAATGCAAAATGAAATTCTTACCCATGTGTACTGCCTGGAGCTGCAGCAGGTCTGTCAGCCAGGAAGGCGCTGAAGGAGCAGAGCTGTGTGTGACAGAACCCAGCCAGGACTCAGCTCCAGAGCTCTCGAGGTTTCAGTTGTGGAGAGCTGATGCCAGCGAGGTGATGGAGAACACAGCCTGAGAAAGTGTCTGCAAGTGGATTTGTGCGTTTCCAACTCTCCACCCTCTCCCAGAGCAGTGCCTTTCCGAGAGGCTAAAGCAGGAGAGGGACTTCTGTGATCCACATTCTCTGCACTGCTGATAAGCAGGGATGCCCAACATCCAGGCTCCAGCCCAGAGGTGCCACAGCAGATAAAGCTACTTCAGTAACAACCTTCCATTCAAAGTAAGGCAGCAGTGCCAAGGTCAACTTCACACTCTGAACATGCTGTGTCCTGTTTCTGCACCAGAAGCTGCACATTGTCTAAACGGGACTCCTGTTTATCCACATCCATGGGAACAGGATTTGGACCCCAGTTCAACATTCAGCAAATGCCTAATGATCACCAAAATGAGAATGCCAAAAGTCCTGAAACAAACTTGTTATAGCTATAGGTTCAAGTGGGAGACCAGAAACAACCAGGCTATGAAGGCCAAAAAAAGCTTTTTATAGTACTTTTAAAATGCTTCCTACTACATACAAGAACAAATGCAGGATGTGATGTTTGCTTAGTTTTATTAATTTATTTTTGCAGGAATCTGCAACTTGGAGTATGCACTTTCTGGAGGTACCATGCATGCATAGCCTCTGAATGCTTTTATACAATTTCATCTCTTAGTAATAAGTTCATTCACAGCATACACAAATCTAGAATGTAGACACCATATATACAGGATTAAACAAGATCGTGTCTTCTTTTTTTAATGAAAAAATTTAACAGGGTTTCACACAGCAGGAAGTATGGATTAGATACACTGGTGCCACCATAAATAAATAAGTTTCAAGAACACAGTTTTTTAAAATTGATTTCAAAGGTACTGGAAATCCAGGATTATAATATTGCATTAACTCCATTGATTTCTGATTATTCCAAGAAAAATATTTGCATTTATGGACATAAACAACAATGAAAGCCCCAACTGAAGAAATGTGGCAAAAATCAGTCATGTCTGGGTCCATATAAGATTGACATTTTGAAACGAAAACAAATGCAGCTGCACATAGAGACAGAACTGACTGTGAGATGTGATATCTGTGCATGTCTTCCTTCCTTGTGGGATTTGGAGTCACTGCAGAACAGAGCACATCAATTCTGTGGTACCAAATTGGCTGTTGAATTGTTTATGTCCAACCATCCACTTCTCATCAGGATAGTCATGTTCACATTCTGGGGTACACACTGGATTTTAAAAAAAAGAACTATCATCCTGATGACAAGCTTGTTTTTAATATATTTAATATTCTCACATTCTTTTTTAAAACATTCTTTATTGGTTTTATTTTGTCCCCATTTCAACTCAAGTATTTCTATTTCCGTTTCAAGGGATTTTACAATCAATATTAAATGCAGAAGTATTTAGAAACTGAAGTGAAAGATGTATAGCTGGGAGAGATAAAGTAACTGAGAGAAAAGTTGGGTTTCTTTAAAAAAAAAGTGATTCAGTAGCATATCATAATCAGAAAGTACTGAGACCAGCTCTTTTAAGAATTATTACACCTTTTCACCACACCTCCCGTTTTTCAAGGGAAACACACACATACCACAGACACACAGATACACAATTCAATCTGATCTAAGACTACATTTTACAAAGTACTTCCTTTTGCTTGACTTCCCACCCCTTTCCTCTTCACCCAAATGAGACTAATAATTACATCAAATTAAAAGTAGATCCAAAGTTCAGGATTTCTTTTGGTTTACTATGTTCTGAATAATTTTCAACAAGCCCCACTCTAAATAAACTTTTAAAGAACTACAGTAGTATCCTATAATTAAAGGGAATTCATCTTAATAGCACAGTAAATATAAAATAAGCTTTATAAAATTTCAATGAACAGTGAGATCATTTTGAATAACTGAATGTCCAAGTCAGTTACAAACCCTACCAATCTAGTAGCACGTCTGAGGGAAAGCTCAGTCATTAAGGAAAAAAGAAAACACAAGTAGTGCATTAACTCAACACAACAGCATCAGCATCCCACCATTCTCTCACACACACACAAGTTTTATACAATACAGTGCATTTTGTATGCCAGCTGACATTAGGGTTTTATGTGCATTCAATAAATACTCCATAAACCAATCTTTTTGGTATAATCTACAATTCAGTTGGGGTTTGAATGGCATCACCTATTTTCAGAAGGAAAATGGATCTTCCAACAATTCAAAATACAATTACATTCTAACAAACTAGAAATATTCAAGCACCATGTCGAGTCTTTACTATGAATGTTTGAGTATGGGCATTTACAAGCAAAAGAATACAACAGAAGGGTGCAGTGGTTTTGTTCGTTTGTACAAGCAACAAATGAGAGTAATAGAAAAAACCAAGGAAAATCATTGGTACAAAGGACTTATTTTTTAATTTGGCGGCGCTCACTCACTATCCCAAAAAGTATCTTGCTGTGGTGGCAGCCCTCCTTTTCTTCCTCTGGTGAAGCTGGGACTAAGATTTGCAAGTCTCCATGAATGGTTATTGCAGTTCAGGGCATTTTTTGACTGAATGTATATTTCCACCCCGTCCTTCAAAAGTAGCATCTATTCTGTCTGATAAATGGCACAACTGTATTTTTGCATGACACCCCTACTCTCATTTACTGTCACTTCAGTTGCTATCTTTTGGTAATTCCAGCAAAAACAAATGCTTCTAGAACTTCACCAGAAGTACAAATGAACAGAAAATTGAAATAATACAATGGCAAAGGCATCAGGATAGAAAAGTCATGAAGTTACAGGTATTGTTTGGAGTCATTCATTAAACAGCTGATAACAGCAATGTTTCTGCTCATCTGTTTTCTCGTTCTCAGTTTTGTCTAACTGCCCACTGACATGCACAAAATTAATATCTGCCTTTTAATTTCAGTTGACAGTAGTTGACAGTAACTTTTTTACCACTTTTCACATGTGATGAGCTCTTCTCACAACAGTATAAATCATTAGGAAGGAAAGAACACTATCTCTGATGCCTTTGACTTTGTTTTGCTCATCAGTGGTGCACGCTGATTGCTGGAGATCTCTTAGCTTATTTAAAATTATCTTGAAGATTTAGTTAGTGCAAGAACATATTGAAAAATGCCAGATAAAATATTGGTTCCTCATCTGAGATCAACAGTTTGGTTCTTACTGTTGTCTTTATAAACTGTGGGGAGAGAAGACACCAGATTGAGCAATGCATTCATGATGAGTTTTTCTCCACCCACCCCTTGCAAATGATGCTTTATTTTAAATAAGGATTCAGACATATGATTGTTCTACCACAGCTTAACATGTTATCACACATCAAGTGAACTGTGGTAATTGACAATATGGATGTGGCTGCCATGAGCTAAGAACAGCTTCAAATGAAGTAGTTTAAAACTCTCACAGTAAAGTTAACTAGCAAATTTTGCTTTTCAAAGTCAATTACCATAACTCAGCTGAAGTGCTTGGCTGCATCTCTGAATTGTGATGAAGTTATACCATAAAAACTCAAATGCACTGTACCAGCCTCTGACCAGTACTCAGGAATACCCTACTCAGTCGCACAGCTGTGTCACAGAATCATTCAGCTGCCCAAACCCAAGTCTGATCTCACAAGTATCGAGTGCTTTATTCCAGCAGCCTGAAGCATTCAGACAGATTGAAAATCACCTTTAGAATACAGTGTATCATAGGCAGAAAAGTACCAGTAGGATTTTCAATTGCAAGTCTTGTGTTCTTTAACCTATGACAAATATTTCCTGACCAAAATAGAAAGAATGCAGTGTGTGATTTTTCAGAATCTGGCATCTGCTATTTTGTACAGGCTGGTTTATTAATAATGTGCAAATAAACCTTTACTGAAGAGCTGATTAATTATTTTTCAGCTAACTTTGATCTGGGGCACAAAGTACCTTCTGTGCTGTAAACATCATGAATTCTTCACAAATTGGAAGCTGAAAAGGCCTAAGGAACTGGGTACAAACTCTTCTCAAACACAACCATGGCTGAGCCCAAGTCTTCCAAATGGAATTTGGAGTAGCCTGTGTTGGGCATGTATCAGTGTGCTGCTGCACAGCACAGGCTCAGAAGGTTGTACAGAAAAGCATCCTTTGAGCTTGGAAACACGACGGCCCAATGAAAGCATGCAGCAGGATTTTCATCCGCAACGTGGTAGAATTCATTCTCGGTTTATTACCAGTGTTGACACAGCCAGGTGAGCACTGTACAAGCAAACGGGATTGTAAAAAATTACCTCTGATTACACTCTCTGTAACACTCACACAGTTCCTCATTTAGTCACCTCAGGTTACTATTTCAAACAGCAATTTTTTGTAGACATAAGTTACCCTGAAAAAAAGCAGCAATTACAAATACCCTTCTCCTTTTTTTTTTATACATTGCAAAATTTATCATTGCTTTTACCTGTCTTCTTTTTCAGTAGCTTACAATCTAGAAGCACAGGGAGCCTTTGTTTTCCAGCTAGCTGTGGCCAGGTTAAGTCAGCTCTGGCTCTTCAGTTTTTCTGGTTAAGTGTAACACTTCACACCATTACTAAGAGTCCTATAATTTTCTTTTAAAAAGCAGTAGTTTTGGGTTGGTTTTTTTTTTTAGAGCCACTAAGCAGTAACTATAACCACAGGAATAAACACCAGTAGTTATTTGCTTTCCTGCATACATTCTTCTCAAAATTAATCCTTTTACATTTCCAGGTTTCGTTTTCTGCTTTGCTCATTGCAATGGGAAGGAATTTAACCCTTAATTTATCTTCTAGTGCAGCAGAAGCAGAAACATCCTAACACGTTACTCCCACCCCTTGCAATATGATGATTGTTGACTGGCAAAGGCCGGGCAGATGGACTGAAAGGTTCCCCATGTTTCCTTCTCTTACAGCTGTTGGCTTGAGAGCCTGTGTTCAACCCAACGCAGCCCCTTCCTGAATTTCAGGTGTATCGTGGCATTTCACACTGTTCACAGCGATTTAGTGCTGGGTGATTTAGAAAGGTGCAGCTACCACAATTCCATGGGGCCCCTTCAAAGTCTTCATCTCTTGGCTGAGTCCGTGGAGTCTGTTTGGAGCTGTTTTGATGCTCTAAAGAAAAGCCAAAAGAAAACATCTTACTTCAGAAGAGGATAATAGCCAAGATCACAGTACTGGGTGGTCACCTAATTAAACAGTCTGTCTTAAAATGAACATGGAAACCTTTTCCCAAAGCACTTCTAGTTTAGTTTGTGAAATCTGAATATTTCAAGTATTTCACTTCTGTAAAGAGTCACTTAACCATAACACCTTAAAACCAAGAAGAGCACTCTCAACTGTTAGGTCACTGACACCACTAAAGGCTTAATAGCTTAAAACATACAAGTTTCTTACTGGCACTGCAGCACCATCCTGTTAAAGAAAGATTTCACAGGCTGACACACAGCAGTCTCTTTCCAAATTTTAAACTACAATAACCCTGCTTTACCTGAAGGGGAAAACTACTTCTAACTTAGTTCCTTCAAAAAGTCTGACAAAAGACATTTTCCTAGCATTTATTCAAGCTGAAAAAGAATTCAACATAAAAATAAAATGAAAGGTCTATTTCAAAACAAGATAATTCTTCCTCATGCCTTTGAAGCTGGGATATATGTATGTGAAGCAGCATTTAAGTCTGTTTTCATTCATAAAATCAGCATGTATGTAAATCACACATTAGGTCTTAACCCACAGAAACACTCAGTTTTCCATGTCTCTTGACACCACCAAAAGACCTCAGGTTATCTACTGGAAGTGAGGAATACTCCCAGGATGTGGGAACACAACATGCTCCAAAATGTCAATATTTATTAACATTAACACATACCTAGAAGGTAAAGATACCCATCTGCTAAACAAACATCTGTGAACTCATGTCTAACAAAGGCCTGCAATTTGTAATTGCACACAAAGTAACTTGCAGCTGCTGCCCTACCTGCTAGGAAATGCAGTAGACTGCTGATGACCTTAGTGCAAAGAGTACTTAAGTCTTCAGAGACAAACAAAGGAAATAAAAGCTAGCTCTTTGCTTAGATGCAAACACTCTCCAGCCCAGAAGCTGCACAGTCACATTTAGCAGTGCTTGACCTCAACAAATTCCTGTAAGCCGGGCAGTGTGGGCACTTGACTGCGTTCCACTGACTGGCCAGATGGCAGCACAGAGCACACCCTTGTCTGCCCACAGCCGTCTGGCTGCCCACACTTTCAACAGCTGAATATTAAAGAATATTTATTGTTTAAGAAAAAATAAAATTTTGATGCGTCCATGTAAAAATTCAAGCTCTGAATACAGCACACCAGCCCTAGAACTGATCTCTAATAAGCTGGCAAACAAAATCTGGAAAACTGGTTGTACAAATCCTTACAAGGCACTACCTTTCTAACTGCCAAACAAAATAACTTATTTCATTCGAGTTTTGCACATAACTTTTCTTTGAAATAATAAATCAAATATGGTAGCGCAATCAAGAGAATGTCTTCAAACATCACAAAGCAAGAGCTCCTTAACTCAACCACATGATCACTTCAATTTACATAACCACAAGCATTTGCTTTCTCACCATGGCTCACCTGATACTACTGCTTTCCTGGAAGCTACAACCTAAATGCAGGGAACCCATCCCAGTATTATCTTCTCTTTGAGCCACAAGCAGCAGTTCTGGGCCTTCTCTTTCTTTTAAATTTCCACACAGTAACAATTTCATTAAACTGAGGGGTAAAATACTTGCTTCAAAAGAGGGGGAAGATTTCTTAAAATGAATTAAAAATTCACCTACAGACACCTCCGTGGAATGCTTATCAACAACCAGAACTTATTTACAAACTTTGGACTGTCAGGGAGACTGTATGATTACTGATTCAGAAGAGCTACTTCTTTTCCATTAAAGTGCAATACATTCTAGTTACAGCAAGAGGAGACACAATATTATAGATCTTATCACACATAACATTTTCAGGGAAAGGCTGCTGTTTTTTCTATATCAGAACATAGGATCCCACACTGGCTATTCCAGCTCTTTTTCTAATAGGGAAAAACTATTTCGAATCAAGGTATTAACAGACATTCATTTGCAACAATCTGTCTGAGGAAAACAAGTTGTAGCCAGGACTACTGCACTTATATAAAAATGTTCTGGTTTGAATTATATATAGAGAAAAGTTAAGTAGAGTTGCTTCCTGTCCCCATAGGGATTTTTAAAAAAGAAAACAAACTCACTCAATGCAAGTTAGGTCACGATGCCTGTTTGTTGACCTACCTTTTTTATATGGCTTTGGTGGCACAACAGGACCAGGCTCTATGTTATCATAGAAGTTACATGCGGCTTTTGGATCAAAGTTTCCTGTCAGAAAAGAAACATAAGTGTAATTTGAAGGTTATTTAAATGCCTGTGCCAGTGATATGAACATCTAGAGGCTTATTTTATACATCTTTTTATGATGACAATGTATCTTAGCTTTTTCACAAGTTTTGTCACATATTTTTAGTTTTCTGTCAATCATAATAATTTTTAGCAGGGTAATCCCATACTGAAAAATCAACTCCAGCTCAACATTTTGTATTGCTCTGAAAACATGTAAAATGTAAGTCTTTCTACAGGATAGCACCTTGATAAAAAAGGAGGACTGTGCATATCCTAATCTATTTGATTCTATTTAAGACAAGTTTCTGTTGCAAAAAAGATTTTTAAAGACCCAAGCAGATTTCTGTTTGCCAACCTCTTGGTTGCAACCCATAGTTCAGGTCTGTATTCTAGGCCACAGCCTTTGTCAGCAAAAAGTTAAAATTTTAAGTAAAGCATATTCAAAAAGGAGTCTTTTTTTTCTTTTTTAATATGCTTTTAAAGTCATTTTATGTCACCAGTATCTTGCTAATGGATTTTAACTTGGCCAACAGAAGTTAATTAGGTTGCAGCTGAAAATTAGAGGTAAGTTGTCACTGCTAATACAAATTGAACTTTAAAAACTCCAAATATTCACATTTAAGCATAAGCCATATTAGAATAATAGGATGCTTTAGGTTGGAAAAGACCTCCAAGATCCTTGAGTCCAACCATTACCCCAGCATTGCCAAGACAATCACTAACCCATGCCCCCAGGTGCCACATCCACAGGGTTTTTAAATACCTCCAGGGGTGGCAACTCCCTAGGGAGGCCCTAGGGAGCCTGTTTCAATGCTTGACAACTCTTTCCCTGAAGGCACTTTCCCTAACATCCAATCTAAACCTGCCCTGGCGCAACTTGAGGCTGTTTCCTCTCATGTGTCACTTGTTACCTGGGAGAAGAGACTCCACCTCACCATAGCTTCCTTTTATGTTACTGTAGAGAGCAGTAAGGTCCCCCCTGAGCCTCCTTTTCTTTAGGTTAAACACCCCCAGCTCCCTCAGCTGCTCCTCATTGGATTCGTGCTCCAGACCCTTCCCCAGTTCCACTGCCCTTCTCTGGACATGTTCCAGCACCTCAATGCTTTTTTTGTAGTGAGAGGCCCAAAATCCAACAGGATTTGAGCTGTGGCCTCACCAGGGCTGAGCACAGAGGGACAGTCACTGCCCTGGTCCTGCTGCCACACTATTGCTGACCCAGGCCAGGTGCCATTGGCCTTCCTGACCCCCTGGGCACACCTGGCTCATGTTCAGCTGCTGTTGACCAGCACCCCCAGCTCCTCTTCCTCTGGGCAGCTTTCCAGACACTCTTCTCCCAGCCTGTAGCTCTGCCTGGGGTTGTTATGACTCAAGTGCAGGACCCAGCACCTGGCCTTGTTGAACCTCATACAATTGACCTCATCCCATTGATCCAAGCTGTCCAGATCCCTCTGCAGAGCCTTCCTACCCTCCAGCAGATGAACATTCATGACCATATCCGAATTATGTTTTTTAAAAAGCATCAATTCAATACCTCTAGATTGAAGGAGATCAACTTCTTTCAGTGTACAGTCAACATTTATCTGGAGTTGTCTGTTGAGGCTTCTCAATCTGGTCATTTCCTCAGGCTAGAAAGAAACAACCCAAAGAGTAATTGTGGGAAAGTCAGCTTCTTATTTGAAATGGAAATAACATTGCTGTATCTTTGTTAACAGCTTTATTAAAAACTGGGTATAGATAATGCACTGAAAGAAGCCAAATTGTCTGGCCCATTATCCCTACTCAATTGCCCCCAGAAAACATTCTTCTATTGGCATGTGAGGAGGAAAACAAACAAACAAGTTACTTAATACTAAAATTCATTAGTAAGAAGACATACCTGAGCTCAAGTTTATAAAACCACAGACATTATTAAATTCTGTATAAATGGATGACTTGCTACCTGAGTTTGCATCAAGATGATCAGAAAATAGAATATAAGCTGCAGCCCACATTAACTGTTACTTGATTATAACTGAATGAGGTCAAAAGTGAATTCATTTGCATCAACCCAAGAAGATCCAAAAAGCCACACCTTCTAGCCCAGTGCATTTAAATTGTTCAATGATGAATAATGATTGCATTTCTTAACAGAATAATCAGTTAAGTGCATATATTTGCATATCATTAAGAAACCCTAAGTTACTGGAATGCAAAGCTTTCTCAGTGCTAGCAGCATCAATCACTAACACATTTTATCCCAGGACACATTCCACCATCACAGTCACAAAATCACAGAATATGAGGTTGCAAGGAACCTCTGGATGTCATCTGGTCCAACTCCTCCAACCTCTGGGCCAAGCCTCCAACCAGACTTTGTGCCACTGATTGCCACACTTTTGGCCGGCTGTTAATCCAGTTTTCAATGAACCTCAGGGGTGATCCAGCCCCTACTTCATCAGCTTCTGTATGAAGACCTCATGGGACACAAAGTTGAAAGCCTTGCCAAAGTCCAGACAGACAATAACCACTGTCTATCTAGGTTACCAGGACAGACTTTGCATCCTAGAAGTTTACCAAATTGGTCATGCTTGACTTCCTCTTGGTGAATCCATGTGACTACTGCTGACCACTTTCTTGTCCTTCATGTGCCTGGAAATGCTCTGCAGCATTAGCTGCTCAATCACTTTCCCAAAGATCAAGGTGAAGCTGAGCAGCCTGTAGGTCCCTGAGTCCTCCTCTTCTTGAAGACAGCAGTGATACTTGCTCTCCTCTGGTCTTTGGGCACTTTCCCAAATGCCATTAATCAACCCAAGATTATCTGGAGCGGCCTTGCAATGACACCTGCCAGCTTCCTGAGCACTCATAGGTGCATCTCATCCAGGATTATGACCTCGTGTATGTCTGCTCTACTTAAGCATTCCCTGACCTGATTCTCTTCCACTAAAGGTATACCTTCCTTGCTTCACACTTTTCCCAGGGTCTCTAGGACCTGGCATTCCTGAAGGGCTGTAAAGACTGAAGCAAAAAGTCACTCGATATCTCAAGCCTTTTCCATGTCCTACATAACCAGGCACCCCACTATGCTGAGCCCACATTTTCACTTGTCTTCCCTGCTGTCACCTAGGCAGCAACAGAAGCCTTTCTTCTGAAATCCTATGCCAGATTCAACTCCAGTCAGTCTCTGGCTTTCCTAACCTCATCCTGGCATACTCAGTGCCCCTGTACTTCTCCCAGGTATATCCTTGCCAAATGCTGCCCTGAGACAGGTGAGACACACAGCAGCCATGGTAGCTAAGCAGCCAACAGCCCCTCTGTGCCTTCCAGCCTATGCCTGTGTGCATTGTTTGTGTCAACACAGCCTGTAAGTCTGAGCTGATTTGCTTAACAACTGCACACAGTAGAAGCTACTTTTCAGCCAGATGACTTCCCTTATCAGAGCTACACATATGTTTGTGCTAGAGTCACTTGCAGGTGGAAGTCACACAGATAAGAAGAATCAACAAGGAAAATAGGAAAGTTCCAACTATTCCAGCCAACACTGTCACTGAAAAGTTATTTGGCGCATCCTGCACATACCAAATTAGAAATACTGTCTATGAGAAGCAACTACTCAAACAACAAAGCATATTTTTAAAAACAAAAGTGAAACCTTCCTGCATGAACACCTAACTCTGTACAGCTCAGGCTTATTGAATAGACTTGGACATACTTTAATTGGTTGTTAGGAAAGCAATTATATTCAGTTCTGTGGTCCACAAGAGTACATGCATACAACTTTCTGAAGTTTTGTGGGAAACAGTAAGAAAACTGGACACATATCCATTTCATAAATTAAAAGAATTAGCTTATGACAAGTCAAATACTTAAAATAAATCGTCTCCAAAGACTGAAGGTTTTATAGTCAAAAAGTATTTTTGAACACTACTTTAGTTTCATTAGAACACAAAAAATAAATGTGTATGTTGAATTAAAATACTAACAAATTGCTTACTGTTGGAATTGCAGTTGTACAGCTGACTCTTCGAAGCCGCCTCTGCATCAGATCATGCTCCATACCGTTGACTTCAGTTTTCAGGCGTTCAAGCTCTTCTTTCTCAAGCTTCAGCTCCTTTGCTAATCTCTCCATCCTTGCTCGTTGATGTAACAGCAAGGCTAATGTTTTACACAGAAGAAATAGTTACTAACATATAAAAACCTGGAACACTGAATTCTTAACTTATGCGTAAGATTCACGAGTGACCTTTCTGGAAAAAAAAATTATCATAGACATGCAGCCAAATATCAGTGTGAAGATGCTTCCATGCCAAATGAACTACAATTTAGAACAAAGTTCTTCCAGAATAAAACCACATTTTTAGACAGTAACTTGAAGTTGTTATCACCATTTTGGTCAATGCTTCTTTTTTTGCATTTGGTCTTTCTCGTCTCAAAAATACAAAGGCACCTGTACAAGGAGACAGCTTCTCAGGATGAAACAGCAACCTAGTTATACTAATACCCTACTGACAGAAAAAAAATACCAGAGCTAAGATTGGAAGGTAATACACACTTCATATACCTGCTGCTCAACAGAAGCTGATACACCAGCCTTGAGCCATTAGCCAAATGTCAATCCTGAGTTTTTTTCACGACTATTACAAATTGTGGTATAACTTTTAAGTAGTCTTAGCTTTTCTGGGAATACTGTAATCCTCAATACTGTAAATTCCCCAGTGTTCAAAGGCAAAACTACAGAACTTCACCTAAATAAACCAGAGAATCCAGAAAATAAAAAGGCAGGTCAGCTCAGGTGCTTCAGACTCTTAATTCTAAGACAGATCAATTTCTCCCACCTCTCTCTGCTGCTAGTCATTTCCTCATTTTCATCATGGTACTGAAATTTATGACTCTCAGTCACAAGCTGATGTTGTGCTCCCAGAAAACTAAGGATAAGTATTTTGACTACCCACAAGATAATATTCAGTTTCCTCAAGAAGATAATTTCTCAGTATTTCATCATGATGCAAAACTGGCCAAGTCAGTGTGATGCTTAATCCTTTCTGATCAGGCTGGTTTTACCTGACTGAAGTCTGCTAGGACAGAAAAATAAGACGTTTGATGTGGGTATACAGATAAACATGCTGCTCACAGAACAATGTTGCAGCAAACTGTTCAAAATAAGGACACTGTAGAACATTCAAAATGGTACTTCATGAAAAGCCCCAGCCAGAACTCTTGCCCTTTACTTCACCCCATCCAGCAAAGGCAAAAGAAAAGCACATAATATCCAAGAATATTCACAATGAGCTAGGAAGGGTTAGAAAAATAACCAACAACATGACAACTTACTGTAAAAGCACAAAAACATCCCAACCTGTCAGAAGCAGATATCAGTATTCTGCACAAAAACGTAGCACTGTAATTTGGATTTTGTATGGATTCACCAATTCATGGCCAAAGAATAAACACCAAAAAAGCCTAGCCAAGAATAACATCAGGTGTTTTTATACTACAGGCACCAGTATTATTGAACAAAACTGTTCTGTACTTTTTCAAGTAGCATAAGTCATGCAAGCAGAATTAAGAAAAAAAGTACAGATACCAGACTGAATGATTTTCCACTATTGTTACCAAACCTTGTCTTTGTGTGATTCCTCCAACTTAACACGGTGTGACTACATTTCATAGCTTCACATTGTACTCTGGTACAACTTATCAAACATGACTCATATTTCAAAGAAGCAGTCAAAGTACAGACATCAGAATGAATTTCTGGCAAAACTTTTTACAACGGTTCACATTCAAGAGAAAATTATATAAACTTATTCCCTAAATTAAACTGTTAAGTATGCTCTTTTCTAGGACTCCTTTGTGGTAGTAAAGAATAAAATGTTTGTTCTACAATTTATTTCTATCAAGAGTTCAGAGTGCAGCAATAAAAAATGTCTGGTAGGTATTGCTACAAATGCAAAAACCCCAAAAAGCATATACTAATTAGTTCCATTTGGTTTGCTTTTCAGATACACAAATCTAGGGGAAGACACAAAGGCAAAACTAGGTTTTACATTTCAGAGTATGTTTTTCACGGCTATGTGAAGCTACTTGTATTTTTTTCACAAAAATTACAATCTTTACTGAAGCTGTAATAGTTACACTACCTAACAAAGCACAAGGTCTCAGAGTTACAGACCTGCTGGCATTCATTCTTACCAAAGAATTGGGTCCACAGAATTTCTGATTGGGTCCACCAGATACAAACCAGCTTTGTTGGTGAGCCAGAAAAGCTCAAAAGGCAGTAATTGACATAAGAAATCAAGAGCTACAGGGAAGCGTTATAAGCTCTCACTTCAGCTCTCTGAAGTTAAAAAAAGGCTAGAAGGAACAGAGGAATAGATTCTTTTTTCCAAACACAAATCCAGAAAATACCTGTTGCAGGTTATCATTCCGTCACTATTCAAATGACTGGTTTGAATGCTTGCAGACTGATTCACTTGCTCAATTTTAAATGTTTCAAATCTATGAACATGGAGTCAGCAGATGACTCCAAGAAAAGCAGTTCTTCAAAATAACTATTATCTTTAAAAAACATTTATATTAACATAGCTTTTTAAACTGCATTCTCATCTTTCTCTCCTCTTTCACCTAATGTTCTTCAATCTAATCCAAACGCAGAAGCCAGTGCTTCAGGTGTTCTAAAACACTTGAACACAGAACAAATACAAAAAAATTATAAAAATCCACATGTAAATTTATGACCCAGTTCTTCAATGCAGAATTTACAAAACTGACACTCAGTGTATGAACAAATTACTTATTATTATTAACCTCAGTATTTCAAGGATGTACCCTAACATCAAAAGCATAGAAACGTTAAGACCCTCAGAAATTCTTTATGTAATTAGACTGAAATTTGGCAGTATTAAAAAAAAAAAACCACCAAAAAACCCAGAAAAAAATCTGATATGGTTTTTGACACAGTTTATATTTTTCTCTGTACAGGTTCAAAAATTCTCACTTACTTAGTATCAAAATCAAGCTGAAAATGCATCTTACACCACAATTTGCAGGGTGAAACATTTACCTTGAGTGTAAGCATAGTCGTCTGATCCAGAACTAGAACTTCTCTGATACTTATGGCTTCCTTTTTCTCCTCCAGATCCTGGGATTACAGAAATAGGCTGAATAGGTTCTGGTGCTGCAGAACGCTCTTCTTGGTCCACTAAATTTAAAAGATTCTCAGTCGGTGCTCGACCTACTGTGATTTTAAAAATGGTTGGGTTTGGCTGAGATACCATTACCCGAGGAGACTGTGTTGGTGCACCTGCAGGTCCAGTTGGTTGAGTGTAGGTAATATATACTGGATTAACACTAAATGGAGGTTTGGGTTGTCCCGACATACCTCTGGATGGAGAGCTTGAAGGAGGAGTAGTGGGTGCATACAGCGGGTGCTGGTTTCGTTGAGATGGTTGATTACTTATTGGTGAAGGGCTTCTGTTCATTGCAGTCCCAGGTCTCTGCGGTGGCTCAACTGTAATTTCTATTTTATTCATGGAACCTTTGGATAAACTAGGTCCAGCAAAAGGAGGAAGGTACGATACAGAGTGACCACCTTGCTTTTGAAAAGTCTGGGATGCTTGCTGATATGGATGGGGTGGGACAGTTGAAGGGCTAGGAGGCATGAAAACATGTGAACTCTGATGACTCAGCTGAGGAGGTTGAACTTGGTGCTGAGGAGAGCCAAAGGGAGAGGGACACTGGGACGCCGGTGGTGATCGAAAAGCCGACTGAGGGATCTGGGGCTGTTTTGGAGAATACTGAGAAGGTTGGTAGTTCTGTTGATGTGGATATACAGGTAAAGGACGAGGAGTATAATGTGGAACTGGGCCCTGTGGCGATGAATGCCACTGTGTATTCTGAGGAGTCTGTCGTCCTGAAGAACTTTGAGATGTTTGCCTAATATAAATAGAGCCAGGAGTCCCATAAAGATTGCTTGGAATCTGTGGAAGAATTTGTAGAGCTCTGGGTACACTCTGTCCAGAGGGGAGGTTTTGTGATACTGTAACAGTAATGGGATTTGTACTGTACCGAGGTATGTGCATATACGTGGGAGGAGGGCCTTGCATAGCAGACGTGTTCATTCCTGGTTGTATGGAAGATGGCTGTGGAGGTGGCTGTGGAGGAGGAGTAGCTGCATTTCTATTCTGGTCATTCATGAAAAATGGATTGTAACTAGGAGAAGCTGCCACAACGGCAGGAGCAGAATGTGGTTCTTGAACTAAGCAAATCAGCTGTTTACCTGCCGTGCGCTGCGGGTCAATGTGTCCATCGCTTGAGCTGTGTACCAGTGTACGACCACCATTAAGTTGAGCTCCATCCCCTGCATGATAGCTGGTATGAGGATGAATACCCAGATTAATGTGCAAAAGGCTATTTCTATTCATTCTGGTGTCATCAGGGCTGTGGTACTCCATATACAAATACTTGTTGCTCTCCTGTGCAAGGGCTCGACAACAGGCATCGAGGTTGTTGTTGTTCTAGGAGTAAAACAGACACCTATTACTGCCACAGAGCACAGCAAAGAGCCACCACTTTGTGTTCAACGATCAACTGAGGCCACAACCAAGCCTAGCCTGGACACAACGAGGGGTAACATTTCATACACAGGTATTTTGACATAAAGATAATACTTGCTACTTGCTTTTATGTAAGTAATACATAGCTCACACCACATCTGGCAAAATGCTCTGGGTAACACTAGTTACACTATGACATACAAAAAAAAAAAAAAAAACAACCCAAGTCCAGTTTTAGGAAAGCAATGGTTAGAACTCTTCACATGTTCTTCAAGGAACAGGTCTGTACTATTAACCATTTCTAGCAACAACAAATCATATTAAACAAGACAAAAATTGCAAACTCTGGAAAAGCAAAACAAAAATGCAGATAACATTTTAATGTTTATCTGAGTGCTTTCATTTTCAGTTTACTGTCTACCTGAGTATTTCTCCTTACCTGGAAGTTTAAAAACCTAACATTTTAAACAAGCTTTTATTGGTAGAACAGTATTTAATACCTTAAAAATTAAGTCAAAGTATTGCCAGAAGTACTGAGGATTCCATAAAGAACGTTACAATTCCAACAAAATTTTAACTGCCTTTAAGAATTTCAAGCTTAAGGCTAAAAAAGGTTTATTCATACATCTGTGAGAAACCAAATAACCCTTTTAAATGTTTGATTTGTTCTGTGGTGCTAGCAGCTGAAACTATACAGACAATAAATTATGAATCAAATGAGAAATATAATGGGGAATTCCTTTTCCCTTCTTGCCCTCTCCACTCATTTTAGCTTAATGTAGTCTTGTTAAAAGAAAACACAAATGATAGCTTTTCCAAATGAGTAAAATCACTAGAAAGCATTCCAGATGGTAGATTTTTCTTTTCACCCCACTTTATCAGCTGTGGTTCAGATTTTAATATAAAAAATAGTTGAAAAAAAACAAATTTCACCTAAAGTTCAACTAAATCTGACCCTTAGCACCCTAACCTTGTTATATATGACCCAAGACTGGTACATTCTGTGACAGAGAACACCTCCTTCCAGAATACTAGTGTACATATTTATATATACACATACACCCCTGCCTTCCTCAGTGTGCTAAAATTACCATTAAGGAATATACATTAATAATGACAGCCCATCTATTTTAAACACTATCACTATATAAATTTGTATGCACATTAATACACACATTGCCTTGCAATACAATTTTGAACAGCTTATCCATTGGCTGAAAAGTCATTTTACATTTCTTTTCTCATGGACCAATACCCAGTCAGCCTTAATACCACAGGGAAGATGACTTTCCCAAAATTTAATATGATTTCACTATCATGTGTACACACATATTCAGCATCTTCTCATATGAAGACTCACTACTAATCATGAGAGAAGAGTCCAGCTCTTAAATAGGAACAGCTCTCACTCTATGGATATTTCTCCCTGACAACCTCTCTTCATGCTGAGCTCACCTTCTAGACCTCAATGGTCAGTAGGAATATCCAGACATATCACTAAAAATTTAAGACCAGAACATGTGGGATCCAGACCTTGTAATAACAACCAGTGTTGTTATTACACTACACTGCCAAGCCATCTCAAAAAAGTGAACCACTACCATCAGCATCTTGCCATCTAAACAGGACTGCATAAAGTACTTCAGCTTCCTTAGGTCACTTGGTCAATGTGCAGGTAAAGAGAATGTATATAGGACAGGCACTGTTCTGATTTTATCAGGGTATGGAATATATTTGGCATTTCAAATTTTCGACAGGTATAAAACTCCAAACTGATTTCAATCTAAAGTATTTATTGCAAAATGTTACTGAAAACCAGCTCACATATCTTTAACTATAAAGTGGGTTTGGAAACAAAATCTACATTTAAAAACATAACAAGTATTTCCTACGTGAAGTTAACTATCTATCCAGAATGTCATATTACAGATACAGAACACCATATGCTTCTGCAGCATTAGGGATTCTTTCATTTTATCAGTTTAAAAATGTCTTATGACAAACACAGGTCATCAAAAGGATCATGAACTTAGCAGTACAGAAGAGATGACTATCAGGACAAGTAAAGCTTCAAATTGCAGGGTTTCCCCTGCTTTACACTTGTCTGAAAGCAATTAATTTTTATTTGTGTGGTTTAGAAGAGAAAATGTGGAAATTACAACCCCTATTCTAAGTAAACCTACTCATCTGCCAGGGACAGGCAGGATGCAAATACAGCATTCCAGCCTCAGCCATGGCCACACAAGGCCAAACCAGACTTTGCATATTTCTATTCCATTCCTGAATCTTCCCATTAACTGAAGGTATTCCCAGATGACCACTACTTATTACATGTGGTAACTTATTATCACTTCCAATTTCTGATTTTAGATGAAGGTGGAAGGATGAAATGGAAAGGAAAAGGAGTGTGGGGGGAAGAACCACCACCTGACCTGGAAACAGAGAAGTAAAACTAAACCTCTGGAAAGCCACGGGAAAAAGATGCCAAGAATACGGAAAACTGTCAGATTCCTAGCTCCAGCTCCTTATCTTGGAAGGATGAGTAACTTTTTACGAAAACCTCCTCCAGTACATGCATGTTATTTATGTAGCCATCATCAATTAACATCCCATTAGCCACTTTCTTTAGTCCCCTTATGCCTACAGTCACAGGTCACACAGACAGTGAAAAAACATCAGTGCAAAAAAACCCCACAAACCCAAGGGAAGAATGACTAAACTTCTGTACCTAAAAGACAAGACAGAAATGCAAGTAGAGAAGTTTTCCAACTTTTTGAAATCAAACCAGGAGCATGAAAATCTATGCTCCACATGTACCACTAAAAAGAGTTTCACACTGAACTTGTATTTCATACTAAAATAAAATACACAGACTCTTTACCATACCTGAAGCATACACTGAGATACCACCCCTTCAGGTATCTCAGGGAAACGCTGCCGGAGATCATGGAGTACCTGCACGTCAAGCTGTTGGCTGCCCTGCGCCATGCCAGATGGATGATGTTCCAGATTACCAGAAAACGGAAGTCAACAGGCCTTCCAATGATTGTGGTCTTCTGAGGCTTCTGGCATCTTCTGTAAGAAAGAAAACACAATTATCTTTTAAGCCATCACAACTTTTCATCCTTCCCAAGCTGTTTGTGTATAAAAACTAGTGTATTGCATTTTATCTATCAAGAGAGACAATAGCTTAAACACAAGGGTGGGAATAATCATGTCTCAAATAATATCAAAAAACTTAATATATCACAGGTATATCTATATGGCATTGCACTGGAATGTGCTAGCTCAGGTCTTTACTCAGTCCCATTGTGGTACCATGTAGGTATAACTTTAATTAGTGTGACCTGCATAAAATGGAACAGTTACGTATTTACTCAGTGAAATTCTGCACAGTTTGCAGGAAGGTCTGAAGTTATTGCAAAGTACAGATGTCTTATTTACAACATGCTAGAAATAACAGGCTGGAAAACTAAGTAGCACAGTTATCCAAAAATACTCTTCTATTAATATGGTTCAAACCCTTTTGTCTTCCCATCACTACAAATCCAAGAAGTCAGACGCAATTTTTGTGAAATCGAGCAAAAATTAAACAGAAATTAATTAAACAGAATTTAAGAAGCTCTTTTCAGGATTATGATAAGAACCTGTTTAAGATTTTTGTAAAGCACCTGTTATATTCATACTAACATGATGAGCGACAAAAAAACAAACCAAACAAACACCTCCCCCCATCTCTTTCCATTTCAGGATTCTTGTATGCAACAACAAAAAGATTCTACCTGAACTTCAATACCCAAAGACTACTGGAAGGCAGATACTGTCTGAGTCAACAAATACTTTTTTCACTGGTGGCTCATGATCACAGCAGTAACCAAAAGGCAGCTGAGCACTAAGTAAAGATTCACAAAAACTTTGCATGAGGTGGTGCATGACACAGCCCTATTACACATCTATCACTGTTAAGCTTCAAAAGCCTTTCCAACAATACTGCTCAGTGGAATTCTTAACTGCAGAGAATGCAGTGCTGTGTTCAAAAAGGAAACTCAAATCAGATACCAACAGAGCTGCTGTTTAATAATGTATTAGCTACCCAAAGTCCCAAGTTTAAATCATGCTTATCTGAATCTCAGTGCAACTGTGGGTGGCACATGGCCCAGGTATTCCAGTCAGCTTTTCATTTGTTAGCTCAACTTCCAGCAGCAGTCTCCAGCAGCACAACAGACCAGAAAACACACATATACCTCTAGGCACCAAAATTCCAAGTTCCCTATTTTTTGCCTCTAAAAGTCTCGTTCTCATAGGCAAGAAAGCAGAAAATACATCTTCAAAGAAAAGTAAAGTGTCAGGTTTAGGGTAAAAAAAAACCAACCAAACAAAAAACAAACAACGAAAAAAAAACCCTTTGGTAAAAGCTTTAGGGGTAGAAAAAGCAGGAGTCAAGTCCAGACCACAAACTGGTGGTTTTGTATGTGGACAGCTCCCAGCTGCCATCAGCATTCACTGAATGCCACATGTGCTCACAGAAAGGATCCCTCTCTGTCCCATCTCATATATTCCAGTATGACATCTGCCACATCACACACTTTTCTAAGATAAATGAGACAAGTTTAAAGAAAGTGAGATATGTGAATTATCTTGCTCTGACTAAAGAAATACCACAATAAACTTACATTGTATACAGTGGACAATTCATTTCTGTCCACTGCAGTAATGCTTCATTTTAAAAGGAAGTGGAGCTTTCACCAGCTGCAAGAGCCAGCTGAAAATTCCCATCAAGACTCATGGTTGGGGGTCTTTTATAAAACTTTTTTTTTTGTAAATGACGAACAAACTTCATACTCTGAAAGGCAGAGCATCACAAGAATACTCATAGAAAACCTGACAGCAATCAAGCTCTGTGTGTTTCTAGACAACTCTCCTTTTCCCAGGGGGCAGAGGCTGAAATGCAGTAATGAAGGAGTACCCTACCAGAATAAGCTGTAGTTAAAAACTCTGAGGAGTAACAAATGACAGCATCTGAAACAGAAGTTAATAATTATAAGAATTTCATTTGCACAGGCAAGAGCCTTTGCATCACTTCCCTCTCCAAATAAAAATTTAAATGTAACATAGTTGGCTGTGTAAATGTAACATGGACTAAAGATCCATCATCAATACATGCAATGTGTTTTTACAACAGTTTTAAAATAATATAAGTTTGGTATTTTTTGTTGTTTTCTAACACTTCCTGAATATGTGTGGTGAGTGGAGGTGTAACACAAAGTAATAGGCAGTAATTAGCCAATTATGATTTTATCGGACTTCTAAACACAATGGGTAACAAATGTCCATTTTCATTTTGAGGAGTTGAAGCATCCAGCCTTTACAGTTACACAGATAGCCTTAAAAAGTCTATAAGAAACCCAAAATAACTGTTGGGAGCCATGAATAAATGCACAATCATTCTGAAGTCCTTGGATGACATGGCTAAGCTACTGTGCAAATTTGCTGGGTTTTGCTACCCCAGCCAATACCACAAAATCCACTATTGTCATTATCTATGAGCCCAGCCTTTTTTCCTACCTATTGTCCAGCATTTTGTTCTGCTTATTCTGCTTGACCTGCCTACAACCGACAGCACACTTTCCACTCTAAGCAGGCACGAACTGGCTGGAATACAATACCCATTTCCCATGTTGCTCCACAGCACAAGGCAGGCAGAGAAGCAAGTTATTCAGAGAGCCAAGGGCTTACAGCAAAGGCTACACAGCTAAGATGCTTAGACAAGAACTCCTGCTGAGCCACAACAGGCTAGGAAAGCAATCCTTCAAAGACTTTCTTCCACAGCATTCACAGGCTAAGGGACACACTGAGGAACATTACATGACCAGCCTTGTAATTACTGAAAAGTTCAATGCATCAAAAACCAACCCAAAGTCAAAATGAAAACAAGACACTTCATCTATAGCTTCCAGAAACGAGTTGAGGGTACCCAAACTCTAGATGAAAAGTATCTCATGAAGATGGAATAAATTAACACAAACTATAGCTCTAATGGCAAAATCACAGCATATTGTCACAGAATTGGTCCTGCTGTGTTAATGCAAAGAGCCGACCTCGGGAACCACTCAGTGAATCTCAGGGATTATGCAAACCATGACTCAAGTCTTAAACAAGTACAATAATCTGTTTTTCACACCTTTTACGTGCTCAAAATGATATGTACATGAAAACAGTACCTTTAAATTTAATCTTTTCCTTAAGCCATTTGTGTATCTTACAAGTTAAGAAAACAACCAACAGTTCCATCATTGAACTGAAAGAATAATCAAAGGAACAGAATTACTATAGTCTTAATCCTCCCTATAGATGTGTTCAAATATGTACAGAAGGAACTCTATTCTACCACTGTCATTTTTTAAGTACTACATCAACTAAAATGAAGATATGTAAATCATTAGGAATAAGACCCGATTGAAAACTAAATTATGTCAATAAATACTCACTGAAAATGTATAAATTATGTACTGATGTGCACTTATTCAATTATAATGTTTGGAACAATTAAATAATTCCTGAGTGAATTTCCAGAAAACAGGTTACCTGGAAGACACTTTCTTAGGCTTTAACAATTTAAAGTTAATTGTTTAGAGCTTTATAACAGTTGGGCATTGCAGTGTAAGAGGAAAAAACCAAGAGGCAGAACACAGTAATAAAAAAATCAGCTTACAGAATCATAAATATATTAGAGTCAGAAAGAACCCACAAGGAGTATCAAAGTCCAGCTCCTTGCCCTGCACAGGACAGCCCCAAGAACCACACCATGTGCTTGAGAGGGTTGTCCAAACACTTCTTGAGCAGTAAACCTCTCCTGACACAGCTTCAGGCCATTCCCTTGGATCCTATCACTGTCACCACAGGGAAGAGATCAGTGTCTGCTCCTCCTCTTTCTCTCAAGAGGACGTTTAACTACAATGAGGTCTCCCCTCAGTCTCCTCCAAGCTAAGCAAGCCAAGTGCCCTCAGCCACTCCTCCAGATTCTTCACCACCCTCATGGCCTTCTTGGTAGTTACAACTCACATACAACTGAACAGCTTTCTCCACCCTTCTTCCCACCCCAGTCAAGTCAGCTATACTAACCCAACCAATTAGAACAATTTAAAAACAAAACCACTTTTCACTAGTTTAACAAGCCTTCTCTGCACAGTGCATATTCACTGAACATCACACCACTGTGTAAAGGAAGAAGAAAGGGTAAAAAGGGGAAAGGGACAGCGGACCAAGACCACCTCCCTCTTTTCAGCACATGTCAGTTATCTGATCCATTAAAGCCATAGCAAAAAGACACCTTCATCTGAAGCAGACTTGGAACAAAAGCCAAAGCAGCTCTTGTATAAACAGCACTAAATCAGGATGGGGATTTTACCAAGTGATATCAATACTGGAGTTAAACAGAAACCATGCTGTGGTACTGCAGGAAAGCTGCCTGTCAGCTGAAGTTACTGCCATGCTGGAACTGAAACTGCACTTCAAACTCCACATCAGTTGCCCACCATCCATGCAACACTAACACTATTCTCCGCAAAAACTCTTCCTGGAAACTATGAGGCACCACCTGATTACAGGCAGCAGCTCTTTATCACTGGCATGACTATATCCCCTACATTTCCGTTGACACATTGGTTACATGTTTCCAAAGGCCAGGATACCATCCATACACTGCTTGCCAACAGTAACACATGAGAAGACAAAAGACTAATTAGCTCAGCCGGCATATTTAGAAAGCACTTTGTTAGACTCTCTTTGGCATTTTAGGTAACACTGTGGTTTTAACAATTAAACATGATTTCAGCCAAAGTCTACATCACTGCATCATCACACCCCAATTCCACTTCAGTATTTCAGTACTCAAGTAGATGTTAAGGTGAATAATTATTGTGGTACTTCCTACAATGACTGCAAACACACAGCAGAAAAGCTGTTGAAGAGCAACATTTTTGTAACTAAGTTTGTATAGAACCATGACATTTGAAGATGAAGATTCAAACTGAGTCGCTTCACACAAAGGATTAACTATGCAAAAATGTTGTTTTTAACATCCCATCCCACGCATACCTATTATTTAATAGGCATCAATTAAAGCCTTGTAAACATGCCCAGCATATGACCTGGCTGCAGATGCAATCATGTAATCCCACCTCTAATCCTTGTGCAGCCTCTAGAATCACTGTTACCTTAAATTCAAAGGTGCCTGCCTGCAGTAGAACATTACACTGGCTGTAATTGTTTAGACTCATCACAATCTATTAATTTTAATCCTGAAAAGAAAGAGAACAGATTTGTACACTAAGTTTGCATTTACTTAACCATTCAAATAAATAAAAACAATTAACTCATCCCGCAAATATCAAAATACTCACATCAATACAGCTAAAACTTTGCATTGCTCTTGCAGCAAAGGCAGGCAAATGATTTTATGGTAATGTGACACCTTCATAAAGACTTGCTGGCTGGAAGACCTTAAAATCTCAGAAATATGAGAAACTAAACTGTTAGAGCCAAGAGCAATTTTTCCTCACAACCATCTTCAGTCACACACTCACTGTATAAACACAATATGACAAAACCCAAGGATTGTTTTTTCCCTGCAACAGTCCAGCTAAAATAATATTTAGTATTACATATAGCTAAGCACAACTTTCCCACCTCAGAAATCAGAATGCCCATTTGTTGGAGATGTTTTCTTTATTTACAGGGTGAGACATCCCACAGCTTTGGGACTGTATTGCTTCACATAGTAGGAAAGATACAATGGAACTTAAAGACATTTTCTCAGTTCACACAGACTTATAAAGTTCCAGAAAACAAAATAAAAACAGTCAATGTTTAAAGCTGAGCTCAGCATGCTGCTGCCACTGTTCTCAATGACTGGCTATGTCAGTAAAACCACAGCTTCATGGCTTGGCAAGCTGTCTACTGATGAACAGTCATTCACTTGTGTAAAAGATCAACAGATTCATAAACCCCCTGGATGGTAGGACGGCCATGAGAAGCACAATAAAGCGGTATACAGCAGAGTGAAACTAAAGATAAGCTGACAAGCTATCACTGTTGACCAATTGATCTCTTACAGTAAAGTTACACAAGCTCTCCTGACAACTCCATATCCCTGTCCATTTATCCATACAACAGTTACCCAAATGTGTCATGTGATGGCCTGGAACAGCTCAGAGTACTGAAATGGAATGTAAATCATTAAAGACAGCTTCATTAGGATACTACCATCTCAGATGAAAAAGGAATGTAGAGCAACAAAAATCATTCCTTCACTTGTTTTTTTTTTCCACCAGTAGCTTCAATTTAAGCAGTGATGAGTTTTATCCATGTTTGAAACTCTTTCCACAGATTCTATAAATAAGGATTATTGCGATACGGTGTGGCATGTCTTTATCACACAAAAGCAATATGCAAGTGTGAGTTAACAGAAACCTGGACAGAGGAAATCCACTTTTGGCAGAACAGTGATACTGCCTAGAAACACGACTCAAGCACGGCAAGGTTTCATCTGTAATCTGTGAACAAGCATGTTAATTACACAGGTCATTACAAAAATTTTTTAAAAATCATAATCACAATTCCCTCTTAGGCACACATTTTGTGTTGTTTGGTGTGGTTTGGGTGTGCTTTGCTTTTCTCCCTTTAATTACACACTGCCATTCTTAGGAGCCATCAACATCTAAATGAACTAGTGTTTACTGTTATTCATTTACTGTTTTCCATCTTCCATCTACATCACAGAATCATTAAGGCTGGAAAACACCTCCAAGATCAAGCTCAACCTCTGACTGAATACCACCATGCCCACTAAACCAGATCACCAAGAGCCACGTCTGTTCATTTTCTGAACACTTTCACGGATGGTGACTACACCTTTCCCTGGGCAACCTGTTTCAATGTTCAATTACTCTTTCAGTGAAGAACTTTTCCTAATACTTAGCTTGAATCTCCCCTGGCACAACCCAAGGCCATTTCCCTTCGTTCTACCTCTAGTTATCTGGGAGAACAGACTGACACCGCCTGGCTACAACCTCCCTTCAGGTAGGTGAAGTGAGCAATAAGGTCACCCCTGGGGCCTCCTTTTCTCCAGGCTAAACGTGGCTCCCATAGCTGCTCCTCAGGGTGTTCCAGACCCTTCACCATCTCCACTGCCCTTCTCTGGACATGCTCCAGCAGCTCAAGGTCCTCGCAATGAGGAACCCAAAACTAGTTCTTTCCAAACTAAACATAAGATACATTATTTATTCCATTGCTTTGGAAGCAAAAGGAGTGAAACTCATTTCTACCCTGTATACAAGTCAAATCTCCTCAAAGTAGAATTTACTTTAATACCTACATTGCACCAGGAAATAGTAAAAACTGAATGATAATGAGAAGACCACTTAACTGGAACAATGATACTCATTTTAGCAAGTAGCTGTGAGGTTCCTGGCCAGTAATTCCGCTACCAAGTAAGTCACAGCATGGTCTGTCTGGGTGGGACTGGACCTTCAAAGATCATCCCAGCTCCAAAGCCCTGCTGAGGTGGCACTAGAACAGGTTGCTCAGAGCCCTGTCCAGCCTGATCCAGAACAACTGCTAATGATGGGGCATCACTTGTCTGAGCAGACTGTTCCAGCATTTCACCACCCTCATCATCAGAAATTTCTTCCTTATGTCCAATTTAAACCTACTGTCTTTCAGTTTAAAACCATTGCTCCTCACCCTGTCATGACAAACAGTAAGAAGTCTCCAAGTCTCTCATACACTGAGAGGCTGCATCACACAGTAGTAAATAGTTCAGAAGGAATTTATGGTTCTCTCACTTCAGTCAGCAAGTAGAAGCAGCTCTTACTACAGAGCAAAGTTACAAAAGAGTACATTTCCAAGGCAGGGGGATAGTTCAGGAGTGATGCTACTATGCCATGAGTAGCAGCTTCCGGAAGGGCTCTGGAGAACACCAGGCACAATTAGAAGCTGGAAATGCGAGTTTGTAGAGCTCACAGATAATCCTGAGGTTACCACCTCCATGTATCATGATAGTACCCAAAGCTACAAGAACAATGAACTGGCTTTCTTAACAGGACACATGATCTATGATTTCTGACTGAACGTTTGTGAAATAAAGCTGGGAAAAATCCTGCAGGGAGCAATACACTGTCAGATTTCCTAATTCATCAACTTCTGAGCTGGTCCTGCTAAAAGCAATTTTATGATGATGCAAAAAGTTTTTGGTTGTGATATTTTGGGAATCAAAATGAACCAGAAAGGACACAAGGAAATGTGACACTGTCTATACACTATAAAGCACTAGAGGTCTACTGCAAATTCATGGATCGTAAACTTCAGCTTTATCTTTACATTGAAGTACAGTCTGCTAGTCATAATTCCAAGTTTAGCAACTACTAGAAGCTGAGGTTTATCCTAGAGGGAAACTGTGTTAACAAAATACAAAAATACTAGACTATCATTCCATACACAATTTGTTTGAGAAAGTGAGCTTCTTTCTCAGAAGTTTGAAATTAACACTTCTCAAAGAAGCAATGTCTCCAAATATTGCTACAGACAGTGAGTCATCTGCAGAGCACCAGTCTGAATCTTGGCCAGCTCAACAGGAATTTAATAGTGTTCCAGCCTGAGATGTTTGATAGCTCCTACACAAGGTAAGTGATTCTCAGCATTAACTCCAACTCCTACATGACAAATTCATTGCTACGCAGTGAATTCACCTGTAAAACATTCAGAACAGGCTTTGTTCTAAGATATATTTACAACAGTCAAAAGACAAGTCTTTCCACAAGACGCTTCTACAAAGTGAAATACTGCATGTACTTTTGCAGGAGTTCAGATCAGTAAAAATTCACTAAAGCCGGAAGTTGCAGGAAGTCTCAAGACAGAAGTAATAATTTAAATAAAAAATTAACAACCAACCTACCAAAGTTGGATTACTCACACAGAACTTGTAAAATTTCAGTGTTACCTACACTCATAAATCAGCTGTTACACATTCTAAAGGCTAGCCACAAAATTAGCCTAAATGTGTCCCTCACTTTTCTTTACCTTTTCACTTTGACTTGGGCTTCTCCCTATTACAAATGTCTGCTCTAAACAAATTAATTGCTATCAATAAATCTGAAAGAGGCTCCATTTACAGAGTAAAAGCTACACAATCACATTAGTTGTCTGAGCCTGTGGATACTTCTATAAAAGGCACACTACCGTACTTCACAAATTCAGGGCTACACCACTTGAATTTTTAACCAGTTTTTCACTTGGATGGAACAAATTTACAAATAGAGCTCAGCCATCCTCTCAGAGTGAGCTGAAGCTGTGCAATAACTACAACATTTAAATTCACTTATTTTTGTCAATCAAGCTGTGAATCAGCAATAAGATGAGCTATAATAACATGAAATTTAAAAAAAACGTAATTAATTGTTTATGCTACCAAGGAAAATTTCATCTATTTGAATTAAAACTTGAATAGTTGCTTAATTCTAATACTTATGACAGAGAGAAGAGAAAAAGAAGTTCTAAATGAACTGTTTAAGTATCAGGTTTCCTGCTTCTGACATACCCATAAGACTTCTGTGATGGCTTACCATAGCAGTGTTGCAAACAGTTTAAAATAAACAGACCAGTACAATTTCTTTGTTAAGTCTGATGAGTTTTTTTAATGAGAAACCTTGAAAATACTCTCTATTCAATACACTGATTGAATCAGATTTCTATTTTGTTGATAAATGCATATTTGGAAGAGCTTTACACGATGCAGACAATTTCTGTGACACATCTTGTCTTAAACATTCACATTATTCGGCATTGAGAAAATGACCACAAAGTATATTTACATCCATAGAAGTATTCCTTTTCCTGCAGAGACAAAAGAGACTGCAATTACCACTAGTTTCAAGTTAAGTGACCTGGGTAAGTTTATTAGCAGCCCATAGAAGTGACAGCTCTGCAAAAAGCAACGTCAGTTGCAGACTGTAGTTTATTCCCTACATCTTTTACACCCAATACAACCACTTGAGAAAGGAGAAAATGATACTGGGAAGCACAACATTTAACACTCTCTGGCCTAATGACCACCAGCCTCTCCTCACTTTAGCCATCTGAAACCTAAAGAAAAACCCTAGATTAAGAAGTGGAGTGAGGGGATGACAGAACCACCTTTCAGGATCCCCACAAATTGATGGAGGATATGATTCTTCACACATGAAACTGAGGAGGGAAGTGGACAGGCACATATAAACAGGAACAAAAAATGAAACATAAAAAGGGAGAAAGCTGATAGAGAAAAAACCCAAGGAACAGACAAGAGTCAATACAGAACAACATTACAGAAAAATATGCACCATACTCAGTACTGCAGAAAACATCAACTTCCATTTTTAAAATTTTGAATTAAGCTTTGGTGGCCTGCCTGTGTAAATTTCTTTGACATGAATAATTGCTATAATAGATGAACAAGTTATGCAGAGTGCCTGTCTTTTCTACCATTCCAGAAGAATTTGTTAACTTAAGGAAATGTAACATGGGTCTTGCTGATTCTGTGGTATCTTCTGACAAGTCTGTGCATGAATACTCACTCATGGGAGTGTTGCAAGACATCAAGGGGTTACACATCATATTATATTAACATTTATTTATGTTTATTACAATATAACACTGACACATTGAGGTTATCCATAACCACATGTGTACATCTACAGATGCTTGACCATGTGCCATAGTTAAGGAACTGCTCTGCCCAATTTCCTTGCAAAGCAGAAGACACTTAAAATAGAAAAATATCTGCCAACAACATAAATACATACAAACATGTACGTGTATGTAGATATATATGTATTTACACAGATTATGCTTTTTACATTCTTTTGCTTTTTGGGGCAGAGAGAGAAGAATGCCTTAAAATCAGATTTTTGTTTCTGTAACATGATTTGTTTTCTTTTAAGACCACAATAATCTTCTGTTAACACTATTTTGTCTCAGCCTCAATCTGACTTTGTGCAGAGATGTGCCTTAGATACTACGCAATGCACACATTTTGAAATGTTTTCATTCCACATTGACTTCAGCATTCTCTATTTAAAAATACTAATGGGATACAAAAAAAAAGGTCTGGTGAAAGGAAAGCCGTGAGCTTCCTCTCTTTCCATATGTCACAACTGGTGCAGCAAGAAACATTGCTAGGTAAGGCAATGTTTAAACAATCAACACTCAGATAAACCTTTCGCTATCCTGTCTGTGGAATTGCCTAAATAGCAATTCTCTATTAGATTTCTATATGGAAGTCTCGGTATTTCAGATTCACTTGTTCCATAATCTTGGGGCAGAAATAGGATAAGCCAAAAGAGATAATGGAAAGACAACAATATGAATACAATTGTTTGTTCTAAAATGCATTGATGCATTCCTGCCAAAATTCTTGTACAGCTTCAAAGGCCTTGAAGAGTATCCAATATCTTTACTCAATAAAAGCTTTAGAGTATCCTCTTCCCACAGAGAGCTCCAAACCAGTTGGGTTCAACACCCGAGAAACTACAGGTAACAGCAGGAAAATTGCAGCCATCTACACAAAACCTTCTCATGAACAAAATGAATTTCTGCTTAGAGCCACAGAATGGGCTGGGTGGCATGGGATTTTAAAGATCACCTAATTCCAAACACACCACCACAGGCAGGAACACCTTTCACTAGATTTGTATTTAATGTGTATATACATATAGGTATATATGTCTGTTAACATATTTTTATTTATTATTTATATTTCTTGTATCTATTGCTTTCCCTAAATTAAAAACCTAATAGCTACTCAGGAAATTCTTCTGTTGCCAACTCAATGTAGTATTCAAAGTTTGTACATTTGAAAAATGAATACTTACAGCTAATGAATATTCTATTCTAATAATGCAGCAGTCTTCATATTATCAGATAACTTTCATGCTCTTCAGTGCATTCTGGGCAGATGACAATTTTAAACTGATTTTTTCTAACAATTTAAAATTAAATTGGTACGCTAATGAACTACAATCACTCATAAGTCAGCCATAGCTACATTACAGTACAAACTCCTCCTAAAAACCACACTTCAGCTCTCTCTCCAAGGCTTAAAGTCATGACTTTGATAGGTTAACCAAAGCTGTGTTTGCATTCTGGACACCTTAGTTACTCAACGCAATGACACTGTCTGCAAAGGCAGGTTGGCAGTATTCAGGTCATCAGTCATAACACTTGTTTATTTTTGTTGGTCTGACACCAGGCCAGAAAATTTCAAATCCAAGTGATGAGATTAACGCAATTCTTGGCTGGAGCACGTGTAACTTTTTACATACAGCTGAGCATAAAAATACTGATTTTGTGATGATGGAGCTGGATGCCTCTTTCACAGAGCCTGTGACTGCAAAGCTTTGGCAAAAACATGTTAATCAACTGTGTGGCTTTATAGAATCAGCCTTGTATACAAAGTAAAGAGGTCCTTGACTACTAGGCAGTCTTTCCACAGCTGACACTGCATGGCTGGCTGATGGTGAAGTTACAAGTAAATGTCGCTTTCATCAGGTACAGGTACAGAAAAGAATGGTATAAATCTGAATATGAGACAAAATAAAAGAGGCATATTTTCTGAAACTTTCAGGAATAAGTAGTATTTGACTTTTCAAAGCATTTCACACAGAAGTCCCCATTCACAATTTTAGCTTTTTACAATACCTTATTTTTATTCTACGTGACAAATATCCTTCCAAATGTAAGTTACATATGCATGTTAAACACTTCAAGCAATCAGCATCTCTCTAAAGCCAAATCATTTCCTCACTGATCTGCCTTACTGTACTCCATTAAGATTGGTAGGATAAACTGCACTGATTTCATTTCCCTTTTAGGAAGCTATCCTCATAATCCTGCTTTAGAAGAAGAAGAAAAAAACCCACTAGGGCTCAAAGGCAGCTTCAATTTAAAATAGTTACTAACCCATTCTACTCTAAAAGAGGTTTGGATTGTTTCACTTCTCAAAAACAAAAAGATATTGTCCAACAACTCAAGGTAGGTGCAGCCTCCAAAATCTGTGTCCTTCTTTGCTTTAATAGACCTCTTCTTACAGGATTTATGGAGTTTTGTGGATAACTCAGTAAAGCAATAGCAAAAGAACTGTTGAAACATTCTCTACACTGCACTGAACTTGCTCTGGTATTTGTGCTGTGCTCAGGGCTCTTCACCTCCACCAGAACAGAAGATTGGAACTGACACCCACCCAACAATCTGAGTGTCTCAGACACACTACAAGAATGCAAAAGCCTTTCACCTGTCACAGTGGTTTCCTTTGCTTAGATACTGCAGCAAAGGAAGAGGTGTAGTATAAAGTCAGTTCTTTAACCAATCTCCCAATTTCTTTACTGTTAAGTAGTGGCAATGTCCATATGTTCTGTAGAAAGCAACAATATGGAGCATGCCCAGCTCTAAATTTAGTAACTAAAAATTTCAACCTTTTCAAACCAGTCTTTTGGTTTAACTCTCTCGAGTCATAGAAGGGCATCATTTACTAAGAACACGGGGTGGGGGGAAATCAAGGTCATATCTTCCCACAAATCCAATGCAGTCTTATATACAACAGCAGGTTAGACCATAGAAAAATCTAAAGTTTAAGATAACTTGATGTCTCCCTCTGGCCAGCGAAGCACAACTGCCACCAGAGTATTCTCCTGAGGTCAGTAAGTGACACACAGTGCCTGCCCTGGAAAAAGGAGCACAAAGTGAGAGATCTGTACATTTCTGAACTAGAAAAAAAAAGTTGAAAGCAGAAATATATAATGACATTGTAATCTGATGCCTTGATTCCGAAATCATAGCACAACTAGTCACACCCTCTGCTTCACCAAACAGCCCAGTGACTCCTTCAGAATTCTCACAACATTACTGCAAACAAACTCACAGCTCTAAGCATTTACACAACCAACACTCAAGTGTAAGCTTTGGGTTCCCTCTGCTTTTAAAGGAGAGGCAGGAGAAGGAAGGAGATGAAAACCTTTGACATTTTTTGTGCTGTTTAAGCACAAACCTTATTCTATTTAGTTCTGTGTCACTCCTCCCCTAGGATGGAAAGCAATGCTACACATTCAGCACATGAATGGCCAGATGAGCTGAGCAATAGCATAACAAACCTGTTAAGGCTGACTATAAATCATATGCAGACTCTCTGTTCCTTCCAACTGCTGGAGAAATATGCAAATTAAGTAATTAGATACCTCTGAGAAGCTTGTTCTTTGAGTCAGCATCAGCTTTAAAAAAGCAAAGGTAATTCACATTTTTAAAAAACCCAGATAATACAAAAATAATTGATGCTTATTTTCACTATTTCACACCACCAGAGTTCCATTACAGTGAACCAAACTCAGTACTGTTTAAAGTTTGGGGATTTTCTTGGCTGAAAAAACAACAGAATCTTTTTTTAAAAAACACTATTTACCTGAGAACCACAATCAAAAGAACTACCCCTTCTTGAGCCTTACTGATTCTCTGTTTTAGCCAGCTTCTGCCAAAAAGGGTTACTGGGCTCCACTCAGGGAATACACAAGACCTTGGATACTTGACACAAACTAATTCTCCATCACTGCCTATACAGTTTTACCTATGGAGTTACTCTTAATTCAATTATCTTATTACATATTTTGTCTAATTTTTAAATGGATTAAAAATAGGTTTCACACAAATTTAAACATTTGCAGAAGAAAATGTACATTTAACTCTCTACATACTTCCTCAAATACACGATCTCTATTACTTTGATTATTTGTCAGATCTCCACACCCAATCATTCACTTTGATGTGAAGAGCAATATTCTACACAGTTGAAAAGTAATGAAGTGACCACAGTCCATAGACAAAACAGTCTAATGAGAAACTGCCTTTATAATAACACATTTCCAAGTATGTGTGAGAGTGAAGACATTGTTTCTGTAGTTATCCATGCTCACTTCAACTGAATCAAGTCCAGAATAAATAGAAACTACACATATAAAAACCCAAAACCAGAACAGGTACACAACTAAGCCACAGGTTCAAACACTGTAGTATTGACTTTCTACTTATTATTCACTAAGTAAATTTTCAGTAACAATATCATGAAAGAATCATAAGCACGCTTAAATTTTATTAAAAATTCTCAACCCGATTTATTACAAAAAGCAACTTTAAAAATTCAAGTTATTATTTTCAAATAAGAGCCAAATATTTAAATGAAATCTCATTACTAGAAGCCAAAATGTTCCTAATTTACAAAATTTTTCATACAACTGCTTTTACCTAAATAAAACTGAACTGCCAAATGTATTTTACACTTTAAAGTCAGTTCTTAAATTACCAGCATTAACAAACATATCTCTCTAGTGAAGACTATATAATAAATACACCCTAGACTGGTCTGGGAATCAGTAGAAAGCCAACTTAGTAGTGAATTCTGGAATATTAGAACTGTTGATTAAGATGCTATTGAATGCTATTTCCAGAAAAAAAAAAAATCTTAAAACATCAAAGTGTAAAATATTTAACAGAAGGAAAAAAACACATGAAAAATTACAAACATACTTCACCCAAGTATCAAGCTTCTTACAAACTGGAACTGAGAACACAGGGCAATCTAACTCCCTTCTATGTGGAGACACAGAAATACAGTTACATGGGAAAAGCAATACTGAACATCCAAATCCATCCATTTTTTTGTCCAGCACACAGTGTCACAACTGAAAACACCAAGGAAACAGCAATCCCAGAAAAAGAGAGCTGGTTTTGATATTGTTGCTGAATTCTGAAAAAAAAATTTAAAAACCCTTTAGGAAATAAGTTTGGGGGGCGAATAAACAAAATCTTTGTCTAGGGAAGTATTTACCATCATAAAATGCCATGTGATAGTACACACTCTAGGTGCTTCCACAAGAGAAAATTGTCACAAAGGAAGTCTCTTCTGACTGTTTCATAATCACTTTAAACCAGTGAAAACACAACAATTCTGAAGAAAGAAGTTGCTTCTCCTTTCCTTTGAATGCTTGCTCCTCCCAACACACCACCACAAATCCAGAGACCAAATGGCAAAGTGGACATTACTAAAGCTAAACTGTGATTTATAAACACTAAATACTAATACTCCGTGTGGATTCACCTCAAAACCCCACAATAATTTGTGTCATAGTGAGACACAAAACTCAGAGAGAGAGACCAAATGTCACCATGGGATCTCACAGCAGACTCTCCCTTCAGGTGAGGCAGAAAAACGTATTAAAAATTAGACTTTTCCATTATGAAACCAGTCCAAGTCTTAGTTCTTTTATTCCATTTAGCATTATTTGCTTCTGATACTCACAGCAATCTCATAGTTGCAAGGAACTACACAACCAACAGTTCTGGTCGAAACCAATATATCTAGCTGGTCACACTTTACCCAGGGATTTAGACAGCGAAGGAAAACATGTAATATTTCCAGAAGTCTTATTTTGCAGGTTAAATGACAGAACAATCAGGACCTCTGTGAAATCTGAATGATCTATATTCAAGCAAGCCAGAAAACTAAACCTTGGAAAAGCGTTGATTGTTCTCAACTTCCTGAAAATCTGCCTTCCTGAATCTTCATTTTCTTTTTGATTTGGAAGAATTGGGAAAAGTTCTTAGCCTTGACCACAGGAAAAACACAGCCATCAAACCAGATTAGTTATGAATTTCAGGGATTAGCAAAAACGAACCACAGAACAGACAAACTAATCCAAAAAGCAGGGCAAACTATACAAAATACTTACATTGTGATTGAAAAATGTTAGTATTTTGAGATACACAGAACTGATATGAGTTTAATCCAGTGTCATGTAAGAATTAAAACATACATCTAAAGACAAGTTTGCAATCCTCACAGATCCCTCATGGAAAGTTATTCTGCAGAAAAATTTACAATCACAGTAATATACTCAGAAGTTACTCATCTTTGACTATTTCAAAAAACTAATACAAATGTGATGTACTTGAACATACGAGTAATAAAAACCTGCTATAATTCAACCTTGAGGTTTGCACCTTAGTAGACTCATTTAATGTTTAAGCAATCTTTTTTTTTCCATAGCTAGTGAAACCATTAACTGTTAAAGAACACCAATGCAATACAGCTATTTTACTGCTTTTTAAGAATGCATGATTGAAATAATCACAATACTTTCTGAATATTAAAAAAAAACCAACAAAAAACCAACAAAACCCCAATTTTTTGGTAGAGTACTTGTCTACTGGATAGTCTTCTAGTAGCATTCTGTCATATTGTACATACTATCAGGTAACCAAACAACTAAAATGCCCATGGTACATAATATGGGATCATCACTAGTCCTGAACAAATAATCCCAGACAAAGTTTTTCTGCTTGATTGACATTCATTATAGTATAATAAAAATTATTTATTATTATGTAACATGCTTACATAATTCATAAATTCTACTATATATACAGAAATAACTTGCCCTACAACTCTAAGTATACCATATACTTGCTGGGAAAACAAAACAAACATCACCCTCATTCCCCTATAAAACCAATTGTGGAAAAAAACAAAAAAACAAAACCAAACTCAGAAAAGCAGACAAAAGAAAGCCCTAAGCAAGTCTAAATGCATTCCCCTTAAGCATGTAGAGTTTTCATTTTCTGAACCAACTAAACAGCCTGTACCATAAATAGTTCCACTTAAAAAATGAGTGCAGCTTACATAAGCATGTGGCCATCAACCATTTTTCCTGATGGCACTACAACAGTGGCAAAAAGTATACAAACATGCTCAGTTCAGAAAGCAGCACTTAGGAACTAATTCAAAATATCCATAGTCCTTACTCCAAGGCTGACTGAGGCTATTAACAAAGCTTAAACTCCAATATTCCATGAATGGACAAGTGGATAGAGTAATCCAATGATTATGATCAGGAAAAGTTGTTCTGAGTAGCCCCAAAGCAGAAATTTGCTACCATCATGAGGACACAACTTCTCCCATAAGACACATTCTGTTCTTTCTGGAATCTGTGTTCTAGCACATAATCAAAACATAGGAACAAAAGATACCAAAATGTCAATGTCATAAGTACTTTCTTCTCATATGAATCACAGAAAACCACTTAAACCTTTTTCTTCCCTCTTCTTCTAGAGCCCTAAGTATTCACAAAAGCCTTATCTTTCAAGACTCTCAAAAAACAAGAGACATTTAGAGACTTTAGAATGTCATTCTTTAGACTTCTTTACAGGAAGCTGGATGAAACAATGATCTATGGTACAGATTTTAACAGGATTCTGTGGTGGTGGGGAAAGCTCATAAGGATTGCTTGCTTTTGTGGGGTCTTTCTAAAACTTAATTCACAGAAGAGAGTCAAACTTCTTTTGATCTTTTCCTGTCAGCTCCCCAACACCAGTCCCCCTTCAGCTAGCTCTCCAAGCCATCAAGTCCATGAACTGCAATTTCACAGGGATGGTGGCTTCAGTGAGCGCTGAACAACAATAAAACGTTTCCTCTGCCTCATCCAACCACCAAAGTGAGCAGAATCCCTCTTTCAGAAGATACGGATTTCTTGAAAGGTAAGAGAAGTAGGAGCTCTTCCTCAATCTCTGCGTTTCCAGGAGGGGAATCCTCCATCAGACTGGAGACAGCAGTCCACTAATGCTGTGTTTCAACCTCTCAGTAACAGATGGACATGAGAACAAACTGCACTGGGACTTCTGAAGATTTCTGAAGACAAAACCCAAGAACTGAACGATACAGATAAGAACCAAACAGCACAAGCCTCCATGCCCTGATCACATCTTGGGTAACATATGCTCTTAGGAGAAGCGCCATAAATTTTTGCTACAACTTTTACAGTAAATGTCTCAGCTAAGGAAAAGCAGCTTTTATGTGACTGGGTGTTCCTCCAGAAATAGAAGTACTGTTTATCACAGTACCAGAAACGTCTGTGTTGTTGGTACTAGTGCCTCCATGAGTAACAACAACAGAGATCACTGAAGATGCCTCAGTGTCCACATTACTACTGAAAGGTGTCACCCAGCTGATGGAACTGAGAACATCAAGACCTGCTGTAGAGAGCTGCTGAGAGGATTCTCTCCTCTCTTTGGAAAACTTCAAGCTGTCATCTACAGAAGCCATGTCCCTCTTACAGACCCCCTAGTCCTAGATGAAGGTGATTTTTTTGACTCTTTTTCTTTAATACAGTAGAACTTAATTTTTAAAGACAGACCAAAATAGCTGATCTTACTCAGGTCTCTCTTAGGCCTAAGGCTACCTTCAGCCTCATTTACCTCAACTCCCAAATCTTGAAAAGGATTGGCAGGTAGAACATTTACTTGACTTGGAACTTTCTTTAAAGCAAAAGAAGCATTTATTGCATCTAGAGGCTGGGCTTCAAAAGCAAAGAGGCAGGTTTCATTTAAGAGGATCTACATTCTGCCATTTATAAACTTAATTCAGCTGTAACAGATGTGGTAGAAACTCTTCACCCTGTCTGACCTCTCTTCCTTTAAACTGGATATTCCAAGAAAACAGTAACTTAAAAATGCTTGTTGCAGAAAGTGTCAATAAACTCAAACCAACACAGAAGGGAGTAGATGTGAACAGGAATGATTATCTCACTGTCATTGCCAGCTACTGAAACCAGTACACATTGAAGACTAGCAGCTTCAGTGTAAGAGCAAGAAAAAGTACAAGACTGCAAACATATTCCTGAGCAATTATTCAAAAAGCTATTAAACTCAAAATGCATGAAGCATTTTCAGACCAACAATGAGATTTGTTGTGAAACACCTGTATAAAACATTGATGCTCATGAAATTGGAACAGCAGGCAAACTTTTATAACCACATTTTCAGGATGCTGCCCAAACAGCGGGAAACAAAGCACTGATAAAAGACTACAATAGCTGTTCCCCTGTGCTGTCCATTTGAAACTTACTAATGAGTTGAAAAACGCACTCTAATGCGGGTTTAATAAAAGTACTGAGAGATGTAATTTTTAAAATATAATTTTATAAGTGTTCAAAGTTCAGCTACAACACTTACTCTGCAATTTCTAAAGTCACATTTGCATACTACCACATCACCCAGCAGCTAAAACTTGATTTTTACCAGGAAAGAACATACAGTGACTTTTCAGTAGCATGTCCAGAAAATAAGTTTTTAACACATTCAATCAGCAGTGAGAACAAGGATGATACTTGATGTAGTGCTTGCTAGTAGAAATTTAACCAGTTCATACTTTTTTGAGCACTTATGATGCAATAGGGTGAAATTGTACCAAATTAACACATTTCTGATCCAACATTAGCACGATGGCAGTGAGAATTACTACTCCTTCAAGATAATCCTAAGAACTTCAGGAAAAAAAAGGCAGATACACTTTAATGCAATGCTCTGCAAAAGCCTAGTGCCTGGCTTACTATTTCTGCAAGCTGAAGTTCAAGAACATACACATGAAAGCCAAGTTCTGTATTTCTTTCCTAACTTGCACAACATCTAGGTAAAAAAAAAAAAAAAAGCCAACAAAACCCAACCACCTCCTATTTATCAACTATTATTGATGCTATGCCCAACGTGAAAGAACAAAACAAATCAGTAGCTCTTTCAAGTGCTAGGAAGAAATGCCCACATCTTGAGTCAAGCCAAAGTATACAAACTCCCCACTGAACACAAAGAATTACACTCAAGGATTTATACCAATGTGACAAATAACATACAGAGAACAAGCCCAGCCTTTTGCCAGCCATTTTCTAATGCAGCTGTGATACTGTAAACCAGGAAGAATTGTTCAAACAGATGAAACTTGAGGGCAAATCACCTTAGAATATAACCAAGGAATGGAAAAATGTAAGCTTAAAGCTGCAACAATTAAAACACCAGCACCGCTGTAGATCTTTTTACCAAATCTGGTAAGAAACAGTCAATACTGAATGCAGTTTATTAAATCATTCAGGATTTTTCCTGCCACAACATCCAAGACAAATACTGATAATAACAGCGGTTTTTTTTTTTCTAAAAACTCTCCATTTGTCCCTAGATCAAACATGATTTCACAGAAATTGATCCACTTTTCAAATTAATATACACTTTAATGGATATGCAATTTCATTTGAAAGAAAGTATTTCATTGTGAGTGTGGGACAAGACTGATTGAACAGAATCTGCTAAAAGGTATTCTCAAGAAAACACTCCTAATGATCCACCAGCAAGCCCACATGCAGGTAGGAAAACATCTGTGCTTGAGCTGTGACAGCCAGGCTGCTCAACACGACTCTAGCAGAATGACCTCTGTCTCTCTCTCTCATTTGTGACTTTGCTATTTGCTTTAAAAGCCCCCTAGTTTATACAACTCTCTGAAAAGAGCAAAAGGAGAAGTAATTTTCCTTGCAATAGAGCTAGATAGGGACAAAACCTGTAATTCAATGCTTTTAAAATACCACCACTTTGAATTCAGGCCATTAATAAAATAAAGCCCACCAGGAACTGAGTAACTAAGGCTTCTTGAAAACACAAAGCTGCATATAACCTCAACAGAGATGGCATTTTTCACTTTTATACTGTAGTGCTATGCTGGCTACTGTGAAACAATCCTTGAAAAGGGAGAAACATTCAACACAGTAATCAATGCGGTGTAAGAATACTGTAAATGTTACTTCCTCTCTGACATTCAGCTGAGACAGACAGTGTGATCTATTGAGCATAATTAATCTTCAAAAAGAAAAAAAGGACAAGAAGAATACCAAACAATAAGAACTTACTACACAACTTGAACTGTATCAGTAATACAGTAGCACTGTCTCACCTTAGTAGATACTGAATTTTGTGATGTGTATTTCAGATTCCCAGGTCAATAAAAATGCCTCAGTGATGTTTTTTTCTAAAGTTGTGCATGTGAGTCTCCTGGATACCAATACCACAGTGCCACCTCAAACACTGACTGACAGAGCACAGAAGTTGCTGACCAATCATCCTCCTCACACAGAATAGGAGATGCTTAGGATGGATATTCAGTACCACAGACCCACCTATAATATCACCATTTGTCTGGAGCTGGAGAGAGCAATTTGCTAAGTGTTTTGTGCACATTCCCAATTTGAAAGCCTTTCAAAGGACAACTTTGACTGACACTTGCAGGTCTGGTGGACTACAAGAACCTTTTGCAGCAGTGTTTTCAACCAACACCTCGAACATTTGCACACGCAAGTCTAAACAAGTATTTCCAAACTCATCTTTCCATTTACGGCGAGAGCTTCACCCGTGAGAACTGGCACCGTGACATCATCACACATTCAACCTCTGCAAAACTGTTCTCAATCCCTCACAAGAACAAGACAGTCAATATTGCCCTCCAGACAGTATTTTAGTCTACTATGCCCATAGAGAAATAAGTCTGCAGAAAATCTGTACCATATAGAAAACGGAAAGAGTTCCAACTTGAAAAAAAAACCAACAATAATAGAAAACTGGCAAGCATTTGAAAGTAAATCCCTAATACTAGTTTACTGCACTAGGTAACACCAAAAATTTTCAGTTCAGCTTTATTTTTCTGTTTGAGTAAAGACAGTAACAGGGACAGGAAAAGATACTGCAAAACCACAGGTCACAGACACATATTTCTACCATGTACCCTAAAACACTTGCTGTCAAAAGCAGTCCAAAAGGTGCTTATGATAATGTTTCAGGCTCTGTATGAACCCTCTCTTAGTTTAACACTCCATTTGTCACCTGCCTTTTAACCATACCAGGGTAAGAGAAATAACTTCCACCTCAAACACCTGTAGTTACACTTTACTTGCACTTATGTGTGCACATGCAGGTACAAACACACCAGGCACTGCACCCACTTCAGCTCTCAGCACTGGGAACAGCAGCATCACAGATGCTCCCAGAGCAGAATGTGTCATACCATAGTTGAGTTGGATGACTAAGCACACACGATACACTTGACATTATCCAAAACTTACTAGATTTGATCTTTTACTCAATGACTTGATCATCACTAAAATACCTTTGGTGTCAAAAAAGTAAATCAAAGGCTTTTGCTTGTGTTAGTGATTTTGCTGAAACATTGCAGCTGTGAAAGTAGGGATTTGAAAGTCCTCCCAGCTGAAGACACAGCTCTTTGAAAAATAATTCAGTAAAACATCTTAGGTTTCCTATTTATTATGTACTGCAGCACATGCCCACACAACTCTTGCCCTAACCAAGAATACTTTTGGCAGGTCATACTTTGAGGCTACTTATGCTGCTTACAAATACACACAAAATGAATCATCACAGGTTTGAAGTCAGGAGAAAGCGTCTATAGACCAGTGCAACCAAAAACTTAATTTAAGCACTACTAATTCTTGTGAAGGGACAGAAGTGAGTTATTACCAGATAACCCATAGAATCACATTAATGTATTCTCTTGGATCACTTAAAAGGAGTCTTTCTTCATTAGGATTACCTTTTACTCTGCAACTCAACAGAGAGACACCAGCACAGACATCACCAAAGCTGGTTGAAAGTATAATGTTTTCACAATACCTATTCAACTTATCAAGTTTTCCTCAAGATGAAAACTCTTGGAAAGAAAAAGGAGCCTCAAATAGATCCAGGAAACAAGAACAGACACAGATCTGACAATACCCTCTTTACGTTTACCTACAATCACTGACTGTAAAGGTTATGACCCAAGCCGAAAAAAATTACATCATAAAAGTATAAATTCATAGTAAGAATACATCACACTTATCCAGCTACCTGTCTTTGAACCAAATGATTCAAGGTTAAAGGCAGGCTTAAATGCCAACTTTATTATTCTTCACTAATGTGTGCCAAATTTGGTATGTTGGCAATTTCATGGATTGAATGGATGGAACTGAAACAGTCTACATATACATTAATACAGACTGTTATGGCACTCTTCAGATTGCTGCTATCAACACACACCATTCACAAGGCAGGACAAAGGGCAAGCTTTAACAAATATTGTGAAACACTTTATTTTTAAGAATCCTGTTCCTCTCTCTCTACAAAGAGGAAATGAATTTAACATTTCTTCTTTTTACATGAAATATGTTAACTGCAAATATACTTAAGGAGGGGCAGAAGAAAGTATTGCTTTTCTCACAGATCCAGAAAACAAAATTAAAGTTACCAGAACAGTAACTGCCATTTGACCATGCAAGCTTTACCTGTAAGTTTTAGGAGTTCTGTTATACTAAGTCTTCTGGAAACATTAGTGGTCAGGTGGACCTGCTACAGAACAAAAGCCCATAAACACTACTAAATTTTGTCACAGTAAAGGCCAGCACTAAAATTAAAAAACACATATTGACACATCAGCTGGATAGGTTAACCCGACCACTCTAAATATTTATTTAGAATGGAAGAAGAATAGCATCTTCAAACTAGTTAGCACTGAGACCCTCCATGACAGTTTTATGCATGTTTACCTGAACACAGTGTCTTACTTTAACTTTTTCTATTGCTTTCCAAGTGTGGCATATCTGAGACATTCCATTTTTTTGGATACAGGGAATCTCAACCAAACCCTGAAGTACAGATACTCCCAAACCGTCTAAGCAATTGCATTTCGTCTCCTTGTTTTCTCCTTGCCAAAGCCAGGGAAACAACGGCCAATATCATGTTACAAGTTATGTCTGAACAAGGGGAGAAAAGCACAGCGACTGCACAGTCCTACAGTAACACTGAACAGTATCAAGCCATAAATAAGAGCTGCATCCATCCACCATATCCACCTATATTAAAAAAACCCAACTAAAATGAAACTCGAGATAATCTTCCTCAGGGCCAATACAGTCGATAAGATCGCAAATCCGACCTGAAGCCAAGATTCTGGACAGAGCATAGCCAAGGCCTTGCTACCTTTGGGGGCCTTCTATTTCTATCGCCAAGGCACAGCAGCAGTAGCAGCAGCATCGCGCTGCAGTCACGTCCAAGGGCCAGTGGCAGCGTTTACCTGTGAATCCATTTGCTTTTTACTAATTTATTAATTTATTCTTACGCAGCGAGAGCAGCATCAGTGGCCCAGCAGACAGCACAGCCCCCGCTGAGGGGACAGCCGCACGGGATCCCCGGGCAGCCCGCCCGCCCCGCTCCGCAAAGGGCTTCAAAAACAAAGACCAAAGTTTTCCCTGCTCGGTGCGTGGGAGTGCGGCAGCAAAACAGGAGCCAGGATCAACACGAGCCGCCTCCCGGCACCACACCCGGGCCCACGCAGGGCAGGACAGCCCCTGCTCCGCGGGGCAGCCCGGCTGTGTCCCCCGGGACGGCTGAGCCCGCTCCCACCGGGAGCAGGAGACACCCACAGCCCGGCGGGACGGGGGGAGCCGGGGGTGTCCCTCCAGCCTCCCTCACCGACCCCCGGCAGCGGGGCGGCCCTGCCCGCCCCCAATTCACCCCCCGCGCCTCTCCCTCGGCGCCGCCCCCCCTCACCGTGCTGCGCTGGGGGCTCGGCTCCGGCTGCGGCTGCGGCTCCGGCGGCTGCATTCCCACCCCTCGGCTCTGCCCCGGGCCCCGCTGCGGGGGCCCCCCCGCTCCTCCTGAGGCAGGGGCACGGAGAGGCGCGTGTCCCGGCGGGCCGGGCGCGGGGAGCGCGGGCTGGAGCGGGACGCGGTCCGGAGCGCGGCCGGGAAGCGCTTCCGGGCTCAGTGCGGGGCGCTGGGGCCGCCGGGCGGGGCGGGGCCCCGGCTGCGCCCAACGGCATCCGACATGGCGCGGCCCGCGCGCCGGACCGCGCCGCTCTCGCGAGACTTGGCGGCGGCGGCTGCAGTGGGGGGAAGAGGGGGGTTCGAAGGCGCGCGGCAACGAGGGGGGAAGGCGTGGCGGGGGCGTGTCCATGGGCGTGGCCAGCCGGGACGGGGCGGAGCCAGAGCCGGGCGGGGCGAGGGGCGGGGCCTGGCCAGTGTGAGGGGGCGGCTCGGGGTCCGTGTGGGTGGCTGAGGGTCCGTGTGGGTGGCTGAGGGTCCGTGTGGGTGGCTCGGGGTCCGTGTGGGTGGCTCGGGTCCGTGTGGGTGGCTCAGGGCCGGGGGTTCCCTGCTGTCCTTCCTCCGCCCTGTCACCGCGGGGGTCACTGAGCGCCTTTCAATGAAGCTTCCCCGGAGCCGGGGCGGGGCACAGCGCTGGGTGCCAGAGGCGTTTGGGAGCTATCGACCCTCGGCCCGGGTTTCCCCCTCCAGGGAAGCCTGAGGGTGGTTGGGCGGTGACTGCAACTAGGGTGTTGTTTTCTGACTACTGGCAGTAGCAATGAAGTGTGTGGACACGATGGTTGCGGCCCAGTTCACGGAATCACAGGATGGGTCCGGTTGGAAGCAACCACAGTGGGTCGTCTGGCCCAGGCTCTGTGCCCATGCAGGGCCAACCCAGAGCACATGGCACAGGACTGTGTCCAAATAATCCTGGAGTATCTCCCTCTGCCCTCTCTGGACAGTCTGTTCCAGTGTGTGTTCTTACATGGCACAGGATAGCTATCAGCACAAAAATGCCCATGTGCTGTGCTTCTACCCAAAAGTCTTGTGATCCTGTGTCAGTCCAAGTAATATTTTTGTTCCTCTGCTTTCAGGACAGACTTGGGGCTGTTATGATTAATATGGATTGATCCAATGTGAACTTTTAATTGACATCTATGGGGGCTGAAATCTTCCTGTTGAGGCATAGCCTTGCAGATGGTTTAGTGGGTGTACATTGCTTTTTCATCCACAGACTGGGCCTTGAGATTACATTTGGTTTGTGTGCCACTGTAAACTGGTCTAAAGCATCTTTTCCCAAATGATAAAGACCACAGTTTGTGTTTTTCAGGATTTTTGTGTGTATGTGTTTAGATTTTTTTTCTTTGTTTAGGCAGCATCTGTCTTGTGTGGAATTTTTTTCTTTCTTGTCTCAGTTTTAGAGCCACAGAAACACCATTGCATTGGTAGCAATGAGAGCAGATGCAGAGCTCTGTAACCACCTTCTGTCTCTCTCTGGTAGAGAACTGGAAGTGCATGGGGGATGTGCATCTTGTATTGCCATTACTGACTCTCCACGTCATCTTCCATGTGCAGAGGTCTTGGCTCCTGTGTCAGAGGTTGTGTGAAGTTAATTAAGGAATTCCTGTATTCTAATCCCTACGTCGGAAAGACGCCAAGCCTGACTAACATTTCTGGAGAGGCAAGATGCAAAACTGGAAGTAAACAGGATCCTGGTGCAACAATACTTTCATCTAAAAGAGATTGATTCTTATCCTGGAACTATTATCAAGATGCTAAAGTGCATATTCCTCAGCAAAAATCCATAATTTCCAAATATGAGTGTGTGCTGTTGATGCCAATGAATAGTTCCCATAGCTGTACCTAGTGTCACTTAAAGTGTAAGAAACAGCCCTTATTACAGCTCTTGGTGTTATGCACATGAGAGTCTTTGTGCCCTGGCTTACACATGCTGGCCCTGACCTCTTCAGCATTTTTTGTGTTGGCCAGCTACTGTCTTAATTCATCCTGTCATTGTTCCTTCCAGATTTTTCAAATCAACATCTGAGTCACTTTGTCACTGCCTCTCTGTAAACTCCTTGCACTACAGCTGCAGTGTGTCCTGGCAAACCACTATAGCTTCATACAAGTGGGCTTTATGGCTGCATTTCACTTCAGCAGCAGCCAGTGCTTTGTTTTTGTTTGGAAATGATGCTTTTCCTCCACAATCCTCTGCAATGGACTGTCATGGAGGACTATAATCCAACAGCTGCCTGACTTTTATCCCATTTCAAAGCAGGACTGTTCTAACAGAAATTGCAAAGACTCAGGATTTTTCATCTACCCTTAGCTAGTTGTAGTCTTGAGAGCTGGATTGTGAGACTGGGAAATTAATCGGTCTTGAAACTTCACAATTAATCATAGCACAGCCAGGGCTGTGCTCATGAATTTAAGAAAAAAAATCCTTATGGGTATTAGGTGCCTGATTACCCCAGAAGTCAAAGATTTGCTGAACGCATCTCTGAATGCAGTTAATTTTATTGCTGATCCAGCTTTTCTGTCTCTTACCCATATGACAACTACAAAAATTGATTATACAGAAAAGTAATGTTAGGAAAGTACTTAATGCATTTTTAGCTGCTTCTAATGGGATTTAGCAGCTGGAAACAAGGAGAGCTGGCACTGAGTAATCAGGGCAGTTCTTAGACAGCTGTGGGGGAAGCAGAGTATCAGGACTCTGAAATGCATCACCATTTTTTCCTGTATTTTAAAAAATGCAATAAATGCAGTGAAGAATTTGAAAGCTAGAGCTCAATACTTGCAGCTCAGACAGTGAATTTGAAGTCAAATGGAATTCATTGTTAAATCCAGTTCTGTAATAACTTCTAGATGAAAATGCCCCTGGGTTCTGTGTGATTTTTTTTAAATTTAATGCATGTGGTACTACTACCCATCTTTGACAGGCCTCAGGTTTGGATTTAAATTCCGTGCTACATTAATTTTTAAGCAGAACGAAAATGTAGTTATTTCTGCTCCCCTTTTCTCTTTATGAGCAACAATCCAAAAGATCCATTTTCCTATTTTGGAAGAAAGAAATTTTATGCATGTTTGTGCCTAGGAATTGCAGTCAGAAAAGCATCTTGAAGAAGTGGCCCTTCCATAGGTTTTCTGTCTGAATAGTTCCTATCCTCACTTAGTTCCATTTACAAATCAAAAGCATAATTTTCCAATGTGAGCACCGGAAACCGAATCTTGAATCTAAAAAGCCAGACTGAGTTCTTTCCCCCTGTTACTCCATGGTCAGTGTTTTGTCACTGAAATACACAAAGTTATTTGATGGTGCCTAAAGGGGAATTCAGTTCCACTGCGTGGGAATGGAATCCATCCCTTTGGCAGTTCTAGTCAAAAAAATAAGTTATATTTTTTGGTCCTAAAGTACTTCAAGTATTTAACTTTATTATAAAAAACCAAACCAAACAAAAATAACCAAACAACCAAAACAACAACAACAACAAAAACAAACAAACAAAAAAACCCAAAACAACAATAACAACAAAAAACAAACCAAGTATGTGTGCCTAGAGTAAGAAGGTACCATTTTTTCATACTATTTTCCTTATGGAAAGAAATTACCTTGGTAAAGCCTAAGCAGTCATGTCTAGGTCTGTGATAGTACTTTGTGTTAGTGTCAGATCCTGCTGACCCCTGTGGTGGTTTACTTGTGTTCAAGAAGTTGCAGAATTCAGGGTCTAAACAGGATTATTTAAGTTGAAGCCTCTGGAACTGGAGCTCACAGTGAAGCATATCCTTTCTATGATAATTTTAATTCTGCCTGCATATTCTTTAACCAGTTCTGTGCCATTAGTTTGTAAGTCCACCTTACTTCTCTGTGTTTCATTACATTTAAAGAATGTATCCTTGGCCTATCCTCAGCTTGAGGTGAATTCTATGCCCAAAAAACAATTTCTAGAGAACACTTCATCTACTAGATTCCAAATTTAATCAAAACTTTTTGGAATTACACATCACCTTTTGTACTTTTCCTTTTGCTATAGCTGTCTCCAAAGCTGTTGTCAAAGCTGATTGGACTCTGCTAGATACCCTGGTTATTTTTCCATTTCAGTTTGGTGTCAGCCGTGTCACTGAGAGAGCAGTATAAAAAGTTTGTTTTAACAGGGATTACGGATCAAGAAGTTGAGTTCAAAATGAAGATATCTTAGAACTTACTACTAAACACAGCAATACTGAAGCTGAGAAGTCAAAATAAACCTGTGAGAAAATGGAAAATATTCCAAAGAGCAGTCAAAAATATTATTGCTGTATCTTAAGGTGGTATCTTTGCTGCCTTATGAAATGCAGATCTAAAACTGTGAATTGTTGGACCCACAGAAGGGCCTCCTGACAGTTTGGGGTTCCTGTTGGTGTGTGTTTAAGTGTGCATGTGTGTCCCAGAAAGGATAAGGTATTATCTCTCACTATTCTCTTTTCTCTTTCTCCCTTATTCTCCATTTCAGACATACAAGTGGTCACACCTGTTTATGTACCAGAACATTTTCAAAGTGTGCCTTTGTGCTCTGAAGTTCTGTGAGTGACTCCAGTAGGCCAGGACAGAGCTCTGCTACTCTTTGGGAATGGTCTGACCTGGAGAACAAGGCAGACACTGGGAAGAGCAGTAGAGCTGCTCCCATTGGCTTGCAGTCCCTATTTTCATTTTGCAATTTCTGTAATTAAGTTTGCTGCTTTACAGATTAGTCTGTGACTTGGAAGAATTCTACAGAAATGCAGGTTCTTCATAAGCATGCTTAAAAACTTATGAAAAGTTTCAAATGTTCCTTTGCATATGCTTCTAAACAGCTGCAGTCCTGGCATAGTTCTTGTCATTGGAGCTGTTCAGTTGGTGCTGAAAGACTGATGAATTAAATCAGTCATAACATATAAAGGATTGTGGCATAAGTGTTTTCTCAATGTTTGAATGGGATATCTAGTGTGAGCAAAGTGAAAAGGCATCCTTGTGTGTATGCTTTTTATGAGGATGCATTTCTGTTGTTAGGGTTCAAAGGCTTTAATAATAATTCAAATGGAATTTGTGATTTGTTGTTTTTTCCTGAAGTGACATGAAAACTGTGTTTCTCTTTTGGATGATATATATAAATATAATTGATTCCCTTGGGGGTGTTTTTCATTCCTGTTCGTTTTGGTACTCTGGTCAGAAGTAGTTTCTGAATACCTAGGGTTCCCCTGTGGTAGCAGGAATTTAAATGAATGATGTCATTTGCTCCTCCTGTGCCAGTGCTATTGTGTGGGACTAATGTATTCCATAAAACGAGCTCCTGTTTTTATCTGAGGTGTGGCTGTCCTTCCACAGTGCACACAATGCCCCTGCTTTGAGTCCCTTGTGCCATTTCTGTTACATGGCTGCACCTAGACTGGGGAGCCTGTGATCTGTAAAATTGCTTTTAAGGATTTTTAAATATTTGAGAATAAAAGAAATACTTCTGTAAATTATCATAATACATGATTGCATGTGATTTCCTTAACTTAGGATGATTTGGTGGTTTGCAGTTCCCTCAGGACGAGAGTAACATTTTTGCCTCAATTCCTGTAATGAGATCTAGTAGCATCAGGCTGTTTTTTCCACTTCCCAGATTTTTCACTGAAATGTGACATTTGAAAAGGAGGTAGTGCTTTTGAGTTGTACTGACTGCTTGTCCAAACTCATCATCACATCCTGTCAGTGGCCCAGCCATTGCTCAGTGCCAGCTAATCCTGTGAACAGGAATAGGGGCAGAGAGCAGATCACCACATCACATCAGATATGGTTGCTTGTGAAAGCAATCAGAATGATTGGGTCAGAAAAACCTGGTTTGTAGAAACTGAATACTCATCCTTATGGGAATGCAGGAGAGTTCTGTGCAATGTAGAGAAAGCATTACTGCATAAGGATCAAGTGATCTTTATACTCTTTCTTGCTTTCCTACTCATCTGTTGAGCAAGAGAGACACAATGGGTGTTACAGCCCTGTGAGTTGTTCCAGAGGGAAGGAACAGTGTGTTTTGACTGTGAAGGAAATACTTACTTTTATTCTCTGTTGTTATATTCCTGGAAAGATGCACAAGCATAATAGAAAATTATTTTCAAACCACACTCTGTAATACCACACAAAGGTGCAACTGTGCTGCAGGATAAGAATGAAAACCAAGTACTTACATGAGGTTTGGGCAAGGTTCCTATTTATTATATAAAATACAACAGATTTCATTCTGTGATTTTTTTTGATTGTATTTTATAGCTTGGTACGGAAAGTTTAGTTTCAGCCATTCTAAAATATTTTGGGGCAGCAGTAAGAGCATAAGTTGTGGAAAACACTTTTAGCATCAGTCTATTGAGCCAGGACTTGCTATATCTTTACTCAGTAATGATGGGGCATAACCAAACCAAGTTTAATCCAGCTAGCATGCAATATGAAAATCATATAAATATAGCACTGTAGGTTCTAGTGAAGGCTCACAAATTTTATATATATATATAAAATATGTGCATATATGTGTGGTTTTCTGCAGGTTTGTACAGTCAGTGATGAAGTGTGTGCTGTTGAGTCTGTATTACTCCATTTTCTAGCTCGATAAAAGTAAATGTGAGTGTGCCCACTACACCAGAGCCAGCTCTTGTGGCAGAAGCTTCTGCATAGAGGCTGCAGTGGTATCATAGTACAGACTGGCTGAGTAGCCAGAGATTAATGTAATTTATGACCTACATGTGTTGGCAAGTAGTAATGGAGAATTTTGTCTCAAGTCACTGGGCAAAGCATAACTTCTTGGACCTTAAAAAGGAAGTGTTAAGGTAGAGCCCTATAATTAAATATTTTAAAGTGTCTCGACTGTTGATCTGCAGCTCATGACATCTTGCAGTACTGCAGAACACCTTACATCCAGAGCAGCTCTGTGGCTCAGCAGCACCACTTTTGGAAGAAGAGTGAGGTGGTTGAAGAACACTGGTACTTCAGGGAGAATTGAGGCCAAGACATTTTTTAAAACACTGCTTGTGCTTCAACACTTTATTGAAACAGTTCCTCTTAATTCTTGAGAAGCTAACACTTAACCCTGAAGTCATCTGTGACTCCCTGTTCCAAATTCACCCCAGGACAATAGCCAGTAGAGTGCTGAACTCCCAGCAGCCTGAGCCATATGTGAGTATTTTACAGGTGTGAGGATAATGTAAAGCCAGGGCAGAGCACCAGACAGTGTTGGTGGTGCAGGAGGACTGTGCACAACATGCCCTCAGTGATTCTGCAACTCAGGCACCACAGACTGGTGCATGCAGCAACAAGATTTTGCAGAGTCACTTGCAGACATTTCTCATGGGAGAGTTGGGGACACACAGCTTCTATTTCCAAAGTGACACCAGGTCATATTGGCATTTGCGCTGTTAGTTAACTTGCTCGCTGAGTGCACCAGTTTCCAAGCAAGGGACTTCTCTTGTCTCCAGCCAGCTGAAAAGCACTGTCCCTTCTTTCTGTCTGATGCTGGGGTCAACAGTAGGAGGCACTTCCAACACTTCTGGTGTGGTTTACCCTAACTGAAGTGGGATGTGAAGACAACTGATAGAAAAAATAAATCTTGCTACAGCTGTCTTTTTGCTGAGGTCCTTTTGCTAGCTCCAATGGATTCCTTGGTAATAACTTTAAAATCATTAAAGTATTAAGGCACAGTATCAAGTACCTATGATTCTCTTGTGATCAACGGATTTTTTTTTTTTCTCCAGTTACAGGACCTAATATAAAGCATATGAAAAAAAAAAACAAATCCCGCTGTCATCAGGTAGAATTAGATTAATGTTTCCTTTTTAGGAAATTCCAGATGGTCTACGGAAAGGTTTTCCCTGACACACTAATAATAAAGATTCAACACCTTCTGCTCTCTTTGAAAATATACACTCCTGAAATTTATTCCACCATTTTCTCCTTAGTGAATAGAAGTAAATTTTCTGAAGACAAGGAAGAATTTCCTGCTGCTGGTTTTGTGTGGAAGACTTAAAATTTTATAAAATTGGGCAACTATTGTAAAATGCATAGCTTTGATGCATTTGTTCTGTACTACTCAAGGCTCTTATAATACAACCTTGTGTATTTTTCTCTACGCAGGTTATCAGAGCATGAAAATGAGTTCTGATTAACCTTCTGTCAGGTACTGCAGGATTAAGAGCAAGCAAAAGAAAGGACAGAAAATTCCAGCAATTGTCCTGAGTTATATGACCAGACAAAATCAGGGTGGGTGGTTTCCTTCAGGCTAGTAGTTTGAAAAGATAGCCAAAGTTCACAGGGGGGAGGCAAAAAAAACCTAACAAAAAACAAAAAAATAAAAACAGAAACAACAAAAAAAACCAGAAAAAAAAGAAAAAAGACAATATGAATGCTGCCTTTCAGAGAGACATACCTCAGGGAAGTAACACCTTTTAAATAAGCCTTTAATCTGACATGCAGCTTTCCACCGCAGAGATGGAACATCTTTTCCAAGCAATGTATTTTCCTTTGTGTCAAACCTGTGCCAACACAATAGTAAACACAGTAAATGCAAGTTAAAAAGCATGAAAATTTTCATTATTACAATGAAATCAATGGAGAAAAGAAAGTGAATACTCCATATTTCAGTCAAATAATATCAGGCAACTAAGTGAAGCAGTAAACAAATTAGGGTAAATATTTCCCTTTTCACTAATGATAGTGTGACTAAAAAAAAATTGTACTTTTCAACCTCAGCGAGAATTGTTTTCTTCACACACACTTCCAATTTTATGTGAAGCAAGGTAGCTACTCATTTCCAAAGACAGATAACCATGTATGTTTAATTTATGTTGCCACACAATCCTTTATTGCAGTAAAACACAAAGCATGTTCTTGACATTTTTCACATCAGACAGCAGCTGACAGCACTACTATTGCAGACTGTGCTTTAAATGGTCTGCAGGTTTGAAAAGTTACTTTTTTGTTTGTCTTGTCCCCAAGGAAATGTTTTGTTTCAGAGTCTGCATATGCCTTTGAAAATGTACCTTCAGCAATATAATAGCTGGAATGGTATTATTCATCCTTGGACTCAAGGATTCCACTCCAAAACTGTTACCCAAAGTCACCAGGCTTGTATTGCATCTGGTTTCAAGTGAAAGCCATTCCGTTTTACAGTAATTAGAAAGTACAGAGAAGTTCAAAGAAACAGCTGCTTTTTAAAATTACCTTTCAAACCTCCCTCACACAGGGTCTGCTACTTGTTAACATTCAAGGCAAGGCAAAATTATCTGTGCTTCCTTTGGCACAGAAGCTAATCCTCATCATCGTTTGCATGGGAAGGCAGCCAGACCCGCAGCGCAGACAAAACTGCGCGAGTATCCCCGGAGCGAGGGCTTGCAGGACTCCTGGCCCTGCGCCTTTCTTAGCAACACCATAAATCTTCTGGATCCCATCAGCATAGGGGGGGCTGAGGCTGAGTTGTACCGCTTCTATTTCCTATCTCATTGCAGTCTTTCAGCCAGAGGATGTGTCTGCCAAGGTGTACGTAGAGGGAGCTGGTGTAGTTCCAGGAGTGAGTCTGTGCTATTGAATTCTGTCAACACTGCAGCTTCACTCAGATAAAAATGTTACTGAAGTCAGTAAGCTTGCAAGGACTTGCAAAAGCTGTGTGTTTTGTTCTTTGGTTTGGTTTTGTGTAAGGATGAGGCAGGCTTTAGGACAATATTCAAATTGGACCAGCATTGGTTATTTTTCAAGTAACTGTGGATTTCTATATTGTGTACTATAGAAAAAATATTGTAATTTAAGAGAAATTAACTCTTAAAACCATCACAGCTGGTTTTATTTTTAGATTTTTAAGAAGCACATTTAAACCCAACACAGCTGGAAAATTTTCCACTGAGCTGGTGTGCATAGACTCAGAACCTTAATATCTGAGAAGAGAATCAAGAGGAAGACATACTCAGTTGAAAGAGAGTTAAACACGTGTTTTCTTTCTTCCTGAAGGTATTTTTTTTTCTGGGCTGTTTTGGCCATGAGTTATGACCATGTGCAAATTTTCACTGCTGTGTGAGTTTTGGTTGTTAATGACAGGATCTGCAGACATCAGAGAAACTTGTACTGTCAATTTGTATTTCCATTTCAGCCCTCTCAGTTGTCAGTGTAAGTTGAGAGTCCTACTTAGATTTTACTTATGGCAGTCTAATACCCCTGAACCCAAGTGACCACCCAGAATCTGATCAATACACTCATTAAAGATTGTTAATAGACCAAAACAGCAGTTGCTTCCCAGGTAAAGGTTACCAGAGGCTAAATTGTTTGAAGTTTGGTTCCATATAGCCTGAGAACAGGAAAAGTCTATAATTAGTTCTGTTTGGATCCTAGTTCTTTTGCCATTGTGTGTACAGTGTGGAAACCTGGAGTCGTAACTGAAATAAAGGTTTTCTCAGCTCAGTTTTGGTCAGTGTTTAGAGGGTGGGCTTTGTAATTAAAATTGAGATGGTAGGTCTAGTCTAATTCCTTTTGTATATATATTTAAATTTCACCAAAATGTAGACTTTGCCTGAGCTACGTCTTCATCTCTCATCTTGGACCATTTTCTATGTTACAGCTACTGCCATGGTGTAGAAATCCCCTCTCTTGTACAAACTGTTGTTCCTGCTTGTTTCTGTGAGGCCTTAGCATCTCACTAAGTTTTGTTAGATCCCAGTTCTGCTTGTTCTGCAGTTATTCCTAAGAAAAATGTTATGGTTTGTTCACGTTGTTGTCTTCCAGCTGTAGAAATGTCCCTGCACTGACATGAGATTGCATGTCAGCACTTTTTACCTTGAACCACGTCTCATTTGTAACAGGGAAGAGCAGGGTCAAAGTGTGTATGGAAAACCAACTCTGGGTTGGAATAGAAGAATTTTATAGCCATTTAATGCTGGCAGAAAAGAATACACAGGGTGGTTTTTCCTTTAATAGGGTGAAAAGTACCTGCATCAGCCACACCAGAGCATTTGTAATACATGTCACCAGATTCTGAAATTGGCTTAGTAATTGTGAGGAAGTTTAATTTTTTTTCTTGCTTGTGATTTTTCTAGTAAAGTTAAATAGTTTTATTGAGACATTTGCTTTCCAAAATAACTTTTTTTTTTTGTTCTCCAAGTGTTCATTTAAAGCAGACAGTTTAGCTCATATACTGTGATTGCTTCCTAAACAATAAACAGCAGAAATATACTTCCGAACAGATCTCTTATTCATCCTTCCCAAAGTATTTTAAATAGATAATTAACACTGGGTAATTAGAAGTATCTTCAGTCTCCGTAATTGTACAGCCTGTAATTTTTCATAGTAATGTAATTCATTTTATCTAAAGTTGTTCAACACATATCTTTGTAACAATTTAATTTGCATGCCTGGTTGGTACCGCTTTCCCTTGGTTTCCTTCATTTTGTGAGATGCTCAATTAGTCACAAGGCTGAACAGACGGATTCAGGCAGACCACAGCTTGGAGTACCCTTTGCTCACTGAAGTCCCTCATAGGACTTAGAAAACACACTATCCTTAGGGCTAAACCTCCAGTGCAGCAACACAACCCTCAATTTATAGATAGCACACCAAAAGGGAGCAATTCCATGGTCATTACTTCCTAGCAAAAGGAGGCAAGCATCCGTGAAGATGGAGGGATCTGTTAGCCATGTGTGCCTTTTTCCGCAGCTTTACAGAAAGCTCAGGATATTGACATTCCTGTTTCCCCATGAAGGGCTTCTTTGTGTTCTCTGAAAAAGCTCAGCATCTCACTACCCCTGGTAAGCTGAGGTAATTTTATGGCCAGGGTGCTGCATGAATCTGAAACTGCGCAGGTTTGGCTCAGCAGAATTAACTTATAAGTAACGAGCACCATTATATTCTAATGCGTTACATGAAAAGATTCAGTTTGATAACTTTTATTTAATAAAGAACTTTTATCAGTAAGCTGTTTAGAGATTAGCACCCTTTTTCTGATAAAACTGTAAGGTGAATGCATGTGAGAAGCATTTCATGCTAATGTATCTATGTTGTTGCTGTCTAAATGTTTTAACAAAAATACTCTTAGTAAGAACATATTTCCTAAGTGAATGTCAGTTTTGTTAACAATTCTAATTCAAGTCATATAGAACAATGAGGCATGTTCTGTATTTAGCCTGACATGAGGCTCCAGCAGAGAATAAGTTGGACAGAAGTATTTTCATGTTGTCGCTGTGCTGCCTGAATTCTGGACTAGATTGGGTCTGCTTGCTCTAGGCCACAAACCTCAAGGGTCTAAAGTCATAACAGTATAAAATTCAGAATCCATGTAAGAAAAATAAAGCTTAGCAGAGCTTGGCACTAATGAACAATGCTTTTGTCATGGGGTCAAAAATCGCTTTTGATTATACTTTTGATAACTCATTGTGATGAACTATGTTGCCCAAAGAGAACAAAAATCCATTAATGCATGGGAAAACAAATTTGTTTCAGCCATGAGTCTCCAGAAACGTCTTATATTTTGTGCCAGCTCCTGCATTCCCCAGGCCTTTGATACTCCTGAATCATTTCAGTAAACCTTATTCCTTCTGGCTTTATTTGATTTTTCTGTACTGGGATGTATCATAGTTGATAAGTGTTGTGCCATCTTGTTGTCCAGTGATCATTTTGTCTGTGCATTAGAAAATACAGGAATTTGGTTTTCTCTTCCCTTAGATCATGTAGTGAAGCATATGGATCCTTCTGAAGTATCATAATTATATATTTTCGAAGTTCCTTTGTCACATTAGTTCCTACACACATGTGTTTCTTTCCATCTTAGTTCTAATCCACCTTATCAGAATGACCAAAGCTTGAAGTATCAATGAAGGAGATGTTGAGGAGGATTGAGAGGAGCAGTAACCAAGAAACTATCCAGGCTTCCACTGAAAAGGAAGACTGAAATACCAACCTCCAGTATAGAGAGAGAGACACTTCTCTTAGAGATTTTAAATGTTTGCAGGGAGCAAGGATTGGGTTTTTTTTAAATTTGTCATATCCAAAAGTCTCTTGGCAACTAGATTGTCTTCTTTTGATTTATAATGGCTCATGGCTATTCTGATAGAGACTGAAGACATAGAAAAGAAAAAAATATAAAGTGCTCTTTTACAGTGCATCATTAGCAAAAAGGTAAATGTAAATAGCTGAAGCCTTCATTTCCCAACGCAGGCTGTGCAACTTTGCTAAATCATAGGATGGTTTGTGTGACATTTATGATGTAGAGAGAGTATTGGAACTTTTTTACTTTCAAGTGCTGATAATACTTCTAAAAGAGTCCAATACCAAATTCAGACCATGTTCTGATGCAACATCACTGCCACCAAAATAACCCAAATTTCCAAGAGAATGCATCTGAGTGGCACTGTGACTTGCACACGAATGGCTATCAGCAGATTTGAGTCAAATTTCATTCTCAGTTACCCAGCTGAACTTAGAGATCCGTGGCCACTTTGGCACACACCCTTCTGAACAGGGCCTGTTCCTGCCAGCAGTCCCTCCTAGTTCCAGAAGTACACAGTAGGATTGCCTCTTGCCCTAGGGAGAAGTTGTGGATGTGGAGTGGACTTTAGGGACTGAATCTGTAGTGATCAGCTGACTCCTTTCCGATCCTTTCATTGATACTGCAGTCCACGGCACATGGCATCACATCCACATGACAAATCTGGAACAGAGCTGGCTCCCCTGCTATCATTTACTTTGGTTTATCACGATGCTTTAGCGACCTGCCAAGCTCTCCAGTAGTAATGGGATAAATATAACTGGCTGAAGCAACAACACGAGTGTAAGCAGCAACTTTATCTTGCCATTTCAACTTTACACTTTGGAAAAGGAATGACTGTTCTGAGCAGCTCTCACAGCAGCTGCTGATATTAGCCTGAGCTGTTGATGGGGACAGGATTTCCAAAGGAGACTTAGAGCGTCCCAGTGGATTCACATTTTATATACGTCAGCTTGTAAATGGTTGGAACTTCCTTTTGGCATTACAAGGGATCAGCAGTAAAGAAGCTACATAAGCCAATTTCTGTCTTGTAATTGATGCAATTGACTTTTCAGACAACCTGGCCCAAAGTACACTTTCAGTAGCTTTCAGTGCTAGGTTTTTTTATTCATTTTAGTGGAACAGCTTTCTCTGGTTTGCCCAGGATTTATATTTATGTAAATAAAGGATACCGAATCAGGTTCCTAAAAGTGACCATCAAAGAGCTCAATGCTATGGAAGAGGAGCTAAATACTTTACTACAGTAAACCCAAACTAGTACCAACAAATCAAAATAATTTAGTTTGACAGGAAACTATGATACCTAGTTTCCGAATATCTACAGCCTTCAGCACCCACTGTGGTAGATCTGTGCTAGCAAACACTAGTATTCATGAGACACTACAAGCAAAACAGGTGTTCAATATACTGGAGGACAGGGGAAAAACCAAGACGTGGTTCTGACCAAAGAATACAGGAAACACACCTGTGAAGCAAAGGGAAGTGACTGAGGGTAGATTCCAGTCACTGTCCAGCTAGACCAATTCTGCTGACTTCACTAGTGGAACTGAGAGCAAAATGTGTCCTCTGTATCTTTAAGAGACCAGCAGCTTTAGAACAGCAAATTAGCCTCAGTCTGCGGTCTGTATGTTAAATGAATCTGGCATTTTATCACAGTTCCTCCAAGAGTGCATTTGCAGATGGTATGGGAGTACCTGTGCTTCTCGTTAGTCACTCAAGGATGACATCTCCTATGTTATAATTGCTACCACTGTACATTAATCTACTTCATAGTTTTATGTCAAATACTTTTTTGAAATCCAAGTAGATTATGTCCATTAATCACTTTTCCCGGTCTGTGTTCCTTGTGATCTCATCTCTTATTAATATCTTTAGGATCTTGCCTACCATCAAGGTCAAACTGGTCTATAATTTCATAGCTCCACCCCAGGCCTTTTTAAAGAGGATTATGTTTGTGTAACTGTGCCCTTCAGTAGCTGCTCCATTTTCAGAAGGCTATGAAGGATCTTCACCTGGTTAGTATGGTTTTGATTTCTAAAGTTTTCTAGAAGTCATGAAGGTGTTGCTTTTAGTTGCTTTATTTGGCCCTGCTGGTGTTAAACCTGGACTCTGCTATAATTTTTCCACATCTGGCACCATCTCATCTTCTTCCTACATAGAAAGTAGCTCACTTCATTTTTCATTTACCTCTTCACAGTGTAAGGTTTCTAACTGCAAATCAAAAAGCCTTCATCTGGGGTTTTTTTTCACTTTTGTGAACATAGAGATTCTTTTTGTCATCAAAGTGTGGGCAACATAGGGGATTGCATGGGCTATACAAATATTCTTGACTAGATTCTATTTTTCAGGGGTAGAAATTAAAGAAAAACAAAAAACTTTTACTAATACCTGTCTGACTTTAATTGTATCCTGTCTTCTCTTTATATATCCATTGAGTTCTAAAGTAGTTCATTAGTGACCAGACCATTTTATTTTGAAGCGTTCAACACATCCCAAGCATAGCAATGGAACTTAAAAAGCCAAAAGAAATATCAGCACAGTAAAGAGCTATATACAGATTACCAGCTGAAGCTGATTGGGATGAGGAAAAGTTATCAGACAGAAATAAAATTTTAGTACATTCTGCAGGTAAAGGCTCTGTCCAGACTGGAGTAATTACAATTGTGCAGATATAAGTGGTCTCTAGAAAATTAATTAAATAAATAGCATCCTTGCCAATGGCTTTAACAAAAGTCCAAATAGGCTAAAAGAGCTATCAGTAGCAAGTACTGTACCTGTCAGAATTAGAACCAAGGCTTGGCTACAGTAATGAGTCACAGAGAGAAGTTTTGACTTAATTTTGTATGTGTGACATGCAAGTAAACAGGAGATTTCACTGGAAATTCTTATTAGAAGTCCTTCAAGAGAACAAAAATACATTAAAAATAAACCAATGGAATTTGTTTTTTTTATTTTGAAGGAAAACATCTTGGTGTTCTAAACTCTCTTACCCTGATAACTTCCATCAGCAATATGAGTAAATACATATATTTGACTTGGTTTTGGCTTGGATTCTTTCAGTTTTGAGTGAGATTGCCTGCTCATGTTGTATGCAGAGCAGTGCAGATGAGGGCATAGAACATGCCACGTATATGGTGTCAGCATTCTCAGCATGTAGCATAGCTTCAAAGGCATGTCACAAATTAAGATCATGTTTAAAGTACTGTTGTCTTTGCTGATGCTTTTGAAATTTGCCACTAGTGTTACAGCTTTTTTTTGGTTTTGGAGCCCAGCCTCTTCATGAAGTTTACATACATGACTTGATCAAGGATGCAGCATAATGGCTGTACCTTTAAAAAAAAAAAAAAAGTGTGTTTTTACCAGCATTAACTACCAGCATGGTGTGGGAGGGGGCATGAGTGGAGTTCTCAGCCCTTTCAGGGAGAGGGGAAGATTTGGGCAGGAGTAGGTACTTTCAGTGGATCAACACTTGGTGCAAGGCTGGTATTGCAGACAGGAGTTTGGCTCCTACACACATGCAGTTAGGAGGAGCAAGGACTTTAAAGCAGCAGCAAGACCCATCTGACAAGGTCTGGCAAGAAGAGTGTCTTTGGGAGGCTTCAAACCAAGTGAGGACAGCTTGAAACTGGTAAATTGTTCTATGATCAAGTGGAGAGCAAGCATACAGTGTTTAATCTCATGGTACACCATGTTTAGACTCATTTCAGAGAGGCCACACAATCTGAAGTGTGAATAAGAACCATGCCAAAGCTGAAACCTAAAATCCCTTATTTTTTCTTTTTTTTCCTCTTAAAGATACAAGTAGCTGTAATTTTTTTTCCTTTCCTTTACACAAATACAAATGACCACCTGAGAAAGAGAGGGCAGAAACAGCAACTCATGTATTTTCTTGTGTTTGCTTAGTATTCACCTGAGGAGCAGAAAGAGAGGTTTAAATCCCTCACGTTGAACAAACACAACACAGTAAAATCAGTGAGTTCCCAAAGTTGCTCTAACATTGCACCCATCAGAGGGCAGCAGAAACTGCAGAAATGGCCACAGATGCTGCTTCATTGCTTTAAATTTCAGGAAGAACGAGAAAAGAAAATAAACACTTTAGGAAAAGAAACACTTCAGAAACACTTCTGGTAAAAGCTAGATTGATGCCTAATTTTAATAGCTTTGAAGTGGTCTAGTGCAATTCCGAGCACAACAATTTCCAACAAAGCAGTGTTGGTGCGCGCAGCTATTCTGCATGTGGTAGTTGGAGCACTAGCAGTGAGGATATGAGGCCATGTTAATGTAATGCTAATTATGGCAAGGAAATGAATAGCCATTACAATGACTGAAAAAAACATTGTGGTAGAAGAAAACCAGGAGTTTTTTTTTACCAAATTGATGTTTGGTGGCAAGGAATTTTGGATGAATGCCTTCAAATAACAAGGAGAAATATATGTTGCTGTTTGCAACAGGGATGTAGAGGTTTGTAGTGACATTCAAATAACATCTGTTGGAAAATAAAAGGGTTATTCCCTAATTTACAGCAATCTAGGAGTTTCCAACACTAATGCATTTTCAGAAATTGTATCCACAGTAATAAATGAATGACATTCAGAAACAATAAAAAGATAGAATTAACATGGGATACAGAGATTGTTAGCCTAATGATCTCTCCAAATATCTACTGTGTCATACAGAAGGTATGAAATTAGGGTCAGTAGTTTTTATCTGTAGATGAAACCTTGAATTAAGTTGGGAGTAGCAAGTGAATATAAATAAATGATGCATTTTTCTCGCTACTTATCTGACTTATTAACTTACCTGAGTATTTTGAAGTGTCTGATGTAACTGTCAGAAGTACATAAACCCAGCAAGGTTACTCTGAAATTAACATTGAAAGTATTTCTGTGAGTAAAATTTTATTTCTGTACCAGAGAAGGACCCGTTCAGAGAGTGGTTTTAAAGGGATGGAAATAGGAGCTGAGTCCAGCTTCTGGAATAATCTGTGGGTTGCACACTAATCTGGACAGCTAGTTCATCTGCTTTAGGAAATTCATGCAAATTCTCACCCAGATCTGATCTGCTTTCCCATTTGGAGAATTTTTGGTGTGTAACGTATACAGGCAGAGTCCTGTTAATGGCACAGAAGCCTGTTCAGACAGCTCTAAAGACATGGAAACCAGTTAGCTGAAATTATTCAAGCAGCCTGCTCTACACTTCTTCCCTCAAGCAAAACCACAAATCAGAGCTTAAGGAGAAAAAAAGCAAGAGATCCTTCCTCTGAGACAAGAAAGATCTGTTTGCAGAGGCTTTCCAATCCATACTGCTTCAGGAGTGTACAGCTCCCTCATGGCTTAGCTGACCTTGTTTCTTTTAAAAATCACATCCATCATCATAGAGCCTTCATGCCCTTTGTGTTGGATCAGGCAGGTGAATTCACCTCTCCATCCAAGGCAGCACCACAGCAATCTCCCAAACTAAGAAAAATGTGTAATATTGTGACAAGGGGCAAGGATTTGGAGGAAAAAAAAAATCCACTAAGGCATGCCAACTCTAGGGTTTCTGAATTGTGTTTTTTCTTTGGTTTTTTAAAAATATATTGAGAATGTCTAAGGATTGGGGTGAGGCAGAAGTGCATCTAAACCAAATTTCGCAGAAACTGGGTTTTCCACAAGAAATACTGTTCGTTCTTACAGAAGCTGTCCAGATCCTGTGAATTTAGAAGGAGGGAGACTGCTCTGTGTGGGATTTTGCTTCTTGTGAAATGCAGGAGCTGGCAGTTCACTCTTCCATCTCATTGCTGACATCACTGAGAACTAGGTGACAAGTGACATTATTAGTCATAAAAACCAGATCCAATTCAAAGATACTGCCAATAAACAGTTAATTCAGTTTGCTGATATGTTTTTCTCTCACACAGTGGTACATCACACTGCTTTGAATATTCATTCCCTTCATTTTCAGCCCCGAGTAAATGAATACACCGGTTTTCACTCTCTGTAATCTATGTAATTACCTTTGTCATTTGAGTAAGATTTAAGCAGATACAAGGATTGAAGAGAGGATTAGAGTTTTGGGGGTTTTTTTCTTAGTTTTAACAAAAAAAGTAAACCTGTGATTTTAGTAAAAGAAAACAACAAACATTCTTTGTCACACTCGAGGGCAGCTCTTGGAAGCTGCAAGTAGAGCTAGCAAGGAGGATATTCTCAGTGCTGTCATGAGTGGCAGAAGGAGAAGCATATAGAATTATTTTTTCCCCTGAAGTCACAGAACACAAATTAGTTCAAAGCTGATTATGCATTAGTTTTTTCTCAAAAGGGTCTGAAAGATAAATAGAAAGGAGGCCTTGGGTGGCAGCATTTGCTCCATAACTGCTGACACTCATGATAGATATTGGTAAAACATCTTACAAGTATCTTACATTGAATTAGCACCTTTTGCATCCAGTGCTGATTTTGCATGCTTCTAGGACCATCTAAAATCAGATTTGTATCTTTTTAGCTATTATTTTTATAAAAACTGAAATAGCCATGCTAGGTGGCCCCTGGTGTAAATACTGCTGTGAATGAATAATGGTGATTAGATTAGCATAAACAATTCTCTCTTGGAAGAATATTGCTAACTCAGCACAGCTAAACTAATAAGACTTTTCTGTATTGGAAAAACCTTTGGGAAGTGTGAGGAGGTCCCTGAGGCAGCAGTATCTTCAATCCTTTTACACTCCCTATCAGGGACTGGTATTTTACTGCCAATCCTCACTCAGTGTTTTGTCAGCATTTCCTGAGTTTACTGTTAAACCTGTTGACTTCACTGACCCAGGTACTCCTGGCAAAGAATCCAGCATGCAGTTTGCTTTATCCAGGTCTTAGTGTTAATGAAGCTATTTGTGAAATGGTCATAATTTTTGCTGCCCCTCTGTTACCATCTTTCATTAGATCATCTGATCAGTCTCCAATTGGACACATGCAGAAAGCTAAACCTTGGGTCGTTGATGATGCTAACAAGGCAACACAGGGCAAAGAAGAATGGGAAAAGGGATGAAACACAGAACTACAGGGAAGAAGTGAGAATGAAGAGAAGGAACAACTGCAGTTTGTGAATTTGTACACTTTCCTGCTTTGACCTTAAAACTTAAAATTGAATGTATTTTAAATCCAATCCATAATAAATGTATTTCTATCACTGCCTCGTCATGTTTCCGTAATTCCTCATAGGTCACAAAGCTTTGTTCCTGAAGAAGCTTCTCTGTCACTTTCAAATAAATTTGTAAATCACTAAGTACTTAGTGATTTACTAAGTAGATCAGAAGTCAGTAGAGGTTAGGAAAATGTGTACCACACCCTTTAATTTCTTCATGGTTAAATGAAAAGTAATTCATTCAGAGGCTAAAAATGCAAAATAAACTTGAGGTGGAAGGGGTTTTAGTCATGCAATAGATACATGATCTGTGTATCTACTGTACCTGATAGACAAAGGTGCAAAGGCTATGACAGTCTTTTTTTCTCAGAAAAAGCATTTTAAAAGTGAATACTGCATATGACAGAAAAATGGACAGGCTAGTTCTTTTTATTCTGTAATATCTACTACCTTCTTCCAACATTGGCAAATATTGCTGTTGATCCTGTAGTTCTGAGTTCACTGGGCAAGGTAATACCAGCAAATTAACCCATGAGACCCACAGGCACAGATTTTCTGGCTTTTTATTAATTTTCCAACTGAAGTTTTCTGGAGTTGTTGTTCTATGAAATTGCACTGTCTCCCTCTAGTGACTGTTTCTGTCTCCCATCTCAGATTTAACGTGGAATTCTCAGAGACAGGGCATTTTTTACATTTTGTATTGCAGTGTGGTACCACCCCAATTGTGCCCCAGCATGCTGCTGCTCGTGTTGTGGCTGTTAGGTTTGCTGTGTTGGTACTGCAGCTGTCAGTGGGGCCAAATCAGCTTCAGAAATTTTATCTTGCAGCACAGCAAAATCCAGCACTGTGATACACCAGCAATCCTTGAACCAGGGAGTGCAGGCGCCGCATGGAGCAAGTGCACTGCAGCCTCTGGATTTCTGGTCAGGTTAGGCTTAACACCAAACTGAAGGGCCACACGCTGCTGTCCAGCAGACACCAGGTTCCAAACCTCAGAACATCCAAACCCAAAATGTTTTCACTGTCATCTTTAATTGCAAAGTGAGTGGCCAACATCTGCCCTCACCCAGGAGCCATAAGCTCGAAGTTCAGGAGGTAACATTTGCTCCATTTACTCCAGTGGTTTTAACTCTTTGCCATCCAGGTTGTAAATTCAACTTCTTGACATTCTGCTGTATTAATATTGAATGTTGTTCTCCTGTATCTGTTAGAAATTTTATTAATTGTTGACAAGAACCAACTGGAATCTGAATGAATGGGCCATTATTATGTCTGCACTGGTAGGATTCCATCTGTTGGATTTCAGTCCTGCCTGACTTAGGGCTCTTGCAAATCAGCCACCTGAATTTGATCAAATTGGGTAATTTTCTGGGTGTGGTGTCCTCATCCACCCCAAGATTTTGTAGTGGATCTGGCTTCATGCACATGGCAGGGGGGATTTGAAAGAGATAAAGGATCATTTTCCCCTAGTTCCTTATCATAAGGATCACTCCCTGTATTTCCATTTCCTTCAGGAGGTGTAATTAGTTTTCTAATCTATACAATGCTGGGGGATTAGCAGCCTGCTTAAGAATCATCTCTACCTTTTCTTCCAATTTTTGTTTTTTTCTCCTTTGCTTCCTGTAACCATTTCTGCACCTTCTTCAATAACAGTAATTATTTTGCTGCTTCCCTTTCTTTCCTGGCCTCAGAGAAAAATACTGCCCTATCTCTACAGAGCTCCCCTTTCCAGCCACCTTCCGTTCTAATTTGTCTGTTTTTCCTTAAGACATAGCAGAGAATTAACTCCTTGTTGACAGAGCAGAAGTCAAAGACATAGGTTGTCCAACCAATACCACCTTCTTGACTAGACCATAGCACTAAATGCCACATCCAGTTTTTTCTTAAACACCTCCAGGGATGGTGACCCCACATCCTCCCTGGGAAGTCCATGCCAATGCCCAATGAAGTTCTTTCTGTGAAGAGCTTCCTCCTAATGTCCAGCCTAAACCTCCCCTGGCACAGCTTAGGAATATGTCCTCTTGTCCTGTCGCTGATTGCATGGGGGAAGAGACCAACTCCCACTTGGCTACAACCTCCTTTCGGGGAGTTGTGGGTAAGTTCTCTCCTAAGTCTCCTTTTCTCCAGGCTAAACAACCCCAGCTCCCTCAGCTGCTCCTCATAGGACTTGTGTTCTAAACCCTTCACCAGCCTGGTTGCCCTTCTCTGGACATGCTCCAGCAGGTGCTGCTGAAAAAAGCAGTTCTATCATGGGTTCTCCTGTTTCCCTTCAGGCTGTCCCTTTTAGGAGGGTGGTCATATAAAGTGAACTCCTGAAGGTCTATGGACAACATCCCATCACCTATTTCTGACCCACAGCTGGAGGCTCAGCCACCTCTTGACACAGTCTGATGGGTACTGGGAGATGGCCTTGCATACACAGAGCTCCTGCTTTTCTCCCTTCACTCCTCTTGCAGAGTGGGAGTGTTGCCTGTGTCTCCCAGGCAGCTGAGGAGTCACTCTTGGCACAGGCAGAGCTGTGTCTTTGGCTCAGGTGTCCAGGCCTGGCAGCGGTGGGGCTGCAGAGGAGGTCTGTGTGAGAAGGGGGAAAATGCAGCACAGGGGAGGAAGGAAAAAGTGTGAGGAACAGCCCTGGCGAAGAGCTGCCTGAGAGCAGGAGGAGGATGATGGGGAACAGGAGGAGGAGGAAAAGGAGGTGCTCCAGGCACCAGAGCAGGGATCCACACTGCTGTCACAGAGCTCACATGCTGGAGCACGTGGATGTTTCCTGAAGACTGTGTGGCCTGTGCAGTGCCCCTGTGGCAGCAGGTTTGTCCTGAAGCACTACAGCCCTTGGAAGGGACCCCATGCCAGAGCAGGGGACAAATGTGACAAGGACGGAGCAGCTGAGAGGAACTGGTAGAGTTTCCCACGCATCCTATCACTGGGTCCTAGCAGGAAATAAAATCAGCACCTCCCTCTCCACCTCACCTCCTCAGCAAGATGTACAGAGCAGTGAGATCACCCCTGAGCTTGCTCTCCAAATTAAATACCTCATGCTCCCGCAGTTGCTCCTTATAAAGCAGGACTAGCCCCAGTGCTGAGCCCTGGGGAACATCCCTGGTGCCTGTCCCCAGCTCGACGTGACTCCATTCCCCACCACTCCCTGGGCCTGGCCCCACAGCCAGATTTTTAGCCTGCAAAGAACACACCATGAGCAGTCCGTTTCTCCAGGAAGTTGCTGTGAGAAGTAGTGTCAAAGACTTTTCTAAATGCCAGGAAATCAAGGCTCTCAGCCTTTCTCTGAGCTGCTGAGTGGGTCATGTTGTCCTGGGGGGAAATCAGGGTAGTGTAACAGGCCTTACATTAAGTACCTCAGTGTCTTCCTCTTCCTCCTTTGTCACTGTCCCTTTTCCCCCATCCAGTAAAGGCTGGAGGTTCTCCTGAGGCCTCATTTTGTTGCTAATGTAGTTATGGAAACATAACTTTTTATGGTCTTTTCAGGGCATTGGCCAAATTAACTTCCAGTCAGCCATTGGCCCTTCTGATTTTCTCTCTGCCCAGCACCACAAAGGCTGTGTAGTCTTCCCAAGTGTCCCTTCTTCCAAAGGTCATAAACTCTCTGGTTCTACATGAGCTCTATCTGAATTCCATCCAAAGCCCCAGCTGGCTGCATGGGCTGCCTCTGTGGGGCTGTGGTGACACCAGAGGGGACAAATTCCCAGATGCCCTATGCAGCAGTGGTGTCACTGCTGCAGTGCTGCTCTCATTCACCCATTTTCAGCCTGTGCTCGGCACTCCAAACCCACCTAGCTTTGAACAGCAAAAGGAGTGTGCAGTGTTCATGAGCTGACCTTTTTGAGTTCTGGTGTGTGCAAAAACAAATTAGAAAATGAAGAAGGAGGCAGGAAGTGCTGGGTTTTCATGTAGTGTATTGTTGTGATCTTCACTGAGGGATTACTTCAGTGTGTTGGAAGAGGAGAAAAGTAAATGTCAGGTCTTGAAAAAGAATATCCTCACCCTGTCTTTAGAAAGTTCATTCTTGTGAAAGGAGTCATGAACTGAAAGACATTAGAATCAGTGGATAGTCCAGTAGTTTGAGGTGCCATTCACCAAATCCCCCTCTGGGAAGTTCAAGAATAACAAAATGTGCAGGACTGTTCTATAAATATCACAACTAAGGGGGCTATGTGTGTACCATCCAGAGGAACTGGACAAGAGATGGCACTGGAACCCTGGGTGGTGACCCAGATCTTTTTTCCCTGCCTCTGTTTTCCTATCTTTCCTTCTTCCTTTCTTCCTCTTCTTAAAAGTTTAATTAGGTGCTGTCATGGACTGGTCAGAAATGTTTAAATCATGTTTGGGAAATTCACTGTTATCCCCCTAATGAGTCTTTATCAACTATAAACAAACTCTGCTTTTTTAATGCTCACCACTTACGACACTTGAGTGGGTAGATTTTCCCGACAGTGATCAGGACACGCTGCAGACATCAGCATGACCCTTTCTGTCATACCTCATATTTTTTTACAACCAACACTTTCCCTTAATTCCCTGAAACAGCTGGATCACAGTGACTTAAGCTTAAAATCAACAATAAGGACAACTCAAAGCAAGCCTCGAGTCTGGAAATTTTTGGTGCAAATGCTAAACCTTACTACATGCATCTGAAAACAAGACATTTAAGTCTGGCAGCATTAGCTAGAGGAAGGACTGCTAGGCACAGTGATGACCTTGGGTTTCGGTGACCAATTCATACTTAAAAGCAGCAGTTGCAAGGAACTTGTACTAAAACCAAAATCAGTTGGCCTATTCATCACACCACTAGTGAAAACAGGTGGGGCAGAATGAAATGGGAAAGACTAAATGAGGGTGTTAAGCCTGACAACTCAGTAATATTTACCATTTTTTGGATCCATGCTGGGTGATCTTTTCAGACACAAGTTTCCTTTGAAAAAAATGTATTAAAAATGGAGGAGAAATGGGGTTGGCCATTTTGTGTCAGGGATTGTTTTTATGGATAAGTGAGTTAAACCAAATGCAGATTACTGATTAGAAAGACCTCTGACCAAAACTGTTGTTATTCTGTGAGCACAAGGAGAATAAATTAAGCTTGCTCAGACAGCTACAGTAAATATGAAGTTATTGCATAGATTAATGTGCTAATGATTTATACATCTGCCCTTTACCTGTGACTCCTTTTCTCTGGGATTAACTCTAATTTTCAAGGACTCAGCACATTGAAACAGCCTCTTTTCATTACTGATTTTACATTTTTTTTCTTCTCTCATATCAATTTCCTTCCCTACATTTCAAAAAAGCACTATTCAAAAGTTTAAAAATGCACAAGGTTTGAAGTCCAACTACCAGGACAGAGAGATTTTCAGTTTCTGTATGTAATATGTAGCATTTATTTCTAATTCTAAAAATGTCTGTGTAGCTGTTAAAGTCAGTACATTCTCATGCTCAAAAAAAACTGTTTCCATCCCTTTAAGGCTAGTAAAGGGTGGTTAGGATTATGCCCTGACAATCAAGGGTATCAGAGGGACACTGCTGTCTGTGACCTCCCCAGACTCCTTGCTCCTGGTCAGGCATCTGTGACCAGCAGGGCAGAGCTGGTGCCATGGGTTGGCAGGTGGGCTGAGGTAAGGTTGCACCTCAATGTCAGTCTGTCCCAGTGCCACCCACAAGAGGATAGCAAAGCACCACTGCATGTTTTGCTTTCCACTACTGAGATTTCCTTTATTGGAGACCCTACTTTGGCATTTTGCATGGCTGGGACAAATAAAAATATTTGGGTTTTAGGCAGAGAGATAAAAAAACTGCTTCAATAATAACTTTAAAGCATTCATAGCTCCATGCATTTTGATTTGGTACCTCTTTTTTGTGGCTTCCAGGGCAGTAGTACCCAAAACAACTGAAACAGACAGAATCATGGCAGTGTGATGTAGGCACTTGATGCTACATGGTTCTCCACCAGCACTGAGATGAGAGCATCATGTAAGCCTCAGAGAAAGTACATAAAAGTTTTATTGGCACTGATCTGAGATGGATGACCTGAGTGCTCTATTTCTCTTGCATGCCATACCATGTGAGCTCAAATCAAAACTTTATATCCTATGATCCCCTCAAGCCTTGGATACATATATTCCTTTAGAGGTGAGGAACCAAGTGTCAATAGAATAGACAGAGCAAGGGTCACGTTGTCAAGTATTCCTAAGATGCTGGTTTATTCTATCCTTCTGTCCATATTCCTTTTCTGCCTATTTCTGCCCGGACAATGTTCACCCTACAGAGATTTTCTCTGTAATAAGTATCAGTGAGACTGGGCTTCACATCTCTGACCTGCAATTTCTCTGCTACACTACGGGTTATATTATGTTTGCTCTTACTGTTTTGAGTATCAATAGTGTAGTAAAAAGTATATGTTTGAACAAGCACAGGATGTGCCTAAAGGCAAGACCATAAAGTTTATCTTTCACAAGGAAATATTTTGAGGAACGCAGATTCAGAAGGGAGTATCATGACCTCTGCAAAGCATTCCAGGGGCTGCTCACTGTGTAATGTGAATGGGGTTTGCAAACACCTAAACACTGCAGGGCACACAGCACTTGCCAGTAGTTGCTATATTGAAGCATAATTAACCAAAGCAGGTGTAATGTGGCTCAGAAAAAGAGGAGGTTATCACACGAGGTCCCTGACATAGCAAGGGATGTGTTAGATGACACAGAAAACCCACAGGGGTGAGCAACTCCCCATGCAACAAAGAAAGAAAAAAACCTCATCATATCAAAGCTTTTTTGGTGGTGGTGGTGTTGTTTAATTAAAATCTCTTATGTTTTACCTACATCTAAACTGATCCGTTTTCTGCATTTTGGGGCATTTGATCGAATCTCTCAGGGAAGATTTGGCCAGTTAGTGGCTGCTCCTGCTGCTGTTATAACCACCAGGGGACACCTCAGAGCTGGCATAAACCAGCAGGGCTGCACGGACAGCTGCAGAGCAGCGCTGCCTCCAGGCTGCCTTAATTTCAGCCAGCGTTTTAAAGTGTCCTGCTTTTTATTTACGGTAACCTTGATAAATAGGGATTCAACAGGAATCGCTTCTAGTGCCCTCAATTGATTAATACGAAGTTTATGCAATGCTTAGTGCAAAATAATTATTTTGGCTCATAATTAAATATAAGGTTATGACAAAGAGTGATCAGGTCAGTCAGGAGGGGTTATAACACAACAACTGTAAGCGACTCAAGATTTCCCTATGCTTTGTTTACTTAGTCTGTGAGTCCAGTGCTCAAAGTTTTATTTTCATGCCTTCAGAATAATCAAATATTGGGGAAACAAAGCAGGAGAAATTTCTTCTTTTCACTGTGTAGACATATGTAATGAATTTGTTTTCTGTCCTGAGCTGAGAATACAGTTGTTGGACTCATTTATCTGCAGAGAAAATGATTTCAACTAACATTAGTATAAATATATAATGTTATATAAATATTTATATATATATTTGTATAGTATAGGAGTATCATGTAGTATAAACATAAATATAAATTAAATATAAATATAAACAAATATAAATAGTATAAAGAATAAGCTTCTTTAAAGACTGGTTCTTTTGATTTTCCTATGGCTTTTCAGTGAAAGCAAAAAAAAAGTAGAAGCTAAAAAATATAAAGGAACAGAGTTTAATTCAAATTAGAAAGAAGATGTTATAATGCACAACACATCTGTTTTTTCTACCTCAGAGTTTTGAACAAGGGTTTATCACAAACCAATTAAGCTCTGTAAAAGACTTCCAGTTCCTTCAGGCCACTGCAAGAAGTGGATACGTCTGGCCTTCACTGTGGAAAAAGGTTTTTTTAAACTCACATTAAGTGTATATCCTCAGATAAATAAACATCAGTATGGCCTCATGTCATCCCATTTCCACAACACACACACAGAGGTTGTAACTGAATTTATTATTCAGATGTATTCAACTACTGAAAGCAAGCTAATTGGCATGACATGTGCCTTGGGGATTTTTCAACGTTCTTAAGTCACAATGTGTTAAATGACAAAAGTAACAGCATTTGGCACTTTTTTCCAATCTGAAACTTGATTTAAGGACAAGTTGAGTAAGCAGGGCCTAGATTCACAAGATTCGTAATTGCCAAGAATTTTTATTGACAGGTTTCCCTGTCAATGTCAATAGTTCTGCTGCTTGGGCAGCTGTGTGTGTCACAGTTTAGAGTCACCTGTGAGTTCAGTGCTGCACTCCTCGTGCTGCTGTCAGTCCTGCTGTCAGTCCTGGGGGGGCTGCAAGGGGTTTCACATGGCTTTGCAACTGGTGAGACATGCACTGAGAAAGAAAAAGAAATTCCAGCCTTCAATTCACAGAGTCAAGTAGACTTCTTACCTCACAGTAAAGAGCTTGGCTGAAGAAGAAAAAATGTGAAACCAAGGCAGTTTTCCCGAATTTTAGAAAAAAAAAAAAAAGAAAAATCTATTGTCTTGACATCCTCCTGTTGCATACCAAGAGTCAGATTAAATCTAAGTGACTGCAGTGCCCCCTCAATTCTCCTTCCACAAGTTCCTTCTTAATTTCAAAGCAGCTGAGTAGACCAGCTGCAGAGCTGCCATGTGGAAAAGGATGGAACCTCTGCCATGCTCTTACCTCCTCCAATATTGCAGTGGTTCAACAGAAGCACTTTTGTGTCTCTGTTGGAAAGGGAAACCACTATTTTGTTGCTTTAACCATCAAGTTCTTATGTGCAGCTCACATATTTTGATGTTATCCCTCCCCCAATTAGTGTATCATCACATACTTGCAGAAAGGGAGGCAGCAAAGCAATGCTCAGATTGGTGCATGTGAGCATCAGGTGAATGGCAACCTTTAAATGCCTGGTGCTGAGCCCCTCGTTCTGCTCACAGTGGTCACATACAGAAGCCTTATCAGAAAAACAGTGTCAGCTATAGTTGTACTGAACCTTATCAAAACTGCTGTCCTTTTCAACCAGCAAGATCTTTGGCTGATTTCTGCTTGTGCCCTCTCATGTATGAAGAATAAATCTAACAGTACTAAAAATCTTTGAAAACATAAATCTTGACAGAAGGGCACTTAGAGTCATTTGTAAGTGGGGCTTACATGACACAATTGCTTTTCAGATTAAAATGGTTTCTTTCTAAAGATTTTCTCCCTGTATTAAGTTCATATAACTGGATTGTGTTTGTACAAAGACCTATAATGAGTGGGGTTTTTCCTAGCAAACTGCTGCTATAGCTCCGTTGTCAGTTTGATTAGCCTGCCTGCTTGTTTGAAGTAATGTCAAGGAGTTTTAGTCTTAAACATCAGTATAAATAGCCTAAGAAATGTTGCCAGTAATGTGGACATAAAAATGTGTACTCATATTTTCTCCGTATCTTTTCCACATCCTTTGCATGCTTTTTAATACGATTTGTTAACATTTAAATAAATGCTGAGCATCCAGTATTTCACTTCCATTCTTCTTTCAGCATACATTATTCAGCACCCCATCATCTGCCCCTGTGTTGTTCAGCTGTTGCCTCCAGCTGAAAGTGCTCTGTGCTTTCCTTGTGCTCAGACTCTGGCCACTCAAACTGCCCACAAACACAATCATCTGCAGAGCAAGGTTAGGAAAGGTTTGATTTCTGTGGGGCTGAAATATTCCCTTCCCATTTGTTTTACTAGGGTACAGAATAGGCCAAAATTAAGGGCATAGGTAGGCACCTCATCAAACCGGGGCCATTGAAATCAAAGGAAGTTTTGTGGGAAACAGTATTGCACACATTTTTTATTTGGTGTTGGTTCTGTAGGAAAACATTTCTGAAAAAACATTGTCACAGTTCCCACAATTTCCATAGCCATGGGCTGGTGAGGGAGGATGCAGACCCATTGCTTTGGGAAAGACTCTGTTCTCTGTGCTTTCTGTTTTAACTGGTCGGTGCCACGAGTGTTCCTGCTGCAGAGAGGCACAGATAAGGATGAGATTTAAGAAGCACATTCCAGACCAGCCCTGCTTGGAGCTTACCTCCTGTCCTGCAGCCACTGGTGGAAGGAGACTGTTGATGCTCACAAGCCTCATCCTTGACTTATTGATTTGGGCTCATCTGGGGATTAACTACCTCCATCAGGTATCTGCTGTTAGCACAGAGGTTACTGTGATTCTTTAGACAAAGCCCTATTTGAGATTTACTGCTTGGCTTCTGCTCATCTGAGTTCTCTTGGAAGCAGAGAGAAAAAACAACAGCTTTTCAAACTTCTTAATGAAAACTGTGTCAGCTGATGTATTCTTGTGATAGTGTATGCACAGACATGTAATGTCTGCAGAACTGGTTCAGCAGCTGGCCAGCTTAGAAGGACTGAAACATATCTCTATGATTTTCAGTAAAACACAATGAAGCAATACGAAAGTTTAATGGGTTTTTTTCCTAAACCATAATTTTAAAGTTATTCACCACCTCAGAAAGCAGAAAAGCTATCTTTTGATTGAAGAATCACAGGAGGCAGTAAAATTAAATATATTCAATTAAATTAATTAAAGTCTGAGACAACTTGTTTTGAATGAGCTAGTGATGGGCCCTCTATGGAGAGAGTAAACCCTTAATCAAGACAAGTGCAAGGCGCTGCAGAGCACCTGAAGGCTTCCACTGCTCTAACTAGCAGCAGAGGAGAAGAGGGTGCACGTGATGCTGTGTTTGCTGTAAGCAACTAGAAAATGAACTGAAAAACAATTGGCTTCTTGCTACTAGAAAATGTGATGGTGCATGTACTCGTAGTTATTCCTTTCCTTCAGCATATTACAATTTTTTTCTACCTGTTCCTCACCAGCAGCAGAGAAATGGCTGGCACAGGCTCTGGACCTGCCTCTCGCCTGCTCTGCAGTGATGCCTCTGTGCACACAAGGGTGCAAGGGAACAGAAGGACAATTTGTACTAAATAGGATAAAATGTTATGAGACGTGTGAATGTGCATATGCTAATGAACCTGCTGGAGGTCAGGCAGCCACATGTTCACTGGCATTACCAGTCACCAACACAGATAGGGATGTCAGCAGGGCCATGAGCTCTTGCTGCTGCATTTTAAGTGTTTTGCCATGGTTTTGCTGCCTTCTTGTTATGTCTTGGCTTGGTTTTAGATCTTTGAAAAAGTATCAGTACCCTTGTGTACGTAGGTGTTTAAGAAATGCTCTATTCCTTACCTGGGAATTTGTTCACTTCAGGATTTAGTGAATATTACCTCCAAATGTGGTGCATGGTGAGTTACTCCAACTGCTGAACATTGTCTTCACTGTGTGTGTAAGAAAAGAACCCATTCAGCAAACAGCCAAGGCAGAGAGAATAGCTATAGAGCCTTTTCTTAAAGTCAGAAGTGCTCTCTTTTGGGCAATTCCAAGTGTGATTCTTTAGAGTAGTAAAATGCCATGACTAACATGTGCTTCAGGGTAAAAGCTGTAAAACCTGCAACCACTGAATGGCATTACAGACCTGTGGACTGCCTCATTCAGCCTTGGCAATCCATACAACTAGGATAGCAAAATAATGTAAACTTGGCTTCCCTAGATAAAAGAATCTCATCTGTAAAATACACTAAAAATAAAGTCAAATTTAGGAAACATTAAAAACCTGAGAGATTAATTAGGTTTAGGATTTTATCCAAATCCTCTTACTCTTTCCCAGGATGAGGTTTAAACAAAGCAAAAGCTAAATGTAATAACTGCTATTACCAGTTGATTTTGGAAAGTGATTACTCTAAGGGAGGCTGCTGCATATCTCCAGGAAAAGAGGCTCTTAAACATCTTGTTGTATTTTCCTGCTTACCCACAAGATTCATTCATGCTGATGTCCCAAAGCAATGCCTTCAGAGCCTGTATTGTCAGAAATTGCAGGCATCTGTGCAGATATTAGTGCTGTCTGATCTCACCATCAGCCTCTGGCATCCCTCAAAAGACTGCCTAGATACACCAATCCAGCTGATTAGAGCTTCTGTCTTTTACTGCTCTGTTAAAGTGGCACATGTGATTGGGAGCTGGGTCTGTCCTGCTGCATGTGATCAGGTGCTGATTGTTATTGGTGCCTCCCACCCCCAGCTGCCAAGAGGCTCAGCAGAGCAGCAGCCAGAGAATATCTTTCAGCTGTCATTACATATTTCAACATAGCAAGAAGACAGAATGGCATGTATATTTGTCAGAATTTTTTTGTTGTTGTTCTGTGAGATTTGCTACAGGTACTATAAATATACTGGAATTCATTTTATCCTCCCTTTGGTTGGGTCAGGACAGCAAAACAAGTCAGGGCAATGTGACCTCAGAAATTGGTTCCTCTGAATAAGAGGATTTTAAAGAAGTTTTGAAGGAAGTGGTCTGAAGAAAGTTCATATTCAGTTACAGTAAAAGGGCATTCTGGCCATTTTGCCTTTTAAATTAATTTCTGCATGGGAAGAGAGCAGAAGGTCAGGAAAGGAGGATCCCTTTATAAACAGGAGGGTTAGTAAAGATCCATCCTGATCAGGTGATCTAATGCCTGGAAAGCTTGTCTGCTGATGAACATGAAACCTGACCAGCACAGAAATCAGAAATATTAGGATTTATTCCTGCTGCTTCTGTGCACACTGTGAACTGTCAGGTTAAGAATACTTTTAAACATATTAAAATATAATATCTAGGAAACTTTATTCTTCTTTCATTCATCTAATTCTACCACCTCACAGTCCAATATATTCTCCTGCTGTGCAGAAAAAGCACAGATTTTTCTCCATAGATGCTCCAATGCATGTCCAGTGCTGCAGAAGAGTGAGCTGTTCAGCAAGGGGTATGGGTAACACTTTAAAATGCTCAAAACAATATCCCTGATAACCCCTGGCTATCAGAGGCAAAATTTAGCAGCTGATTGCAACCTGAAAATAATATTTGTGCCTCTTGTTCCTTGGCTGCCTGACGGACTTCTGTCAGGACATTGTACCTAAAAGTCTGCCTCAGTCAAAACCCAGGGAACAAGAAGATATTTGAGGGTCTTGAGTCAGCTCTCAGTACCTTTCACAAGTAGGCTCTAAGCAGGTTATCAGGTCCATTCAGGTCTTCTTTTCCAATTAAAAGAGCTCTGTACTGAGTGTGAAAAGGGGCAGTGGTGGGGCTGCCTTTGGTGCAGCTGCAGCTCCTTGTTCCTCCTTCACTCTGTCACACTTGTGGGCCAGCTTGACACTGCTTGGGAGGGCAGTGTGACACACCAACACAGAAACAGGGAGAATAATAAACAACTGGGGGGGAGAGAAAAGAGAATCAGAGAACCACAGAATCATGGTTTGAGTTGGAAGAGACCTGAAAGATCATCCAATTCCAAGCCACCTGCCATGGGCCTTCCACTGACCAGATTGCTCAGAGACCCATCCAGCCTGGCCTTAAGCACTTACAGGGATGGGGCATCCACAGCTTTTCTGGGCAACCTGAGAAGTTCCAATCCTTCACTACCCTTTGAGTAAAGGTAATTCTTTGAGTAAAGAATTTCTTCCTAACATCTAATCTAAATCTCTCCTCCTTTAGTTTAAAAGCATTCCCCCTTGTCCTATCACTATCTACCCATGTAAAAAGTCACTCTCCATTTTTTATAAGCCCCTTTCAAGTACTGGAAGGCCACTGTGAGAACTCTCTGGAGCCTTCTCTTCCCCAGCTCCCAGCCATCTCCTAAAAACTCTCACTGAACTGCTTGGGGTGCAGGCAGCCCCACGCTGCTCCACACAGCGATCCTCTTGTTTCTTTCAGCAATTCTTTGTGATAGAATTGCTCTTTGCCTTTCTCAAGAGGATGATGAACCTGAAGCTGATAAGGTCATAACCTAATATTGCAGTCCTTGAATGGTGAAAGTGAGAGGATCTTGCATTGAAGCTTCAGGCACACTGGAATGGAACACCCCAAAATCACACTAAATGTACAAATGTGCCAGAGTTCCACAATTAGGGGCATTAATTAACAATTAATCCTCCCCTTCATCTGTGACCCTTAGGAAGCCCACACAAAACAACAACACAAGCAGCAGTTTGTTTTTAACATTTTCTTTGGCTCATGATCCCTTAAGCCAGCCTCCTTTCATACTATGGGTCTGGTGTGGAGATCTTAATCCCAAAAACTTGGAATACAAATGAGTATGTGCAAGTTGCACCAAGTTTCAGGGTCTTTAGAAGGACCGTGAAAGTGCCCTTTTGGGGTGCAAATAAAGGCTCATTTGCCAAATCCATTAGCAGGAATGGATCAGCTCATAGAGGAGGCAGGATGCCTCTTTGGGGAGAGACAGCTTTTAAGTATCTGTCGACCAAAATATGCTTCCCAACTATTAATTTGGGTATTAAAGATCATCACAGACGTGACAAGGATTCCATCAGCCATTGAAATTTCTGCCCCGGGATTTACTATGTACTATTGCTATACATGGCACTACTCAAGTCGATGGAAAAGACTGGAAAAAGCAGAGTTCTTCTGATTTCAATACTTTCCTTCCTCAGTTCCTTTCAGCTCTCTGCAACCACTGTATCTGTTTTGCAGTCAGTGCATGCTGTAGGGGACATTAGCAATCTGTCCCTCTAACTGCTGTGTCCTGTGTTAGATCCATTGAGAGCTTGGTGTTGAGCTGCTGTGCAAGAAGCAGAGATCCCTGTGTCTCACACGTGTCTCTCCCAGCACAGCAGGCATCCCAGAGGTCCTGGAGGGCTGTATTTATTATAGTTATTCACCCTCTGTGGATAAAGGAAGGGAGCAGGGGAGGGATGCATATTGCAACAGGGACTGGGGATTTTATATGTGAAAATATATTTTAAAAAAATGGAGAACCCAATGACTGTTACAACAAAGTAGCAGGTGCTTCCTTGGGTCACAGAAAAAGTTTTTGGAAGTCAGCAGAGCACTGAAACAGAGACAGCAGCCTTTTACACGTAGAGGAGAGTGGAAGTTGCACCTAGCACATTTGGATTTTTTTTCTTTCAGAACTGTTGTCTCCTCTGCATAAAATACTTTTTGCTAATATCAGCTGGAGAGGTTTTTTTAAATAACATTTTAATGAAGCTGCTGCTAATGAGAGCTCTATCAAAAACTTCCAATTATTGCCACAATATCCCTTGATGTTTGTGGGGAAATGGAGCATTGGAGTATTAATTGACCTCCTGATAGTTAAGAAGACCCCTGTAGCAGAACAAGGATTAAAACTGAGAAGCTTTTGGAGTCCAGTGCTGCAATGTAGGAAAAAAAAGCTCTGAAGGTGTTGGGAAGGTCATCATGATGATCCAAAAAAAAAATTTCTCTGCAGGGCAGTGAAAGCAGCTGGATTAGCAAAATATCTGCATACAGAATGCAGAATTTATCCAGAAGTCAAAAGGAGTTGTCCTCCACACACAAAAATATGAAACCTGGGTAAAGAAGGAAGGACTGCTTCTTGCTTGCCATAAATGCCTGTGGGTGCCAACAATGCAGTTGTGGGCTGTTGAGTACTGTACACCATATTGCCAAGAAAAGATTTTTGAGAGTTGTTTATAAGTCAGTTTTATTTTTGTTAAAAAGACAACCAAGCAATCAAACCAACTGGCATCAGTAATCACAGTGGCTGCTACCTTCATACCCCTCAGTCTTCCCTTGACAGAGTAAATTATAAGAAAAAAGAAAAAAATTCACATGGGAAAACAGGACAAATGCTCATCTGGCAAAAAAAAAAAAAAAAAGGCCCAAGAGAGTGATATTTACCTTACAGATTTAGATGAAATACCTATGCCTAGAAAAAGTGTGTGACAGAGAGTCCATAAAACTGTTCAACCAAGTGGCTGTTGATGTGCTTCATCTACAAATGTCAAGTTTAATTAATCTATTTCACATAGTTAATGGCTTACATACACTGTGGTCATTGCATATCAAACTTGCCATGTAGCAAAAAACAGTGAAAATTCACTACATACCTTAAGAAGTGAAGGAAAGCTTCCAGAGCAGTGTGAATTAGACTTTCTTCTTGTCTAACTAGAATCCCAGCAGATTCCCAGGATACCATGATGAAATGAACCTTCACCACTGGCTTGCTATCTTTCTCCCAAGGCAAGGGCAGTCCCAATGTCCACCCTACCCCAGGAGTAGTCACAAAACAGTCCCTGGCTATAGGGGCTCTGTTTGACCTGACTGACTCCAGAGCTGAGAATGAGCTGCATCACTCTGGTTTGCAGCATTTTGGGTGAGGGGTGTAATCCAGTTCAGACAGCCCTCTCCAACCTTTTGGCAGCTTATGGGATCTGTGTGTGTTTCATGAATAGAACTGTTGGATTGGTAGTCTCATAGAGAAAAAAGATTGGTATTCCTTGTTGCTTTACTTATCTGCAGCTTTCTGCCTACAAGACCTGATTAATCTCTGAAGCTGATGGGAATGGTCTTTCCACATTCTGGATGGAAAATAGGTTGTCTCTGGGCTTCTGTAGAAAACATTGGAAGAGTGACCAGCAAAAGTGACCATCATTTCAATGGGACTAGCTGGCTACATCCCTGTAAATAAATTTATTGTGCTGAGAACCACAGTGATTTGACAGTGCTACACCCACACTGCTGGACTTAGCCTCCAAAGCAGGGTGGTCACATATGAGCTGTGCCATGAGGATATGGAGTATGGAGAGTACAGGTTACCCAAGACCAAAATTGTCCCAGAGGCCATTGTCATAGTTTAAAAGCCTACCTGCTCAAGTTGCAATGCCTGGGAATGTCTTACCGTGTCAGATAGTAAAGATATAATCTCTGCCTGCTTGAGACCCAGCATAAATATTTAATAGAAGTTTAATTCATTACCTTTTTTTACTTTATACTTTTCTTACTAGATGTTTCATCAAAGTATTTTGAAGTAAGATCTTATGCTGAAAAACACTCAGCCCACACATTAATCAGAAGCTTCAGAAGCTCCCCATTTACTGTGTCTCACTGTAGACCAGCTTCTTTAGTTGTCAGGGTTTTTTTTTTTTTAAAAAGGGAGGTGCTTGTGCTTTTTGCTATTCTTTAATTCTGTTTAACCTGGATCCTGGCACAGAAAACTGCAAATTTGTCCATGATTAATAGAAACAGAAATAGTGCAGCTGACAAATTCAATCTGTTAAGTCACGTAGGGTGTTGCTGGAAAGGATTTGGTGATGATAAAAGTGTTTATGGTTCTGCAGAGGATGTAGGAGCCACAAAGGCATCAGAAACAAATACTGGAAAGAAACACCACAACAGACTGTAAGTAAGCCCCAAAATTTGCCAAGAGTAAATTCTAAAAATATCCTGACAGTTACTCTATCATTATTCATTTAAATAGCAAAGCTGAAGTAATTCAGACTTTTTAGGTAGGATAAAACTTTGTTTGACACAGCCAATGACTGTAACCAGACGTGATATATTGCTCTGTGTCACTGCTGGTTCAGTGATATATGGGGGCATTGTTGAAACAGCAGATTATTAGGGAAGTTAGAAGCACTATAAAGGACAGTAGGATAATGCCAGATTTGTGTTCCCAAGTTATGTGACAGAATGAGTACAATTTTGAAAGCTTCAACATCAACCGGAATAGAAACACAGCTTTTAGTATTTTAGTAATAGTGTTATTAACAAACTATCTCTAACCCATGTCAAAGTACTTAATGTGCTATAATAACGCCAATTAAAATACAATAATGGACTTAATAATGTGGCCCATAATGGGAAAAAAATATTCATGTGGATTATCTCTCCATACCCAAGAGAGAAATTCTAATGAAAGACGCTATAATGAACGTAACTCTAAACAGCTTTAATGTAATATGAGTTAGAAATATGCCAGGATAGAAAATAGTGTGGGTAAAGTCAAAATCATGTCCAGAATGTTCATCAGCTGCTTTGCTTGTTGTTTTGAATTCACAGATCTTCAAAGGACCACTAGCAAAAGCTGGTCATTGGCCCAGGTAAGTTTGATCCTTGCTTCTGAGCAAAACTTCCATTCAATTCAGTTTTTCCAAGGGCAGGTCATCTTGGTGTCCTCTTCCAGGACTTGCCTCTCCCAGTGGCTGCACTCATCAAAGGGTGCTGGCAGAGCAGTGACAGCAGTGATCATTCAGGGTAGTCAAGGGACTCTGATCCAGCATTGGCACTGCAGGATGAGGTTGCTCCCTGCTGGCTTCACCCAACTGCTCTGGTTTGTCTCTCATCCCAGCACTTCACAGCCCAGCTCCATTTTGTTCAGCCTTGGGCACAGAGCTTGGCTTTCTGCTGGAGACACCTCTTCATAAGCGGGATGTAGGAGGTGGTGGTCAAATGGCACACTTGGGATCCAGCAGCCTGGTGTCCTGTTGGACAAGCTGAGGCTCTCTGCATGTGTCAGCCCTGTGCAGGGTGTGCTGTGCCTGGAGTTCCACATTTGGAAAGTCCTGGGCTGTGTCTGCACCACACACCACCAGAGTGCTCCTGTGCAGGTGCTGTCAGCCCTCTCATGAACTTCAGATACCTGATTCATTAGTCCCTTATGTGTTCAAACATGTTCAAGCAGCTCATTTATTTGTTAGAAATCATCCAGGTACTGTGTGTTTACTTTTGCTTACTGGCTATTCCTGAGCATATTTGAAAATGCAGCTGCAAGCAGGTGTTGTTGCAGAGGATGACTCGATTCACTTTTCCCTGGGTCCATTGATGCCCAGCAGGACATACTCCTGGCATGGGAAGCAGTGGCAGTGCCTGTCACCAGCAGTGGGCATTCACCTGAGTGGGGATCAGGCCAGTGACAGCAAGAGGAGATCCAGGCTTTCCTTCGGGATGGCAGGAGAGGCCACTGTGTGTTTGAGAGCTGGCAAGGTCCATCCTCCCCTGTCTGCCTCCAGGGCACTTCAGCTGGGCTCCATGCAACATCTTAAGGCTTTCACCTGCAGTTCCTGGTTTCTACTGAGGGGTTGATTACAGGGCTGAGCTGGATAAATTGCATCCACAGACTTCTTGAAATTGAAGTCTCAGTTTTAAGAGCATTTAAGAATGCTCTTAAAACTGTGTTTATGGTGAACTCAATTCTAATGAGACCTTATTTTGCAGTTTTTATGAGTTAAATTTAGTTTTATATTCAAGAACCCATCTTTACATTGCAGTAAAATATATCAAAAGATTATGTTCTTCTCCTTAACCTGCTTACTCCAGCAGTGTAAATTCCTTTTGTATTTTACTGATTCCAAGACAAAATAACTTCAGAATTCATGGACAATAACAGACAGCTAAGTAATTACTCCAGAAAGCAAATCTAGTGAAAAGAAGTGTTTTGAAAAGGCACTCAACTCATTAAAAAACAGTGGTGCAGTATGAACTATGCAATGAGCTAAACAAGAAAATATATAGCACAGAAAGTAAAGAAAGTGGAATATAATTGGAGTTCATTAATTTGCTAGTTACATGCTACCTCTCTTAAAATATGCTGCTGCACTCTTCTCACTCCTCTCTTTTCTGTATTTGTCTCAGTGTACCTTTCCAGTGATGTGATTTAACTGTTTATACCCACTGTACACCCTTGGCTGGTATTTTTTTTCTTATGTTTATTATCCATAATGTGATTTGTATAAACAAATAAGCAGATAGGCTTTATTGGGCTTGAAACCAAAAAGCTCGATTGAGAGATGCATTTAACTAATTCTCCAGCACAAAGGCACAAACTAAGAAGACTTCAAAGTTAATAGAATAAAAGTTCCACAAAAAATACACTGAACGGGACATTTCAAATGTGTTTTTGTGCCATTCCAGAAGCAACACGATCCCTGATCACTCTGGTTAAGCCCAGAACCCTCAAAATTTATCTCACATCAGGATCTGCTTGATTTAAATAGATTTAGCATAAGCATGTATTTTAAATGTACAGTAAAAATAGTCCCACCTCCCAATCAAGCAGCTAGGAACATTGTATGTAAGTATGAACAACTGCTTTTGGTATAATTAACATTCATTGCCAGGAGCCCCAGCTTTGGTGAGATAATGAAGTAGGCAAGACCTAAATCTTACCAAGCAGACACTGTAATTGGCAAGTTGCTGAATTTAAAAATCAAATGGCTAGACATAAAACATGCTGGGGAAATGACAGAGAGGAAAGTGATGGAAACAAGAACATGGTACTGTTTGCTGGGTGAAGGCACAAAAAAGGATTAGAAAGGAACGGATTGAAATGGTCACATTCTGGGTCACATCTCTGAGATGTGTGGAGTCCCCTCTACATGGGGAACCTTCTTTCTCTCTTTGCTGAGCACCGTGCCAGAGCCACTCGACACTTTGCCAGGTACAAACCTCATTCGGGGGCTTTCAGGTATCAAAGAGGTGTCAGAATTAAAGGCTTAAGTGAAGTAATGAATGATCCAAGGAGGTGAGACAGAACAGCTTGTCTGATCAGGTCATGGTCTCAAAGACAAGGTGCTGGGGAGGAGAGAATACATAAAATGAGAGCCAACTGGTTATTGAAGTACTCATGGCCACATGTGTACTGTAAGCTGAGGAATAATTAACTCAGACAAGATAATTGCCAAAGCTCTCTGCCCCATCCTCTCCTTATCCCTGGCTGCATTCCTGTTAGATGATTTGGGAAATCAAAAATCTCAGCAGCTAATCTATACCACAGATTTCTGTCACCCCAGCAGTTTCTTTTTCTAATGAATAATGAATATATGCTGACCCTGAGATGATGATGGTGCAGAATATTTTCAGGTTATTGAAGGTCACAATAAATTTTGGGAAGCATTGTCAGCATTAAAAGGCTTTGGTGTTCCTTCACCTAAAGCTAGACATAGACGTGCTGTGACCTTTATTTGACTCGTATCAATGTTTGTGAACGATGCACAGCTCAAATGAAGAGAGCAGCACCAGCACCTTTTGCTCAGTTTGCTGCTCTGTTACAGTTGGTTGGCTCATACCTGTACAGCTGCTACTGGGCAGAAAACCTCTATAAACAGGCTGTCAAGTTTAATTGGACTACCTGGTAAATATATTGACAATAAATAAGATGTGTTTTTGCTGAACTACTCTCCTTGGATTTACTGGGGGCTGCAGCAGCCCAGTACTTCCCAGGATGAGACCCAAGGTGCCTGCTGTCGTTCCCATCAAATACAATTGCAATTTCATCATTGATGTTATTACCAGCAGGAATAAGCCTCGAAACTTGTGGAAGGCTTTTGAACTTCTTTTGATCTGTGCACGACATAGCGGAGAGGCTCTCCAACGCTATTAAGTGCGTATTGTGGGAGAGTGAAATAGCCAATACAGGCTCTGACAACGCAGCCAAATGAGCCACGTTCCTGGGTATTTGTTTTCTCAGAGCCCTGGAGACGGGTAGTTACGGGAAAATCTTGAGTTCATTAAAATCAAAGGAGCTCCTGGTGTGCGTGACTGCTGAGAAAGGTGACAGGGAGTGTTCCCTGGGCAGAGAACAATGCGCGTGTGTAAGTGCGTGTGCCTATGTGATAATGTGCCCATTGTGCTTTTTGAGTCAATTTAATGAATTCTAATAGCCCGACTTAATGCTTTCTGAATGCTGCACAGCAGTGAGATGTGGATGTTTGTTAGTAGGTAAAATATTTTGCTGATGGCTGAAGTGGGAATTTTTAGCAGACTTATTTATTTAATGATAAAAAATGTTATTGAGTCAAATGTGCTGATTCTACTTCTGTAAGCTAGCCTGCCTGCTCGGTCTGATAGCCCGGCTGCACATACATGAATGATGCCAGCCTTAAGAAAAAAGGAGTGTCAGCATCCCTTCCTGGTAATGACAAATGCTATTTACTCCCGAAAGGCAGTTCTTTTAGAGAGCAGAAGGAGTAATTCCAGGTTTACACAAGGCAGCAGGGGAGAGGGAGTCCCTCTCTCCTGGAATCAGTCACACAGTCCCATTCCTGCTCCCGAGCCCTCTTGGTCAAACCCGCCTGCGGCTGTTCATTTCACAGTCCTCTGCTTCAGATAAGTTAAGCAGTCGGAAAAGCATCTGATTTCTACCCTTAAAATTGCATTTCGTGTTGCTTTTTCTTCAAATGTTAGTTTGAAAAGCTGCATAAAAAAACCAGCTGACTTTGTGGTCTGCTTACCATCACACCTCTCTGGGACTGCAGACAGCCCGGAACAAGTCGAAATAAGCGAAGGCAGTGGAATTTGTCTCTTTCTGCACCCGGGTACCCAGCGCTCGCCGATGCCCCTGGGGCGTTTAGATGAAGTGTTCACATTCGGCAGGACCGGGAAATGTACAGATTTACTGCAAAAGGCCAGAGAAGGAGGAGCGTGGAAAATGTTCCCTGTGGCAGACAAGCAGCCGATTATCACCCCTTCCCGAGTGAGTGAGAGACGCCACTGCTTCAGGCAAAGCCTCTCTCACACTGGGGCTTTGGGGCTTCACTGCTGCCCTGTTGTACCGCAGTTTGCAGGTAAGGGAGTGCTGTCTGCATTTCCAGCGTCTTGCCGGAAGGGAAACATATATCCGTAGTAATAACACAAACAAACGAAGCTAACCTGGTTTTACCATTCAAACAGACCTAGAAAGAATTACTTGAATCAACATGATGTGGATGACCCATCCCTGGGAGTGTTCAAGGCCGGGTTGGATGGGGCTCTGAGCAATCTGGTTGGAATTAGATGATATTTAAAGTCCCTTCCAACCCAAGCCATTCTACGATAATACTTGAGCAGAAAAATGTTTTACTATTTCACCTAATGCAAGACACTCCATAGCACATTTAATACGGTCTCCCAGCTAAGGAAAGGAAATACAGCAGCGTCTTTTCGAGAAATGCATCTTTGCTAGTACAAAGTGGCTGCTTCAGCTGGAAGAGCTCAGATTCAGGCATCATCAGTTTGCAGTGCTGCATGTAATCTTTCAAACCCTCGCTTCTGGACAGGAGGCTTCTCGCTGACCGCAGCCAGAGCGGGAAGGAAGATAACTTGACAACTTTATGCCTTCTTCTGTCACTCTGAATGCTGGAGCCACTTGTCCCCACGTTAAAAAACATCAAACATCTTCCCTCCATCATCTGACAGTGCGATGAATCTTACCTGCTGACGTGATTGCTGCTTTCTGGCCAAGAATATACTCATTTACTGAATACATCATGTTCAAAACTGACTGAGTCCTGAAATAAATCTCTCACCTCTTTATGTCTTCCATGTTGGAATTTGGGAAGAATAGACAAAATCGCATGCTGGAGTTAAATAACACAATCAAATTACCATATAGCAACCAAGAAGAAACTAAAATAGCAACATGGTCCTGCCTCATTCTGATGCTGGAGCAAAGCCAGTTTGCTGTCTCCTTTTCTCTGCTGCACCCTCTCTTTTATAAAAAATCTGTTATCCAAGGGTACCTTGGAAAACCACCTGTAACAGGCTCCCAAGTTGTAGACAAAAGAGTAGTTAATTACATGGATAGGCTGATTTTACACATGTGCTACAGCCCAAATATTTTTAATGACAGCTTTGTCACCAGTGAAAATGTATTTAACTGATCATGCTTAAAAACCAGCCATATTTTCAAGCTGAGCTTACTTTATGATTCCTATAAATACAAATAATAATAATTGTTCCTCGTGGACAAACAAAAGTATTTTCTTTATTGTGTAAAACATGAAAGGAGACACCATCTCCTCCAGTTCAAGAGCACTCAAATCTGCTGCACCCTTGAAAATTTTGGACACAGAGATTCCTAGTGCATGCAGCAGTTGCCAAGGTATCTCAGCGGGATCACTCTTTATAGAAATCCCCTTTTCCTGGAGTGCAGGGCTGATTCCCTCCTCTCTCCTCAGGGGTCTGCTTTGCTCAGGCACTGGCTAACTAAAGCTAGACCAGAATTCAGGCACTTCCCAACCCTAATGAACTTCATCACCTGCACTGCCAGAATGAGCAAACAGAAAAGCAAGTGAAAAGCAACCCTGCCCTAACCCCTAAATCTCGTTCAAATAAGTATTAATGGGACTAATTAGTTGGGTTTGATTTGCTGAATCCAATCCAATAAACATGTTTCAGGATCAGACAAGCATCCATCATCCAGACCAGGTGCTCTTAGACAGATCATTATATGTGAACAATGACTATTGATCAGCAAAACCCTTGGCCCAGAGTTTGCAAAACTCTGAAATTTATCACCTGGCATTCAGAGGCACCAGATATTCAGTGCTGTTCACCTCAGGGGAATCTGGCAGCAACTTGGCACTTCTGAGACTCGGGGTGGTTATTTGGCTGGGTAAGTGTGGATTTACAAACCTAGACTTCCTTTTCAAATTTTCAGGGGTTCATGTGCTAGCTAAATCAATGCCATTTCATGAAAATAAGAGAATGAAATCAAAGTATAGGCTAATGCAGTTTAGAGAGCCTTGCTCAATGCATTTTCTCCTGGCTGTGCCAGTCCTGGTCCCCCCTCTGCATGGCCCATCTATCTCAATGGGGCAGAAGAAGACATCTGCACTGGCAGAGGTGTATAGACCTGCTGGTGACTGCTTCACCCCTTGGTGAATTCATTTCAAGAAGGGCTGTGGGTCCTGCTGAGGCTCTCCCATCCCATCCTCCTTCCTCAGCAGTGCTGGCTGGCTGCAGCATGTCCCTGCAGAGCTCCTGCCCAGCCCCGGGGCACTCTGCATCACAGCTGGGTGCCATGGTCAAGCCATGACCTGATCCCTCCCATAAACTGCATAAACACTTCCTCTCCCACAAAGAGAAGGATGCAAACCATGTGTTTTCTTCACTGAAGAATAGAAAAGGAGGCTGTGTCAGAATAACTAATTATTTTTGCTAGTAAAATCGGACAAGGAGCGTGACTGTCTCTCTTGAGCAAATATTATCCACCTCTGACAGAGGAAGATGAATTGAGCTAACTCCAGTGGCACCAGCACTCGTTTGGAGCTCCCTGTCAGGACAGCAGGACTGCAGCAGTGTTGCTGGCCATGCTTTCGTCTTCTGCTTGCAAATCACTCTGCTCTCAGAAAATGCTGCCAGCACTGGTGCTGTCAAAACCAACTCTGTGTTACAGGGCTTTTCCCCTTTTCTGTGACCTTGGTGGTAATTAAGTGTCTCTTTCTCACAGGGAAAAATATGTGAAGCATGAATTGGACCTGTTGGCCTGGCTGCTGATTTATGGGTCAAGTCTCTAGCTGTTACGGACAAAATTTTTAACTCTCTGATTAAGAAACCCTGCTGATTTAAGGATCTCACAAGAAATGTGTGCATAATGAATTATCTACAGATGATAATTCAAATTATTTCTTGATGATTCATATCACCTTCTTTTATTAAATTACCATTTTAGAAGTGTTACAAGGGCAATGCAAATGGAGAGGTGTGGCTAGCACAGTTTTTCCCATGAGAGGTTTTCTTGTGTTTTGTAAATAAAGATAAAGTTTGGATGTTTTGGAACAGTGTCCCAGAACTTGGGCAGTGCAGGCCTGGCCAATCAGGCCTGGGGGAAGGCTTCTGACTGACCAATCTGGGTGACTTTTGAGAACTCTATAAATGTGATGAAATCAAAACAATAAAGGTCATTCCTTCTTGCCACTGAGAACCGATGCATTCATTACTCTGCTAGCTGCTCAACAGCGACAGAGAGGTGGTGACATAACAACACATATAACAGGTCAGCAGAGCAGCATTCTGCAGATTTGGGTAAGTGGCATTTAGTCCCAAACAGAGATGCCAACAGAAAGCAAAAGCTGGAGGAGATACAAAAGTCAAACCAGTATCATAACTGGGTAAATGTTTGCCTCTTGTGTGTCTGAACCTGCGGTCACTATTTTCCTTACTTGAGCAAAATTTTTCAGCAAGCAGTGTGCAGTAAAGTCCTGCTCCAGTATTAGTTGTCATATTAACATTAGGTATTAACTGCCATATTATTTGCCAGTAGAAAAATGGCACTGTCTGTTCTTGCTTAGGAACCTCTGAGAGCTACCAGACATCACCAAAATATATATGTATATGGGCAACAGCTTACAGAGATGTGTAGAAATGTGTGGCAGAATGAACAATATTTTTCCTTTTTGGGTTCAGCTTATTGGATTTTAAACCTACATGCTTGGGAACCTGGTTTGCTGTGTCCTGTGTCCTCTGGAAGGGACATGTGGAGAATCAGTGCTGCAGACACCATGTGTCTCTTATGTTCTAACGGTAGAAGGAAACAGTGAGCTTGAGTAGTGGGAACTGGAAAATGATGTTGCTTTAGTGTCATGTAGTATTTTTCTCCAAGCAAATGCATGACACCAATCTCTGTCTCTACATCTGACATACATCAAGAAAGTACTAGAAAATGCAATTAGCCACTGTTAGTCTTCACCATGACATGTCCCAGTAAGAAGGCTCCACTTAGTTCTGTCTGTGTTTCATCAGCTGATGTGGGTGAGGTCTCAAAAGGAGCTCTGTACCTCCAACCTTCTCCAGCAGTGCCCTTTTCTCCTGGCTGGGTGTTTACCAGAGAATGCAGAGCAGCTGGCAGGGGTGGCCTGGCCCACAGCAGCTGTGTCATTGCAGCTCTGGCAGGGCTAAGGATCTGCTCCCAGTCACCATGTGAGCACCAGCCCAGGTGAGGATCAGCTAAGCACACAAGGGAAATCAGAAAACGTCTCTGTGTTCTGAAGGTACTAAAATGGCAAAGGCAAACGGCACAGTTCCATATCTGCAGCAGTTTCACAAAGAGATTTGGCCATTCCTGAGAAACATTAGCTCTGCAATTGCTTAAACCCTGGGGTTTTGTATTATCTAGCCAATACATATGCTAAAAATGAATAAAACCATATTCTGGACCTCAGTAATTTTTACATTCCATTGCCTGTAACAAGCATCTTCCTGGCAATAACCTAGTAAGCCCAGCGAAACAAGGCTCCAGCAAATGCACTTAAAATGTAATTAATATACAGAAAACCAGACCATAACAGCTTGTGCAAGAAAAAATTACTTTCAGCAGGAGGATTTCTATATTTTCCACAGGCAAATCCTAGAAAACTTCTGTGTGTATACTTATACAGTGCATACACAGTAAAATCCAGTGTGGTCTGGACACCAGGGCTTTGCTGAGCTTCCTGAAATGCTACTCAGCACACTGAGCCCAGTCTGATGCTTGGCACACAGGAGTCAGTGCACCTTCACTGCACAGCCTGTGAACTCTGGCTCAGGCTCTGCCAGGTCTCAGGCCAGAGCCACTGCCCCAGGTGAGCCCTCAGATGCCCTGAAATCCTGAATGATTGCCCCAATGAGCCTTTTGAACCTTTATGGATGGAAAAAAATGCCCTGCTGGGGCAGTGGGGGTGGTGGCTGCTCAGGATGCTCGAGGACATACAGTTCAAAAGAGCTAAATCAAGCGTCAGTGACACCTGTCTTCAGAAAAACTGTTTGTGAATTGCATTTTCTTAATTTGTGATTTTTTCTTAATTTATGAACCAATTGCTTTACAGCCCGTATGAGAACACTATTGAACCACAAAATCATATTAGCACATCTCTGTGCTGGGGAGGGGGGTGTAATTTATCTGTGAGACTGGTTTTTCCATAGCCAAAAGCCTCCTGTAACACTAACTCCTTCAGTCACAGCCACAAAACGGCACTTCTCACCATCCACTCTCATTATGTTCCCCTTCACTTGAGCCTAATTATTCTGCTATATTCTCACCTCAGAAATCTTCTCCAGTAAGGCCTAACCTTTCCTCAAGCACCATTTTTATTTAAAAAGCCTCTCCAATTTAATTCTAAACCCCACTTCTTCCATAAGCTGCTTCATCCCTCCAGACCTCTTAACACCCTTCCAGTGTCACCCCATCTGCCTCTCATATTTTCACTCTGTTACCAGGGGTATTTCTGTGTTTGCAGGTGTGGAACCATGAAGGCAGTGACCATGATCCTTCTCTAAACCTTTCATTAATTTTCAAGAGTTCTGGACTTATTGCTGGGACAATATTATTAAGACAAAATACATAGGTGATTTCTAGAACTCCCAGAAGCACCCAAAGGAGTCAGCTGTGTCAGGTAATTAGGGTGGCACTTGCCAAAGACAAAAAGACAATGCTTTTTTCAGACTGCAGATAAACTGATGGGCTCATTCCAGGGCAAACCCTAACAACAGGTTTTATGACAAAGCCAGTCAAAGAAAAAGACCTAAAGACACTGGAAAATCTCCAAAGATGCAAGAAGCAGCAGGTAAATGCATGGATTAGAGAAACAGTGAGTGCAGCTCCAGCTTGGGACAGGCTTGGGGAGGAGTCGTGGTGCCAAGAGCCAGGCACAGGCAGAGCTGAGTGTGGAATGCAGAGAGAGGCTTTACATCATGCTGAGTGAGGCTGTGGCTCCAAACAGCTCACCAGGAGAAATGAAGTGTGGGAATTGGAACCATTACGAGAGCCTTTCCTGAAGTGTTTTTAAGGATAAATTGCAATGCGGTTCTTTGCTTACTTTTAAAATTTTTTTATTCTTCCATTAACCTTTAGTGTAATCTTAGTCGCTTCAGACAGTTTTGCCTAGTCACAGACACTTTTTGCAGACTATAAACACTAGCATCTAATTTTTCTTCCTACACTTCTCGGGGTGAAATTAACACAAATCAGTCTTGTAATTATTGACATCTCTCTCTATGAATGTAAGCTCTTTTGCACTCCTCTAAATTTCTAATGCAGATCCTTTAGCGTCTAGTTCTCTTCTTAATGTCTATCCTAAAAATGTAGTATTCTTGTAACACAACTGTTAGTATTTCTCTAATAGGTCTCTTAAATTCTCTCTCAGCAGGAGAGTCATCTTCTAGTCTATCATGCTTTTCTTTTTACCTCTCAAAGTCTGTTTATTATGAAAATTATTCAGTCGTAGGTTGAGCTTCTCTCCTTTTTTTAGTGAGATCTGAAGGGTAAGATGAGAGAGAATTATTTTCAAGAGTACAGCTGGAAGAATGAAAACAAATGCAAAGAGCTAAAAAAATTCATGTTACTGATTAAAAAGCCTAAATGCTGGAACTGAGGCTATGAAGTGCAGAGAATGGTTATTTACCAGCTCTTCATTTTAATAGCTGCCAAAGATTAAAGTGGGTAACAAAGCGAGGTTTCAGAGCAGAAAGAGCAATGCCCCAATCCCTGGAAGTGTTTGAGGCCAGGTTAGATTGGGCTTTGAGCAATCTCATGTGGTTGAGGACATCCCTGCCCATGGCAGAGGGGTTGGAACTAGCTGGTTTTTTGAAGGTTTCTGACCCAAACCATCCTGTGACTCCACGATTGCAGGACTCTCGCGAATGTATTTCATGCTGCTAATTAAAATTATCTCAGCACCTCAATGATGATGCTGTGGCAGAGCATTTCTACAGCTATTCCTACCAAACCCTGCAGTGTGGATGTCATATTGTACCTCTTGCAGAGAATTTTCCAACGACATGACTGTTGTGGTTTAGGAATGGTACTCCTGAATTTAGGGTATCCACTGAGACTCTCCAAGCCATGTGCCACTCCCTCAGTCCCCCTCCTCCTTTTGTGGTGGGCTGGAGAGGAGAACTGGAGGCACAAATGGTGAAAATCATGGGTTGAGGTAAGAACAATTTACTGAAAACAGTGATGGGATGAGAAAGAGAACAGTAAGAACAATGATGTTAAAAACAAAGTGCACAAGATAGACAAATAATTCACACATGGTTGCTCAGGACTGGCATTACCTGACAGCTCCCTCCACCACACTTACTCAACCAGAAGGAACCCCTTCTTCCCGAAAGAGATGCCCTTCCCTTTCTCCCTGAAATTACATGAGGTGATATAGAATAACCTCTGTTATATCCAGCCTTGCCCCTCCTGCCTACTGCAAAAACTACCCTGTCCTGGCTGGAACCAAGACAATGACTTACAAAAATAAGGTTACTTTTCACTTCACACTTAGCCAAGCAGAGTCACACTGAGGTTTTCATAAGTTATGCCTCTTAAGGTACAGTTATAGTTGTCTCTGAATCCTGGAAAATTTACTTTGGTGTAATCAGATTATTTGACACGGGTCCTCTCAGTTCTGCACTGGCTCATTTTCACGTTTGAATGCACTGACTCATTTAAAATGTATTTCTTTCTCCACTTTCTTATTTTCCACATTCTCCTTCACTGCGTGTATCCATGTATTTGCAGATGAGAAATTAGCCTTGCAGACCACGTCGTTCTCCTTGTCAGAAGATTTGTTCTGCTCCTTCAGTGTTCCACCATCCTTTCTCTGCCCTGTCCTCATCCTCTGCCTCCTTTCTGCGAGCAGCAGGTCGAGGCCAGCTTATCTCCCAGCTTGTCTCTGCCTTCTGCTTATATTCTCTCTCCTCAGAACTCTTTCATCCCTTCTCTTTCGCTTTGGAAATCCATACTTGCCCTCATCCCAGGTGTGTGTGTGCCTGCCTGCAGGACATTGCAGGACTCTTCTGTCTGCTTTTTGGACATAAACCTCTGGTGTTTGTGGATTAATTTTCCTGACAAGCTGAAGGTGGTGGCATTTCACCTCCACATATCACCCTCCTTTCCATTAGAGCACCATTATGTTTATTGCTTATGGCATTTCCAAAATCTCCTATGAGCTTCAGAGCAGCTGGGTAATGGTGAGTTATGCTGAATGAAGGACAGCAGTGTGGTGGTGTTGGAAGGCCTGGTGTTCCCACCCAGGGAAGAGAAGCAGAGGCACAAGGCTGGGGGAATGGACATGGCCCTGCTCCTGCCCCTCCCAGGACTGACCCTGGAGGTGACCAGCCCCACGGTCAGGGGGGAATTGTAATGGGGTCAGCAAAAGGTACTCTGATGCCTTTGATTTTCCCCCCCATCACAGCCTCCATGGGGATGGGATTTCATGGAGTGCAGGCTAGAGCAGTTTAGGACTATGTGTGACTTACAGGCTGTTTCAGAGTGGGGAAGGAACACAAAATGGTAAAGGGGAGGGATCAAGACATTTTTTTGAAAACAAGAGGAATAGAGGTTAAAAGAGGGTGGTTGTGTACATTAGTTGCTGGTCACTGCACTTGTCTGGCTCTGCTCTACCTCTGGCCAGCACAGTCTGCCCTTGTTTTCTCATTAAAAACCATTTCTGCCCATTTTCCTGTGCATGTGCATGTCTCAGTGGCAGCAGCTGGAGTGGGACCCAGAGGGGAGTGTGAAGGTGTTTATGTGTCAGCCTGTGTCACCAGTGAGCAACAGCCTGGACTGCCCAGGAGTAAATCAAGTGCTCTGGGAGCCAGGGAGAGACCAGGGGATCTGCCTCATGGAGGGACCAGGAGGTTCAGGCCAAGAACTGGGGAGAGTGTAGGGCCTGAAGGTGCCCTGAGGTCCCATGTGTGTTTGTACATGCATGTACACATGTGTGTTTGTACATGCATGTACACATGTGCCTCCTGAAAGACTATCCCCTCTGAGCATCTGCTGGTGTGATGGGAGCAGAGCTGGGCTGATGCTGACAGCCTTCAAAGCTCTGCTCATGCTGTCTAAACTGGAGGAAGACTTTGATACAGACTGTCAAACCTCAAATCCCTCCTGCTTTAGCTCACCTGGAAAACAGAGTTCTGCACCGTAAAGGTGTAATCCCTGGGGAAACCTCTTCACGAAGGAATAAAAAGAGAAGAAGCTGTAACACAAGTCAGGCCACTGTTTCTCAGTGTTTTGTATTGGCTTTGTAGATAAAAGTGTTTGCAATCAATAGCTTTGAATTCTATTTCTGCTTAGGTCCTTTAAGTGACAAATAACTAAAATCACAGTTTTGGACCAAAACCTTGAGGAAGAGGCATTAATAGTTCATAATACTCAATCTCTGTGCCCTTGGATTACAATTTTAATACAGCATGTGTGGTTGCTGAGCATAGTAACTCCCATATAATCAGCCATCCCACATGTGTGGCAGAACAGGGAGGTATTTCTCCTCAAAGCAGTTGAAAGAAAATAGACATCCAGAGGCCCTGGAGATTTGTCCCGCAAAAAAGCCACCAGAGTGTGCACCTTCAGTAAAGTGAGGAGAGAATAAAGCTAAATGCACTTAGGATAATCCCTCTGAAGTAACAGGCATGCTGGAAGTGGTTGGAATAGCCACCTATTAGGCTTCCTACCTTCCTGACTCCTAGGGGAGCACAGGGACTGGGATATCCCTGGCCTCCATAAAGAGGGATGGGAAAGCTATAACTGAACAATGTGCTGGAGCAAAAGCAGAAACTGTATCTAATTTTATTTGGGCCCTGACAGATTACAGGGAAAAGGATGAACTTGGGCTGTGGCAGCTTCATTTTCAGGAGCTCCTGGCCCCACACATGCTCCGTCAGGCATAGTGAGTCCCTCCAGCCACTTGCTCCTGCCTGCCTGCTTGTCACAGGTGTGCCACAGGGTGTCAGGACACCTTCTCTTCCTTTCTCTGTGCTATTCTTGTTCTTTTCTTCCCGTACTTTTTCATTGCCTTGATGTTTTCATTCTTTTCCCCACATTATTGTTTTACATCCCTCCTTTGCTTCATCACTTGCCTCTCCATCGTCTCTCTGCCCTCAGCAGTGCCCTTGGACCCTGGTAGCTCTGTGCCCCTCCCTGGCTGACCTTGTCATCAGTTTCGCCTCCCTACCTCCTTTTTTGGTAATAGGCTGAGGTATAACAGAGCAGTTTTTTGGCTGGAAGCAGTGACTTCCCAAGCAAGTCTCTTTCCCTGGTCCCCTCTGTGTCCCTTTGTGCATGGAGCTGAATGTCACATCAGAAAGCAACTTTGCACACATAATCTTTCCCTTTCTCTCTCTCTCTCTCCCCCTCTCTGCTTCTCCTTCTTTCTCCTGTATCCTTCATATTTTGTGTGCACTTGAGCAGTGTCACAGCCTCAATCTGATTACAAATTAGTGCAGCTCTGTCAAAGCCAGCAGACAGGGTTGAATTAAAGGCTCATATCATTGCAAAGTGAAAAAGGAAGCATCTTTTTTTCAGGAGACAGACCTGATACAGAATGATGAAAAAGTAGAGTGGCTTAATAATGAGGACAAGGAAATGGTAACAGGAGTGCACTTCATAAGCCTACCACTCTTCTGTGGCTTTTATGAATTTCTGCAATATTTTCCAGAATAATAGAGAGAAGCAGCTTCAGGCCAAAGCACAGACAAATTACAACCCACTGGTAATATCTGTATTCAGGACAGGTCTGAAATATACTCAGATGGTGTCCTGAGAGATATTAAATGATAGTGTTATTGCATTAACCTATGGTTAGTTACTGCTCTGTCACAAACACCCTGCACAGTCTTGGGCAGGTTTTTTGCACAAGGCTTTCAAGGGCAGCAGGGATCGGCACAGCTTCAGACAGGTCTATATGGCTGGATGTAGACAGACTTGTGCTTACTCCAGCCATGTTCAGAGTTGTTTGGGCAGAGAAAGAGCCAGCTCAGGGCCATATATTCTCATTTGTATGATGCTATAGCAGAGGAAATATGCAACTGGACAGTGTAAGGGCAGGACTACCTGACCATGTGTGTTGCAGCTGTGTGCTTAAACACTTTAAAAAATAGATCTTGGCAGAAATTATCTCCCTGACCCCTGTGTGGGGACATCATTATATTTATATATGTATATATATATGAGTATATGCATGTATATATGTACTGTGTATATGTAAAGATATATAAATTTTGACACACACAAAAGAATTCTGCTTCATGACAGACCTTCCAAAGGTTCAGTGTGGCTTTTTTTTTCTTATGAGAAAACAAGCAGTAAGTAAATTATCTCTTTCACACCTCAGAGCACTGCAGAAGTCCTATTTTGCAAATACTTTTTTTTCTTTTGAATTTTGAGTGATGTTTGCAGTTTACTTTTTCCTCTCCTCCCCTGACTCTGTCCTATGCATGAACCCTTTGGCTGATGGAGGCACAAGCAGTGGCCTGCCTCCCTGTCCCTGTCTGAGCAGCAGTTCCACCCTGGACTTGACAAAACACCCCAGGCCAGGCTCTCACACTGAAGAAATCCCCAGAAGATCATGCTGAGAATTGAATTTTCAATCAGCTTAATGACACTTAAATGTCTACATCATATCTACTTTTAAGTCATCATGGTGACTCTGAACACTCCTGAATGTGTTGCCTTCAATTTGCTTTGTGTCCCTGCTTCCCCTCTTGCTCAGGAGACATTGTCAGGATTGAAGATCCTATGGAATGAGATACATCCTGGGTAGACAGCAGCTGCTCACAGGCTTCCGTTACCTGAATGGAAAAGGTGATTAATAAAAGCAAGGTTTAGTTGCCCATAAAAGACCAGTAGCAAGAGGCACATCTCCATTCCACATAGCAGTGGCAGTAGTGGCAGCTCTGGTTATTGGGAGAGGGAGTGCAGAGGACACAGAGGGAGGCAGGAGCCACAGGAATTTTGTCCCTCTGCCCTGCCTGGCCCCAAAGGCTTGGAGATGAAGGTGGCAGCAGCCAAAGGGAACCTGACCTTGGCTGTCTTAGGTATAAACCCCGCTGTCATCAATCAGGGCAGGATGTAGCATTCATAGAACTCTCCTCCTTCGGGAGCTTTGAAATAAATCAAAATGACTTTACATGGCCAAGCTTGCTGCAAGCTTACATATGCTTGAAGCATCTCCTTTTTAAATCCAAAGAGCTCTGTCTTCTTTTATTTTTTTTTTTCTCCTGCCATGCAGCCCTCATCTTCTCTCACTCTCCTTTCTTCTTCACATCCATTTTTCCTTTCTTCTTTCCCCTGGCTCCCCTCCAAATGTAAAAAGTCGAGAGGAAAGCAGCACGAAGCTCTCAGTGAGGATACCTCCTTTTATCCCTGCTCTCTCTGTTGTTAATGGACAGCAGGTGGAGCACATCCACTGTTTTAAGTACCGGTGGGTTTCATAATTTTTTCCCCCTTCTCTTCCTCCGGTAGAACAATCTATCATTTCTACTGCAGTGAATCAGTAGCTGCAAGGTAGTGCAGCACTGTAGAAAGCAGCCAGTCTTGCCTGGCCCTCAGCAAAGAGCATCCTGACTCACGTCGAGCCACACGGGGCCAAACGCCAGCTGATCCAGACAGGACATTAAAATCTGGGAAAAAAGCAGTCTCCTAACAGTTACCAGGTCTGGGCACAGATCTTCTTTTTGTTTTGTTTGTTTGGTTTTAATTTTTTTCCCTTCAGAAAGATCTGTTCTCTGAGTGAGCAGCAGGCTGGGGTCCATCCCCCTCCCCAGCTTTCCTGCCATTCTGCACCAGGTCTGCAGCTTCTTGATGGTTTTGCACCCCTGCAGCAGCTGAGGCTGCTGAAGAGCCCTGGAGTGGCTGAAGCAGCATTTTGGGGGCTCAGCATCAAAACCTCATGAGCACATGAGACCTCCCTTCCACACCAGCATTCAGCCTATGGGAAATCTCAGGGCAGCCATCCTTTCTGTCCAATGTTTTGCTTTTTGTTTCCTGTGTATTTTTCATGGGTCTGTGGAAAAAATAAACAATGCAATGGCACAGACTAGCTTTTAGGCAAACAAGCCTAGAAGTCCTGTGTGCCTGAAATCTCTGTTGTTTCCAACCAGATCAGCTGCTGCAATGAGAGAGATTGCAAATCTTGCTCCACTCACATCGAATCACCTTGGCTACATCACTCCTGTCACACCACAGGTTGTCTCACCACTGCAGGCTGCTGCATTGCCCTGTGAGCCCTGGGCCCTCCCTGGCTCCGTGCTACCTGCTGTGACACAGCTCTTGCAGAAAAGCAAACCCAGCCTTCCCAACAGCCCAGCTGCAGAGGGTCATGTTGGGAGGGTCTCAGCCAGCCCTCCTGGCATTGCCACTGGACTCCCAAACCAGCATCTCCTTCCCAGCAATGTCCTATCCCTCCACTGAGCCTTGGGGAGCAGTGGCATTTGAAACAGATGTTCATCTTTAATTTTCAGTGTTTTCCTATTAATGGTGAGAGGTGAGATGGTGACCTTTCCAGTCTGGCTACCTGATGTTCAGCACCTCCAGTGCCCCTCTTGCTGTGGGCACCATGGAAATGTCCACTGCTGGTTCAGAAAGGGAGCAAGGAATGCACAAAGTAGGACGGGGAGCCCTGGGATGAACTTGCTGGACTGAGCTAAACCTGCCCATTCCTGCTGTGTTCAGTGGAGACCAGCAGATTTACACAAGACACCATCTGTCTGACTGGTCTCCTCCTTTGAACAGACCCATTTTGTCTCTGCCTCTCTTTGTGTCAGAACCATTTTCTTGGCCCCCAGCATTCCAGCAAGGGCAAGGACAGCTTCACCAGCCAGCTCTGCACTGCATCCTGGCTGCACTAAGCACACTCCTTCCTCTGGGGGCTCACTGTAAGCTGGTGTGTGCCACCAGAGATGGATTTAAGGGGCCTCCCTTCAGCAGTCATAGAATAGTGGTGTAGACAAGGGGACAATTTTACTCTCAGTTACACTGGCAAACCCCAAGAGGCTTTTTGCTAAAAGCATCTTTCCTCCCCCTCCTCTCCCTCCTTCCCAAGATCCCCTCAAGGCTCCTTGCTCTTTCCCTTCCCCTTGCAGTCACTGGGGAGGGAGGCAGATGCTTCATCTCATGCCTTTCTCTGGCAGAGAATGCCTTATCAGTGCTGCTTTTGGGATGGGACACTGTGGTGCTCTGCTGCTGCTTGTGAGGCCAGAGGAGGGGAGGCAAAGGGTGTCCAGAGAGGGGCCAAGCCTTGCTGCCAGTGACCCTCTGCTCTGCCAGTGACCCTCTGCAGTGCTCTGTGCATGGCTGGCACCCTGCCCTCCCTCCCTGTCTCCTGGTGGGGCTGTTGGGGCTCATCCCACCCTTCACATGTCAGACCACTGCTTTTCCTCTGCCCTGCAGCACAGCAGCCAGCGGGGAAAAATAACAGGCACGGCTGAAGGTAATGGATTACGACCAGCGGTCATTGCTGTGTGTGTTTTCCAGGGCTCATTTTATTCCCTGCTGTAGTCCCTCAAATTAACAGTGGTCTAGTTATTTACATTTGAAAATTGGATGATATGCTGGACTGCTATTTCTCTATTGACTCTGTGCCGCTAATACATTTGGAAATTGTCTGCCTGCTGCAGATAGGCACTGCCTGCTTGGAAACATTTGGAGTCCCTCTATCAGCATCGCAGAGGGAGACACAGAAAATAGGAAAGGACATCTGATTGTTTGCGCTTACCTTCCCCCAGCGGTAATAGAACAGCGTTTGTGTTTGATACATCCCCCTGCTGTGCACCAACAACCCGGGCTCTGCCTGCCTGCCTGGAGAAGGCAAATGCTGGCTGGCATTTCTGCCCCTTCCTTTTTGCAGCTGCACAGGCTGTGATCAGCTCATCCAACCCTGTGTGGGTCCAGAGGGACCACTTGCTGGGAAAGAGCTGCACCAGGACCCGTGAGGCAGTGGGACCTTGCACTGCCCTCAAAGCCCATGGCCAGCAGCCCAGAGAGTCCCTCATCCCACCATCCCTTCCCACTGTGCCAGTGGTGCCTCATCACCACCCCCTGGGTCAGGGTGGCAGCTCTCATTGTGTTGGGCTTCTGGGGTGGAAAGCAGAGGAGGAGCTGCTTTCCCATGGCTTGAGAGCTGTAGGTGTTGGGGACAGCGTGGCTGAGAGCTGGCAGGGCTCGGTGGGTGGATTGCTGTTCTCCAGGTACAGAGTGTGCCAGGAAAGAGTGTGGGGACAGGAGGAGGTGGCAGGGGAGAGGACAGAGCCCCCAGCACCTTTATGGAGACCAAGAAACAGAAGTTTTGCTGACAAAATAGATGGAGGGGGGATAAGGCACACAGAGAGGGAGAGCAGGGTAAAAACCTGGAAAAGACAGGCAGCCAGGAGGAGCGTGGCACAACGGGCAGCAAGCAGTAGTGACTGGGAGTGCCAGGCTGGAGCAAAGACCATGGCAGAAATGTTTCTGCTCCTCTGTGTGCCACCACTCCTGAGGGAATAGTGTGCCATAAGCTGCCACAAGCTCACCTCTATGCAGGGCTGAAATTGAATTAAGCTTTCATTTTCTCTCCCACCCCTTCATCCTGGTTTTGCTGCCTCACAGACAAGGCTCTCACTGCTCTGAGCAGGATGGCTGAGAATGTTTTCCTGCCTCCAGGTGCTTGGCCCTTCCCTCCACTTCTGCCCCACTGGAATAAACCTTCCTGTGGTCCTTTCGGTTCTCATTTCCTTTATCCCCTACTGCCATGGCCATGGTGGCTCCCATCTGCCCCTGTCCCTGCTGTCTGCAGGGAAGCCACCATCCCTTTGGCAGCAGAGCTACCATGTCATGCTGTGCCCCTCAGGAGAGGCTGAGGAGGCTCCTGCCCTCCCCGTGGCACCTCAATGGCACCTTGTGGTGCTGGGAGAGGGGAACGAAAGTCTGGAGCAAGGACACCCCCAGGATAGAGAGAGGGATCTGTGGGGTGGATAAGAAGAATTCCCTAGAGCAGGTGGGACTAGGCTGGGATGGGGTGAGTGAGGAATAGTTTGCAAACGAGTTGGAGCAGTTGGGGCAGCTTTAGGTGATCCTATGGGAAATACTAAAGAATAAAGAACAGAAACTTTTTGGAAATCTGAAAGTCTCAGGATTTTTGACCAGCTGGCTAATATTTGGGGCAAAGAGTTGCTTGTTACTTGCTTGTTTAAGAAAGAAAAGGCTTCTCCATTTCAGTTTTCTCCATAGTCTGGCAGCAGGAGCAATAAGCCCTGATTACAGGACAGGGAGAGGACACTCCCATTACAAGGTGTGAGGGTGCCACAGGCTGCAAGGTGTCAGGGGCTGCCCTCCCCATGGCTGGACACCTCGCTGAGCTGAAACGGCACAAAAAGCCACACAAACAACCCAAAATGAAGACTTCCCAGCCGGAGCATCCTCTTGTCACCCCTCTCTGAGTGGCACTGTCCTCCCCTGCTGGAGGGCCCATGTGTGGGCAGTGAAGGTGCTGCACAGCCCTGGGCACTCAGTCTCAGTGCCACTCCTGGGCATCCCTGCAGGTCAGCAAACCATGAGCAGCCCTCAGAGCTGCCCAAGGGCTCCTGGAAAAGGCAGGCACATAATGAAGCCCTTCACAGAAAATCAGAAGTAGTTTGCAGATGATTTTCCACTCAGTCAGGAGACTGAAGCCATTACAAATCATGGCTGCTTCGACCGTGCCTTTTCTGGGCTGGAAGGCCATGGGTTAATAAAAGTTTGATTAGATATATGTATTTCTATATAACCCCTGCTGCTTGCAGACACATCTGTGCCCCCAGCTGCTTTGCAGACTGCAGTGCAATCACCAAAGGGGAGCAAAGGCACTGGGCTGGCTGCAGAAGAGAGAAAGATTTGTTGTTTACTTAGCTGTGACTAGAGAGAATATTCCCTGTGTGCAGGCAGGTTTGATTGTCATCTATGGCTGCATTTAGCCAGGTAAAGTTGAATTTAGTGTGCTCAGTCAGGGACTCACACTTCAGACTGGTACAGCATCCTACCTACACATCATATTAAATATTAACTGGGGGGAACAGAAATATTTTATGGCTATTTTGGTAGCTCCTACAGTTTTAGAGTTTCTCTCTTTCTCCCTCTCTCTCCCCCCCCACCCCTTTTCTCCTTTTCTCTCCTTCTTTTCTTTAGATTACAGGAGAAATGTCAAGCTCCAAGTAGTTTGCTCCTTGTGTTGCTATTTGCTGCCTTTACTGAGTGCAGCAGAAAACCTGGGGTCTTGCCGCCTGTAAGAACAACTGAAGTGAAACCCATGACACTGTCAAGTGCTTAAAATTAAAATGCTGGTTTGTGCTTACAGAAATGATGTGCACCAGAGCTTAGCAGAGGGCTGTAGAGTTCAGGGAAGGATGGGGAAATCGCCTGTTAATGGATGACTGCCTTGGAAAACATCAGTTGCCTTGTGCTCCTGCCTCAGCCAGGAAAGCTCCACATGAGCCTTTCATAAATTAAACTATTTCTGCCTTAAAGAGGCCTCTGCTGCAAGTACACAGCTGAACAAGGTGTCCCACAGCCTGTGCCACCTCGGAATTGTCTTCTGAAACACCTGGAGCCACGTGTAAGCCAAAACACCTCAACTGATGGGTTGCCCTCTCGTCACTTTGCTGCCCCTGTGTGTCCTCCTCATCCCCCACTTCCACCATCAGGGAGAATGGATTTAGATTCCTCAGTGCAAATGCCTGAGCTGGCTCCAGGGATTCCCAAATTCTCATCCCTCTCAGGAAGTGGCCCCAGCCCTTCTGTGCCATCTCCCTGAGGTATGTCTGATAATTTGGAGGCACCTCTGCAGGAGGCTTCCCAAAGTTAAGAATGTGCTGGCACACAGGCACACCCCTCCAGCACCTGCTGGAACACAATGGTATTCACCTATTTTCTCTTTCCTATACTTAATTCACACTACATGGGAGGATGGAGACTGCAGTGAGCAAATATCCTGGTGCTGAGGGGAAACCCCAGCCTGGGGGAAATGTGAGGTGGCTTTGCTTCGAGGCTGCTGTCTCCCTTGAGCTTCTGCAAATTGTGATTTGATATAACCCCTTCCTCAAACCTGTCATGAGGGCTGTAACTGCATCAATATTTCTGATAGCATCGTGCACGTGTTCATCCTAAGTAGGTTATCCTTCACGCTGCACCGCTTCCAACCTGCTTGCTGCAATTTATCAGTGGGGAAGGATATTTTGGGAATGATCCCGTGTCTATTCTCCATGTCACAGGATAACGTGCTGCACATAATGGATCCAACCCGCAGGATTTCTCAGTTTCTTATGCAGTAATGACACAAAAAAGTGCATGCAGCTTTCTGTCTCTCTAGATCTTACGGCTTCTTAAGTGACCAGCCAGTTCACAGCACTGAGCACTTTGCTCAGTGTTTGTTACACCCAGACAGTCCATAAAGTGCTCGTCAGAGCCACATGGAATCGCAAATGGGAGCTGCAGGACACCAGGACAGATGTACAGACACCACTCCTCTGCACTGGACTGGAGCCTGTGCCTGCCTGTGTGCTCTGGGGACATCATCTGGGACCTGGCACAGGCACAGCTTGATCACGGTGACACTTTGTGCCTCGCAGAAGAAATTCATGGAGCTGAGCTGATTTGGTGTCATGCACTTGTGACAGTGCCAAGAAAGCCAGTGTGGGCCAGGGGTGTGGGTGATGCTGCTGCTGCCAGCTCAGGACCACTGTTCCCACAGCTCCAGAGTGAAGGCAGAGGAGGCAACAGGGAAGGGAAAAGGGAAAGGAGTAAGACCAGGAACACTAACTTCAATAGGCTTCCTTTTGTAGGTGAGACAATGAGGTGCCCAGACTTTGGAAATGCCACATTTAGGTGGCATCATTAACTTAGGTTAAAACTCCTTCCCCAGAAGGAAAGGGTGAGGTTTTTGAGTGCCAGAAGCCTCACACTGCACAGAGGGTAAAGGTCCCACCATCAACTCACACAGACTCATCTTTATAATGTTACAGGAAAGGGCAGGAGAGCCCTGGGCAGGTACAAAATCTTGGCTCTGGGATATGATATGGGAACAACGAGGGAAGTGAGGGCCTTTCCACTGAGCCTCGACTGGGCCACAGGGTCTTGTGGGGTGACTCACTTCTGTGCTGCTCTTTTCTTAAATAACTCAAATCAGTGCAAAGAGGGTGAGGAAGAAGGAGGTGGCTCCTGGCCAGCTCTGACCCAACAAAAAGGCTATTCTGTCATGGAGGTTCCTGAGGGTGAAGCACAAGCATGGCCCTTACTGTGGGAGTGGCAGCTGCAGCCAGGTCACAGTGGTAACTCCCAGGCAAGAGAAGGAGCTGCAGGAAAGGGAAGTAAAGGCAAGATCCCAACCAGCAATCCTATCACCTGGTCTTGGCAGCCAGGAAGCTGTAGGGCAATGAGTGTCTTTGTCAGTAAAAACCCTGCCTCAACAGGCATCCCAATGCTCTGTTCCTTCTGGTGGATGCTGGAAGGCTGTGCCACACTCAGCTGGCTCTGCCAGAAAGAGCTTTGTGACTGAAGGCAAAAGGAAAAAGGTCCAATAATTTGTATAAATTCGATGGAAGTCAGGAAAGTTATTCTGCAGGTGCTAGGCAAGGATCAAAGTTCTGGGATCATACACAGAGCCTAGCTGGAGAAAAACTGTGCAAGGGAGCAGAGAAAATGTCGCCTTTTCCATGGAAATGGGATCCTTCCGTTGGGGCTGGGAGAAAGGGTGGGAAGGCCACCTGAGCACAACAGTCAACAGTCTGGAAAATACAACACCCAGTAGTGCATGCCATAATGAAACAGCTGCCGTAGCAATAACTGAGGTGAGCTACTTCATGGCTGTGATTTCTTTTCTCATACAAAAGCAAAAAAATGCCCTTTTATGGCAGGAGAAATCAGAGGTGTCTCTTGCTGCCCACTGCTACAGCAGTTTTCTTCTAAACTACAGAACCATCGCTATTACTTTTTCACAGGTAATTACTCACTGCAGTTAATTTGGAGCCATACTCGAATTGAGATGGAGATATCCTGTGTTGCCCTTTCCCCCTCAGTCTGCCTTGGCATTATCATCATTGCCTGCTCTGGTGCCTGTAGCAGCAGCCACTGCCATCCCCAGGACCCTGAGTGTGGAGAGCTGCTGATACCTGACATTTATCCAGCTGGGCTTGTCACCAGCTCTGCCTGCTGGGGACCACACCTCCCCAAGCCCCTCAGTGCTGAGGGGTGGGTGTGGGTAAGCAGCAAAATGCAAAATGCCTGATTTCCTCAGTAACATACTTCAGGTTTGGCTGCTAGATCTGCAGCGAGCTGTTCTGGGAGGTGCAGATATCCACAGGCACACTGGATAATGGCTTTGTGTGTTTATCTCTTTAAAAATAAAGCAGGCCACTTGAGTGGATTGCCTTCACAGGACACGAGCCATGCAGTTTGCAGCCCCCTTTGGAGGCAGAGTCCTTTGGGCTGCCTTTGGCAGTCACGGTTCACAGGGGGTTATGCAGCCTTATTGTCTGTGTGGGACAACACAAATTCCAGAAGCAAGCAAGGTGACAACCCCTGTCCTTCAAAAATAAAAAAAAAAAAGTAAATAAATCCCCCAAACTCTTCAAAGAAACAAAAAAAGGAAAAAAAACCACCTAAACAATCAAACAGCATAGCTTCCAACAGAGACTGTATTCACCTGCATCTGTACATTTAAAAAAAAAAGGAATGTCTCACTGAAAGTCTTCAATGTTAGAGACACTAAGATTAAGACAAGACAGAAAATCAAGTCCAAGGTTATGAGGGAGGAATAGGACCCCAGGCCTGTGTGTTCCTGAGTGTATGGAGAGCAAGTGGAGAGCCCAGCAGGAATGGAGATGGGGGCCAGAGGGGCAGAGCCTGCTCTGTAAGTAAAGCTATGTATTAGAAGTGGCACAAAGGAAAATGTTAATGAAGCACGAAAAAATGAGACTCAGTAGGGAAATTAGTGGAGGGGAATAAAAACCTCAGCAGGAGGAAAGGCAACACGGAGTGTTAAGCAAATGAATTGCACTGGAAGGGATCCCTGGATCAGGTTTGTGGTGAGATGTTGTTCATGGGGTTTGTTAAAAACACGAGGGAGAGGGGGTAATGAGGCTGTGGAATGCAAAGCCCTGCAGTGTTGGCCACGTGCTGGAGAGCTCGGGGTGGCTTCATTTGTGGGGGATTTTGGCAGCAGCCTGTGCCAGAGCAGGGTGGGAATGGGACATCCTTGTCACCGAGGGGTGAGGCTGGTGGGAGGTGGGGTTGGTGCTGTGGGCCAGGGAGAGGTCTGGGGCAGCATTCCATCCTGCTGCACATGAGGACAGTGTGGGACGGGGATGGAAGTGAGGATGGGGACAAGGACAGGCAGCCTGGGTGGGAGAGGGAAGGGCCTGACTGCAGCTGTACAGCCAGGGCTGCCTTCAGCTGTCCAGCACTGCAGGGGATTTGGGCCACCAGGGCACAACATCAGAAGCAACAAATGGGTAACTGCAAAATAAAGTCAACATATTTTTGTTGGGAGAGATAGAGTATCCTAAGGATTAGAAAACTTTATAAGGAATCCTTATATACTGAAAAAAGCGGGGGGTACAGACCCCCATGTACCATGCTCACAGCATCTGATAAAAGCCTACAGTACTGCAGGTTTGCAGTAGGAAAATAGGAAGCTCTGGGGTGCCATGTGAGTACCTGCAGCTAAAAGACCTAGAGATGCAAATGGTCTTTTCCCTCCATTTGCTGTTTTGACTTACAATTTTTCCTTATGTAGGAGAGGAAGCTGACAAAAACAGGTAGAAAAAACACATTCACGTAATTAATTGAAAGACTTAGCAGTGTTTGTCTGCCTGCAAGGTCTTGCTGAAGAAAGGCTTTGAGCTTATCAGTGAGGTTAAAAAAAAAAGTGGGGGGAGAAAAGATGAAAGAAGCTAAGTTATAGGCTTGATGCCTTTATTATCTTCTGCCAAGGCTGGAAGGCCATGCCAGCTCTGCCAGGTGTTTCAGAAGAAAAACAAAAGCAGACGTTAAGATTGAGCCAATGTGCTTACAGCCACTTCCTTAGGAATCAAAATTCCTGAAGAAACTTCAGCAACTGCTTCATAAAATACTGCTCTGCTGCTGCAAAACACAGGCTGTTATAATTTAACATAAAGCTGAATTAATGCACATTGTCAAGCTTTATCTATTTGGACACAACTGATTCTGGTTCTTTTTTGTAATGGAATGGTTCACAGGCTCAGCACAGCAAAGGGCTTGTGTGAGCATGTCTGGGGATGTGAATGAGAGCATGAATGTTCACACACACACATGAGGAAGTCTTGTGTTTCATGCCTCTGTCTGTGTGCATCCTGGTATGTATTCATGTACCCAGCATTTATTCTAACATGCCTAATATTTTCTAATTTCTAATCACATATTAGTGGTTGGTAGGAAAAACCCCAGTAGTTTCATGTCTTATCATCTGCAGCTGGTTGCAGCCTTTATCTAAACATTCACTGTGGGATGCAGCAGGGAATTATGTTGGCAACTGCCATTAATCTTCTGTGCAAAAAGAAGCATCTCCTACATCAGTGTTAGAATAAACCCATTTGTCTGGTGAATGAGGCACAACTAAAAATTACCCTGATGCAGAAACAAAAATCCTCTCATGATGGTATTTTTGATTGAGTACTAGCCCGCCATAGGCTATCAGGAAGGGCATTTTTAGTTCAAACTGAACTTCAAGGAGTTTGAACAGCTTTAATTGAGCAGTTTCAGTCTTATTTTGGGACAAGGTACCTGGTCTGAAATTGCTCTAACCTCACACTATGTCACTACACCCCCAGTGCATAAAAACACCCTTGTGTAAATCTCTCTACACAGATGACACTTGAATTCTGTTCCCCCAAACACTTTGGGGTTCCACTCTGCCTCTTTTGTCCCTGAATGACCACACAAGGCCTGACCTGCTGTGCTCCAGCTGTGGTCCCTGACTGCTGTGCTCCCCAGCTGGACTACACTGCCTCCCAGGTCAGCTGCTCAGCAGTTTGCTGGTGCCTCCAAGCCTGAAGAGAAGGACTTTCACCTTGCTGAGGTGAAAGCACAGCTTTGGGGGTGAGCAGGGCCATGGCTCTCTCTCCCTTGCACACAGCAGAGTGGTGGCAGTGAGCTGCAGTGGCTGGGAAAGTGGCTGGGAATGCTGGCAGCAGCTTTACAGCACACAGGCATGAAGAAGTGGGAAGTTCATGTGTGTCAGGGACCAAACCACCTTCACAGCCTCATGGAGGTCTAACTGATGGATTTGCTAAACTTGTCCTTTATATAATAATGTGTTCTTAAAGACCCTCATTTTATTTAGTATGGTTGTTAATGGTCTGAAAGAGATTATGCCTGAAAAACGGCACTCTGTGTTGTTGCTTTGGGTCATCAAGTAGAGCATGTGTGAAGGAAACAAATACAGGAATGCCAAGTGAATTAAAATAATGTCTTGGTTTCCTGTTATAGCAATATATGTACATAATTCTCTCTTTATTTTTTTAATACTTGCTGCAAATTTAGACAAACCAATGGGTTAGTGTGAGGATGCTGTTATTCCTGGAGACCTTTTTGAGGAAAAAACCACTTCTTCCATTCAGCATGAAAGACAATAAAATACTGTTCTGTTGTTTTTTCTTTCCCTGTATCTGTGTACATGTGTATAGAGGGCTGTGAGAGAGAGAGTGTGAGAGAGGAAAGTATTACAAGCCATGTGTTGCTTATGTCAGCAAATACAGAGAGCTTGCTTGGACTCAGCTTTTTAAAAGCATGTGCCAGCTATTAAATAAATGGCATATCCATTGTAATGCTCAGATAACAACAAAAGGAAGTCTTTACACCTGCTAAACA